>NC_044991.1:70630846-70975846 GCF_008728515.1 Papio anubis
TCATTTGAAATAACACAGGCAGACCAAAATAAAGAAAGAAAGAGAGAAGGAAAGAAGGAAGGAATGAAGGAAGGAAGGAAGGAAGGAAGGAAGGAAGGAAGGAAGGAAGGAAGGAGGGAGGGAGGGAGGGAGGGAGGGAGGGAGGAAGGGAGGGAAGGAAGGAAGGAAGGAAAAAGAAAGAAGAAAATGGGAGAAAGAAAGAAAGAAGAAAAGAAACGAAAGAAGGGGAAGGGGAAGGAAGGGAAGGAAGAAAAGAAAGAAAGAAAAGAAAGAAAGAAAGAAAGAAAGAAAGAAAGAAAAGAAAGAAAGAAAGAAAGAAAGAAAAGAGAGAGAGAGAGAGAGAGAGGAGGGGAGGAGGGGAGGGGAGGGGAGGAGAGGAGAAGAGAGGAGGGAAAAAAGAAAAATGTAAAAGTGACTGGGTGCTATGGCTCACACCCATAATCCAGCACTTTGGGAGGCCAAGGCAGAAGGATCTCTTGAGTCCAGGAGTTTGAGACCAGCCTGGGAAGCATAGCAAGTCCCCATCTCTACCCAAAAAAAAAAATTTTTTAATTGGCTTGGCATGGTGGTGCTTGCCTGTAATATTGGCTCCTTGGGAGGCTAAGGCAGGAGATCACCTGAGACAAGGAGGTCAAGGCTGCTGTGAGCCACAGTCATGCCACTGCATTCCAGCCTGGACAAAAGAGCAAGACTGTCTCAAGGAAAAAAGAAAAAATGAAGAAAGCCTACACAACTTGTGTGACACTATCAAGCAAAGAAATATTCACATTATGGGCATTCCAGAAGGAGGAGAGAAAGTAAAAGGTTAGGAAGCATATTTAATGAAATAACAGTGGAAAACTCAAGTCTTTGGAAAGAGATGAACATCCAGGTCCAAGAAGATCAAATAACTCCAAATGGATTCAACTCAAACAGGTCCTCTCTGAGGCACATTATATTCAAAGTGTCAAAAGTCAAAAACAAAGAAAGACTTCTAAAAGCAGCAAGAGAAAAGTTTTAACTCATAGATAAAGGAATCTCTATTAGACTAACAGTGGATTTCTTAGCAGAAACCTTAGAGGTCATGAAAGAATGGGATGATATATTTAAAGTATGGAAAGAAGACCAGGCATGGTTGCTCACACCTGCAATCCCAGTACTTTAGGAGGCCAAGGCAGGCAGATTGCTTCAGCCCATGAGTTCAAGAGCAGTCTGGGCAACATAGCAAGACTCCATCCCTACAAAAATAGAAAAATTAGCCAGGCATGATGGTACACACCTGTAGTCCCAGCTACTTAGGAGACTGAGGTGGGAAGATCACCTGAGCCTGAGGAGGCTGAGGCTGCAGTGAGCTGTGATGACACCACTGTACTCCAGCCTGGGTGACAGAGTGAGACCCTGCTCAAAAAATAAATAAATAAATAAATAAAGTACTGAAGAAAAAAAAATCAACTACCAAGACAGAATATTATGCCCAGAAAAGCTATCCTTCAAAAATGAAGGAAAAATAAAATCTTTCACACACAAGCAAAACCTAGTAAGCCTTACAAGAAATACTCAAAGGAGTCTTACACCTGGAAGTGAAAAGACAACAGGCATCATCATGAAAGCATGTAAAACTATGAAACCCATTGGTAGAGCTGATGCACAAAGGAGAAAAAGAAAATTATCAAACCTTATCAAACAAACTATACAAAATGACTCAAATACAAAAATAATGAGAAGGAACAAAGAATATACAAAACAACAAGAAAACAATCAATAAAATGACCAGAATAAGTCCTCACCTATCAATGGTAACTTTAATGTAAACAAACTAAATTCCCCCCACTTAAAAAATATAGACTGAATGGATTAAAAAAAAAAAAAAAAAAAAAAGACCCAACTACATATTGCCTGTAAGAATCTCACCTCACCTGTAAAGACACACATAGGCTGAAAGTGAAGAGATGAAAAAAGATATTCCAAGCAAACCAAAACCAAAAGTAAGCAGGAGTAGCTATGCTTACGATATGGTTTGGCTGTGTTCCCACCCAAATCTTATCTTGAATTGTAACTCCCACAATTCTCATATGTTGTGGGAGGAATCTGGTGGGAGGTAATTGAATCATGGGGGCAGGTCTTACCCATGCTGTTCTTGTGACAGTGAATAAGCGTCATGAGGTCTGATGGTTTTAAAAACGGGAGTTTCCATGCACAAGCTCTCTCTTTGCCTGCTGCCATCCATGTAAGACGTGAGTTGCTCCTCCTTGCTTTTCACCATGTTTGTGAGGCTTCCCCAGCCACGTGGAACTGTAAGTCCATTAAACCTCTTTCTTTTGTAAATTGCCCAGTCTTGGGTATGTCTTTATCAGCAGCGTGAAAATGGACTAAAGCAAATTATGTCAAACAAAACAGACTTCAAGTCAAAAGCTATAAAAGGAGACAAGGAAAGTATATAATAATAAAGGGACTAATTCAGCAGGAGAATATAACAATTGTAAATATATATACAACAAACACCAGAGAACCCAGATATATAAGGCAAATATTATTCGATCTAAAGGGAGAAGTGGACCCCAATACAATAATACCTGGGGACTTCAACGGCCCACTGTCGGCATTGGCAAGATCATATAGACAGAAAATCAACAAAGAAACTCTAATTTAAACTGCACCACAGGCCGGGCGTGGTGACTCATGCCAGTAATCCTGGCACTTTGGGAGGCTGAGGTGGGCAGATCACTTGAGGTCAGGAGTTTGAGACCAGCCTGGCCAACATGGTGAAACCCTGTATCTACTAAAAACAAAAAATTAGCCGTTTGAGTCCAGGAAGCAGAGGTTGCAGTATGCCGAGATGGCGCCACTGCACTCCAGCCTGAGCGACAGAGCACAACCCTGTGTGGTCTCCACTCCTCCCAAAGAAGGATGAAATCATGTCATTCACAGCAACACGGACTGAATTGGAGGATATTATGTTAAGTGAAATAAGCCAGGAACAGAAAGTTAAACACTGCATGTTCTCACTCATATGTGGAAACTTTGAAGAAAAAAAAAAAAAAAGTTGATCTCATAGAAGTAAAAAGTAGAACAGAGAATACTCGAGACTGGGAAGGATGGGGGAAGATGGGGTTAGAGAGACATTTGTTAAAGGATACAAAATTACAGCTAGATAGGAGGAAGAAGTTCCAATGCCCTACAGCACTGTAGAATGACTGTAATTAGCAATAATACTTTATATAGTTTCACACAGCTAGAAGGAGGATAGTGAATGTTCCAACACAAAGAAATGACAAACGTTTGAGATGATGGATGTGCTAATTACCCTGATCTGATCACTGTATATTATATGTATCACAACACCACTATGTACTCATGTACAATTATTATGTGTCACTTTAAAAAATGTTTTTAACTGTTTTCCTCTATGGGCTTCTTAGCTCTACAGCTATACATATACCAGGGGTCTTCAATCTAATCTAACTGGGACGGGGAAGAGGAAACAGGGAACAGGAAACAGGGAGAAGAAACAGTCTGACGAAACTCATCTTCCCATCATTTGGCAGCCAGAGGAACAGGAGCAGGTGGAGACTGTAATGGGGACTGCTGGTATTGCCTCTTCTGTCTTTGTTATTGATCCTATTGGCCAAATCAGGTATACACAGGTATCAGCATTGCTGCTTTTCTTCCAATTCTTGCAGGAAAGTCAGATGTCCGTCTCAAACTGAGCATCATCCTCAACTACATGTTCCCTGTCGTGATTGTTAAAGTTGTTCAAGTTGTTCAAGTTGTTTACTTCTACTTAGGAGTCGTCTATTGAGGTGCCAGGGCTAGTGACTCCTGGGATATTGGGCAGATGGCAGGGCCGTGTATGAGCTATGGGAGAATTGCAATGATCCAGTAGAAACTTTTGATCATAAATGATTCAAGATCCCTAGGGTGTGCTGAAGAGCATCCCCTGAGCATGGTGCAACAGTCACGAGGTAGCACTTTGGGAGGCCGAGGTGAGAGGATCGCTTGAGCCCAGGAGTTCAGGATCAGCCTGGCCAACATGGTGAAAACCTGTCTCTACAAAAAATAGAAAAATTAGCCAGGTGTGATGGTGCAAACCTGTAGTCCCAACTACCTGGGAGGCTGAGGTGTGAGGATTGCTTCATCCTCACATAAAACCCATAAAACTAAACATACGCCCGTCCTGTGACCTGCAATTCTACTCCTAGATATTCACTCAAGAGAAAGGAAAACATGCCCACAAAAAGGCTAGCATGCAAGTGTTCATAGCAGCTTTATTCATAATAATCAAAAGCCAAAAACAGATCAGAAGAATGGATAAACACACTGTGGTGTATTCATAAAATAGAACATGGTTGAGCGCTAAAAAGCCACAAATAACAATACGAATAAACCTCAAAAACATTACACATAGTGAAAAAGCCTAACTGAAAAACATATATGGCTGGGCGCAGTGGCTCAAACCTGTAATCCCAGTACTTTGAGAGGCCGAGGTGGGTAGATCACCTGAGATCAGGAGCTCAAGACCAGCCTGGTCAACATGGCGAAACCATCTCTACTAAAAATACAAAAATTAGCTGGGCATGGTGGCAGACACCTGTAATCCCAGCTACTCGGGAGGCTGAGGCAGGGAGAATCGCTTGAACCCAGGAGGCAGAGGTTGCAGTGAGCCAAGATCGCACCATTGCACTCCAGCCTTGGAGACAGAGCAAGACTCTGTCTCAAAAAAAAAAAAAAAAAAGCATATACACTATATCATTTCATTTACATGAAATTCCAGAACAGCAAAATTAATATATCATGAGAAAATCAGAACAGTGGTTGTTTTGGGGAGTGGGGTAGGGATGGATTGGGGAGAGGCTTGAGAGAATTTTCTGGAGTTGATGTTACTGTCCTACAACTTAACTGGGATTTGGGACACATAAGTGTTTGCCTTTGTTGGAGCTTGTTGAAAGGTACACTTAAGATTTGTGCAATTCACTTTATATAAATTATGTCTGAAAAATACCTGTAAACAAATGTTGAGCTGAAGTTATGCAGGTCAAGGTGTTTAGAGGTAGAATATGCTGATGTCTACAACTTACATTGAAATGTGCCAAGAAATAAGATGGATTGATAAGTGAAAGATGAATGACTCGATAATGGATAGGTGATTAAGCAAAGACAGCAAGGCGATAAGTATATCAGTGTTAAAATGTACGATTCTTTCAACTTATCCATATATTTGAAAGTTTCTATAGTAAAATTATAGGGGAAAATATATATATACTCTTCAACCCAGAAATTTTACTCCTGGGAATTTATCCCATAGAAATAAAAGTATTTGTCTATAATAACACGTGTAAGAACATTTATTGCAATGCTGTTCCTAGTGACCAAGAACTGGAAGCAAAGTGCATATCCATGAAATGGGGATGGATATGAGTACTCACCTGAGTAGAGCGTGGCACGTCCACACCATGGGCTAGAGTGTGGCCCCTGAAAGGAATAAGTCAGAGCCTCTCCAGAGAGTTTAGAGGGATTTCACTGAGGAACGGTTAAGGGAGAAAAGCAAGAGTGAATAATATAATCCTATTTTTTTAAAACAATGACACACACCACACATACACTCTCTCGCTCTTGTTCTCTCTCTCTGGATAGAATTATATATTTTAAAAAGTGGAAGACATAGATTGTTAACACAGCTCATGGGTAAAGGTAAAAAATAAAGGGTTGAGTGTTGTTATGGGGGTAAGAGGGAATATCCATGATTTTAAAAAATAGCATATATATCATCTCCTTTAAGTTAAATTTTCTGGCCAGACACACCCAGGAGTTCAAGACCAGCCTGGGCAACATAGCAAGACCCTAGTCTCTACAAAAAAAAGATTAGTTTGGTGTGGTGTTGCATGCCTCTAGTCCTAGCTACGTGGACAGCTGGGATGGGAGGATAGCTTGAGCCCAGGAATTTGAGGCTTCAGTGTGCTACGATCGCACCACTGCACTCCAGCCTGGGCAACAGAGCGAGACCCTATCTCTTTAAAAGATAAATAAATAAAATTAAAATAAGTTAAATGTTCTGTAGTATGCAGGGTGTGGCACTTAAAGAGATACACATGAAGGCTGGGTACCATCTCATGGTGGTAGGATTCCAGGTAATTATTTCCTTGTCTTTGTAGGAAGGAAGGGAGAAAGGGAGGGAGGGAGGGAGAAAGAAAAGAAGTCTACAGGTCTCATATCCTTACCTCCTATTATCTCTTCAACCCACCCCAACTCCTACTGGGTTTTTTTATTTTTTGTTTTGAGACAGGATCTCACTCTTTTGTCCACACTGGAGTGCAGTGGTGCCATCACAACTCACTGCAGCCTCAATCTCCCAGGCTCAAACCATCCTCCCACCTCAGCCTCCCAAGTAGCTGGGACCACAGGCATGTGCCACTGTGCATACATATTTTTTTGTATGTGTATAGAGATGGCGACTCACTATGTTGCCCAATCTGGTCTCAAACTCCTGGCCTCAAGCCCCAATTCCTACTTTTGCCAGGCCCTGATCTTATCTGACCTCTCACCAGCATTTCGCATTGTTGGCAGATGTCTCCTTGAAATACTCTCTTCAATCAACTTCCATGGCATCCTGCTCCCCATTCCTGCCTCTGCAATCATCACTTCTCAGTCCTCTTTCCATCCCTCCCATCATCTTCCTCTGGATTTTGTCCTCAAACCTGTCCTTTTCTCAATTTAATTACCATCTAGATGCTAATGCCTCCCAAGCTGCTGTCGTGAACTCCAAACAAACATCTCTAATTGGATGTCCCACAGATCATCAGACTCAGCATGGCCAAAACTTATCTCATCATCTTTCCCCCAAAAGCTACTGCTTCTTCTCCTGCAGTCCAATCTCAGAGAATGTCAGCATCGCCACCTGCCACTTGCTAAAGCCATAATCTTGGATATCATTACTCTCTCCTACTCCCACATCCAGTCGCCCACGAAGTGCTGTCAGTTCTGTCTCCCAAGTCTCTATCCATCCATCCTCTTGTCTGCATCTCCCCTATCCCTGCTTTGATTCGAGCACCACTACATCTCTTGTAAATGACTGAAGCAGCCTGTTCATTCATCTTTCTGTTCACTGCCCCCACTTATCTCCCATAGATGACAGAGAGATTTTTCTAAACCACAGATCTGACCTCATCGCTTACCTGTTTAAACCTCTTTGAGGACTTCCCATTGCTCTTAAGATCAAGGTCAAACTCTTTTAAAAAAGAAGGAAGGAAGGGAGGGAGGGAGAAAGGGAGAGAAAGAAAACTGGCCGGGCATGGTGGCTCACACCTGTAATCCCGGCACTTTGGGAGGCCGAGGTGGGCAGATCACCTGAGGTCAGGAGTTTGAGATCAGCCTGACCAACATGGACAAACCCCGTCTCTACTAAGAATACAAAAAATTTGCCAGGCGTGGTGGCGAGTGTCTGTAATCCCAGCTACTTGGGAGGCTGAGGTAGAAGAATCACTTGAACCCGGGACAGGGAGGTTGCAGTGAGCTGAGATGGCATCACTGCACTCCAACCCAGGAGATAGAGAGACTCCGTCTCAAAAAAAAAAAAAAAAAAAAGTATTATTTATTTTTTATGTTTTTGGTTTTGTTTGTGTTTTTGTTTTTGACAGGGACTCCCTCTGTCACGCAGACTGGAGTGCAGTGGTGCTATCACAGCTCACCATAGCCTCCATCTCCTGGGCTCAAGCATTCCTCCTGCCTCAGCCTCCTGAGTAGCTGGAACCACAGGAGCAGGCCACTCCACCCAGCTAATTTTCTGTTTTGTTTTTAGTAGAGATGAGGTTTCACTATGTTGCCCAGGCTGGTCTCAAACTCCTGGCCTAAAGCAATCCTCCCATCTCAGCCTACCAAGGTGCTAGGATGATAGACGTGACCTACTGCAACCGGCCAAGATCAAACACTTAAACATGATACGTTGGTTTAAGGATATACTCAGCCTCCCCCAGCACATGCCATCTCCAGACCCTGGCCTTTCTCTTTACCACGTATCTAAGAAGCAAGAACACTGCTGTGGGTCATCTTCAAGCGCGAGGGGCGCTGGAACATTTGGCAGAGGTGAGGATGCCTTTTCCTTTTTGGAAAACTACTCGCCAGGTTACTGGAGAAGTGAGAGGATTGAGGTTGCTTCCCCTAGGGTGACAGCCTTCCATCTCCCACTCATCCCTCTGACTCTATTATTCTCAAGAGGTTGGGGCAATGAGCCGGTTGGAGATGACTGACCACAGAGAAGAAAAGCCCGGAGTGGGGATAAAGCCCACTTTTCTTTTGCTTTAGGGAGAAGGTTCTGCACTGGTCCACATTCATAGTGCCCTCCATTTTTTTTTTCCTCGCTCTTGTTGCCGGAGCTCAATGGCAGGATCTAGGCTCACCGCAACCTCCGCCTCCCAGTTGCAAGCGATTCTCCTGCCTCAGCCTACCGAGTAGCTGGAATTACAGACACCTACCACCACGCCTGGCTAATTTTGTATTTTTAGTAGAGATGGGGTTTCTCCAGGTTGGTCAGGTTGGTTCAGTAACCTCCCACCTCAGGTGATCCACCCGCTTTGGCTCTCCCAAAGTGCTGGGATTACAGGCATGAGCCACCGCGCCCAGTCACCCTCCCTTTTTTTTTTTTTAAGACAGTCTTGCTCTGTCACCCAGGTTGGAGTACAATGGCTCGATCATAGCTCACTGCAGCCTCTAACTCTTGCACTTAAGCGATCCTCCCCCATCAGCCTCCTGAGCAGCTGGGACTAGAGGTGTACAGCACTGCACCCAGCTCTCCATTTTAATTCTTGATACCTTGATATAGAGCTCAGGACCAAGGCGGGAGGGCTCCTCTGTTAATAACTGTCCTCCATGCATACACAGCATAGCACTGGGCACATTACTCTGTATTTTAATCTTTTTTTTTTTTTTTTTTTTTTTGAGACGGCATCTCGGTCTGTCGCCCAGGCTGGAGTGCAGTGGCGCGATCTCGGCTCACTGCAAGCTCTGCCTCCCAGGTTCACACCATTCTCCTGCCTCAGCCTCCCCAGTAGCTGGGACTACAGGCGCCCGCCACAGCACCCGGCTAATTTTTTGTATATTTAGTAGAGACGGGATTTCACCGTGTTAGCTAGGATGTATTTTAATCTTTGTCAGTGGAGTCTACAGTACACTTTTCCCCTCAACTTCAAGCTCCCAAACCAGAAGGTGAGTCTTATTAAAGAAAAAATTACTCATGACACTTGTTAAAGACAATAAGGCACACTTTATTGACGAGGGGCCATGACCATAAGTATAGGGACCACTGCAATGGGGTCCTGCAGCCAGGGAGACAGACTGGACTCAACTCTGACTGCAATCAGCTCAAGTAGAGATTTATCGCCAAGGAGCAGGGGGAGGAGTCAATAGAATTTTTGCTGGAGGCAGGCCAGGGTGATAAGATACCGAGGGTGGGGGGTTTTCGCTAAACTGACTTAGCAGGATTCTTGTTCACATTGGATTCTGTGAGGACAGAGAGAAGCTCAAGCTCAGGGCTAGGTGAGCAGAGGGCTCAGAGGAGCCCAGCGATAGTTTTGGTCTAAGAAGAGAGTCTTTGTCAGCCTCAATAGGCAGAACTAAGTAGGGAGAGAGGAGAATGTGAGATTGCAGGCTGGTCAGAGGGCCCCCTCTCCTTGGGGGTACCCCATAAAGTAGCCAAACACTGGCTTTGGGGTCCACCTATAGGTTTTAAGCGCTAGTCCTGAAATAAGAAGCAGGACTTGACTCTGGAGGCAGGGCTCCGACACCAGACCGAATTGAACACTAGCGAAAACAGGGATGGAGCGGAAGCAGCTTTCCATAAGACACGCCCACCAGTGTGCCAGGTTTACTGTTGCCATGGCAACACCTGAAGCTTACCGCCCCTTGCCATGGCAGTGACCCAACGAGCCAAAAGTTACTACCCCTTCCCTAGAAATTTCTGTATAAACTGCCCATTCACCTACATGTAATTAAAAATAGCTATAAATATAACTGCAAAACTGCCCTGAGCTGCTACTCTGCGTATACGGTAGCCCTGCTGTGCAGGAGCAGTCATGGAGCTGCAATCAGCCCTGCACATTACTTACTCTGTAACCTTAGGCCTCAGTAAGACAAGGAGACAGAGCGGTGCTAGAGTTCCTGTGTGTACTCAGGGTTCTAGGTGCTGGTGCCCGCTTTCCAGAAGGTCCCAGCTGGATGTTTCCTAAAGAACTAAAGCGAAGTCTCTTCGGCAACTTTCACATTTACATATAAATTGATACCTAATGGTTCTGCCCTCCTTTATCTTAGCCCCACATTCTAATGAGCTGGAAAAAATGGTCATGTGCCTGGGAACAACGGAGCTTCCAGCCTGAGGGTGGGAGAGAATAAGTTTCTTCGCTTGCTGTGCCTTGGGGAACGGCAGAGAGGGCAGGGGTGAAGGAAATACCATGTCCCTTCTCCACTGGGACCTATGCCACAGTGTCCTAAAGTAAGGGGGAAAAAAGGTTTTGTAACAGTTTGAAACATGGTGGTAAATCAAGCATGAAAGTATGTGAAATCCACTACACAATTTGTGAAAAGTGACTCATAATTCTATTTGTTCTTTCCGGTGTACACGTTGCAGATATTTCACCCAGACAGAAACTGGAAATAAAGATAGCCAGGAGCGCCATCTGGGATGTGATCTGTCACTAAGGCTAAGGCTTAGCCGCTCAAATCCAGAGATCTCTGCAGATACCAGGGATGGGGAGAAATGATAAAAGCGCCTCCAAACACACATTACCGAAACACAACACACACACAAACACACACAAACACACACACAAACAATAAATACCACACACAAACACACACACAAACACACACAAACATACAACTGGAAGCGGCGCACGAAAACGCGAAAAGGTTTCACGATAAATGCGAAACGGTTAAACACCACCTGATCGAACGAAGGTGCCTCCCCCAAAACACACACACACACACAAACACAACACACACACAAACACACACACAAACACACACACACAAACACAACACACACAAACACACACACAAACACACACAAACACAACACACACAAACACACATACAAACACACACACACAAACACAACACACACAAACACACACACAAACACACACAAACACAACACACACAAACACACACACAAACACCACACACACAAACACACACAAACACACACAAACACAACACACACAAACACACACACACAAACAACACACACACACAACACACACACACACAAGCACACACAACACAATAATACACAAAACACAAATAACACACACACACACTCTACTGGTGTCAGGTTCCTCTTAAAGCACTTTAAATACATCCTTTTGTTTAATTCCAACAACCTGTGAAGCTGAGGTTCCCATTTTAGAGACTGAAGAAACTAAGGCTTGCTCACCTAAGTGACTGGCAGACTTGGGCTTCAAAAACCCAGGTCTGATTCTTTTTTTTTTTTTGAGACGGAGTTCCCCGAGCTGTCGCCAGGCTGGTGCAGTGGAAGGACCTCAGCTCACTGCAAGCTCAGCCTCCGGGTTCACGCTTTACTCTTTCCTGCCTCAGCCTCCTGAGTAGCTGGGACTACAGGCTTCACCACCGCACTCCGCTAATTTTTTGTATTTTTAGTAGAGACGGGTTTCACTGTGGTTCATCTCCTGACCTTTGTGGATCCGCCCCGCCTCGCCTCCCAAAGTGCTGGGATTACAGGCGTGAGCCACTGGGCGCCTCGCCCAGTCCCAGGTCTGGATTCTGGGCCAACGAGACTTTATACAATACTCACCAATGTGTCCATCTGAGCATCTGAGCCTGCCTTTCGCCTTCCTTTCTTTCTTCCTTCTTTCCTTTCTCCCTTTCTTCCTTTTTCTTTTTTTTTTGTAGAGACAGGGCCTCACTATGTCGCCTAGGGTGATCTTAAACTCCTGAACTCAAGTGATCCTCTCACCTCAGCCTCCCAAAGTTCTGATTGTACAGGCATGAGCCACTGTGCAAGGCCTAAAGCACAAGTTCTTAATTGAGGTCCATGGACAGAATTCAGGGAGTCCACGGATGAAAAACAAAACTACATCTTTATTTTTTCCTATTTCTAACTCAAATTTAGCATTTCCTTCAAATCTGAAAGTGGGCAACAAAGCAATATCAATAACTTTGCCTCCAGTGGAAATCACTGATTTTCATACTGATTTACAGTTGTTGATATCTCAAAATATCATTTATGGTCATCAATATTTCAAAATAATAGTAGTTAACTGACTCACCACAAGATCTTGTCATTTAGTGCATTAATAAAGAAGCACTACGGTAGCCAGGTAGCTCCCAGAAAATAAAGCCCTTCTATGTAGCATTTGCCAATTTCCATGGTGTAAATATTCCTACAATTGCCAGTTTCAAGGATGGCTATGTTTAACAACTGGTTTGCAAATTTCCTCAAAATTTAGCAATCAATGTTTGGAAGCACAGACAAGACAGCTCCAGTACACCATGGGTACTAGAGTGAATTTTTCTGGGTCTGCAAGTCTTCCCTGAAAGTCCTGTAGCCTTCAATGTAATGACATTGGTAATAACAGTAATAGATTTTAAATATTGATTAAATCCTTCCTCTGTGCAAAGCATAATAATAAGCACTTAACATGACCTATCTCATTTAAACTACCAATAATCCTGTAAGGCAGGTATTATTGGAGTGGTTTAAAATGGGGGAAAGAGGAAGGGAAAAGTTGTGGTTTTGCCCCCTGGGGATGTATGGCAATGTCTGGAGACGTTCTTGATTGTCCTAACTGGGTTTGCTACTGGCATCTAGTGGGTAGATGCTGCCAAACATCCTTCAATGCACAGACACACACACCACCTGAGAAAGAATTATCCAGCCCAAAATGTCAGTAGAACTGGGGTTAAGAAATCCTTTATTACTGTTATTCTCTTTTTAAAAATTGGAAAATTGACACCCATTGAGATTAAGTTGTCCAAGTTCACAGGGTTTTCACAGAGTCAGTTCTGAGTGAAGTCTAGTTCTCACTCCCTGACTCTCCCTCACCAAATGTAGGGAGAGTTGCTTATTAGAAAGGAAGCAGGCCAGGCACAGTGGCTCACGCCTACAATCCCAGCACTTTAGGAGTCCGAGGCGGGTAGATCACTTAGGTCAGGAGTTTAAGATGCTTCTCACAATATGGTAAAACTTTGTCTCTACTAAAAGTTAGCCAAGTGTGATGGCATGTGTCTGTAATTCCAGCTACTTGGGAGGCTGAGGCAGGAGAATCACTTGACTCTGAAAGGCAGAGGTTGCAGTGAGCTGAGATCACACCATTGCACCCCAGCCTGGGCAACAGAGCGAGACTCTGTCTCAAAAAAAAAAGAAGAAAGAAAGAGAGAAAGAGAGAGAGAGAGAGAGAAAGACAGGAAAGAAAGAAAGAAAGAAAGAAAAGAAAGAAAGAAAGAAAGAAAGAAAGAAAGAAAGAAAGAAAGAAGAAAGAAAGAAAGAGAGAGAGAGGAGGAGAGAGAGAGAAAAGAAAAGAAAGAAAAGAAAGAAAGAAAAGAAAAAAGAAAGAAAGAAAGAAAAGAGAAAGAAAGAAAAGAAAGAAAGAAAGAGAAAGAAAAGAAAAGAAAGAAAGAAAGAAAGAAAGAAAGAAAGAAAGAAAGAAAGAAAGAAAGAAAGAAAGGAAGGAAGGGAAGGAAGGAAGGAAGGAAGGAAGGAGGGAGGGAGGGAGGAGGAAGAGAAAGAAAGACAGAAAGGGAAAGAAGGAAAAATGGAGGGGAAGGGAAGAGAAGAGGGAAGAAGGAAGGAAAGAAGGAAGGAAGGAAGGAAGGAAGGAAGGAAGGAAGGAAGGAAGGAAGGAAGAAGGGAAGGAAGGGAAGGGAGGAAGGAGTTTGAAGGAAGGTGGAGTTCAGGGATCGGAAGGAGGTGGACAGAGGTGGAAAGATTCAAAGGGATGGCAGGGACACTTAAATAAATAAATATGAGGAAAAGGGACAAATTTCAGAATTGTTCTCAAATTGAGTCAATGTGATGACCCATTGGGCTGCCTGCAAAATTCATATAGGACAATAAAATGAAAAGGAACGTGGAGACCACTGATTACATAAATATTTATTAACCACCTAGTCTGTGCCAGCACTCTTCTACATGGTTCTTCAGACGTACTCTGTGCCTGCACTCTTCTAGGTGGTGGTGGAGTAGTGAACAGAAGAAAATAGCTCTTGCCCTCATGGAGTCTACAAGGTGGTGGGGGAGCAGAAAAGCAAATGAAGACGTGGGTTAGAAAAATTACAGTTGTGTATAGCCCGGCGTGGCCTGCCTGTAATCCCAGCACTTTGGGAGGCCGACGGGCGGATCACGCAGGTCAGGAGATCCAGACCATCCTGGCGTAACACGTGAAACCCGGCCTGTACCAAAAATACAAAAAATCCAGCCGGGCGCCGTGGCGGCCAGTAGTCCCAGCTACTCAGGAAGGCTGAGGCAGGAGAATGGCGTGAACCCGGAGGGGAGCTTATGAGCTGAGAACTGGCCACTGCACTCCAGCCTACAGATGCAGACTGGCCTCAAAAAAAAAAAAAAAAAAAAAGAAAAGAAAAATTACAGTTGTGATAGATGCTATGAAGGAAGGAAATGCGTGAAGTGCTGTAATAACTAATCTCTGTAGGGTCCTCTTTAGAGAGGATAGTCAGGGAAGACTTCTCTGAAGAAAGGATATGTGAGCTAAGATCTGAAGGATGCAAAGCCAGCCACAGGAAGAGAAGAGAACAGGCAGGGCAGGTGATGAGGCTCTGAGCAGAGTAAGTTTGGTGTTTTCTAGTCACCAAAACGAGGTTATTGTGGCCTGGTGCACTGGCTCATGCCTGTAATCTCAGCACTTTGGGAGCCCAACGCGGGAGGATTGCTTGAGGCCAGGGGTTTGAGACCAGCGTGGGCAACAGAGTGAGATCTCCCACCTCTACAAAAAAGGTAAAAATTAGCCATGCGTGGTGGTGTGTGCCTGTAGTCCCAGCTACTCAGGAGGCTGACAAGGGAGGATTGCTTTAGCTTGAGTTCAAGGCTGCAGTGAGCTAGGATCAAGCCACTGCACTCCAGCCTAAGCAACAGAGTAAGACCCCATCTCAAAAAAAAAAAAAGAGAGAGAGAGAGAGAGATTATTGTGACTGGAGCACAAGGACAGAGGGAAGGGGCAATTGAGGACCGAGGTAAAGAGATCAGCAGTGACTATGCCACACTGAGCTTTATAGGACTATGTTCCACTCATCTGCTTGCGCTCAGGACTCAAAATAGGTGTGACAAAAAGGAAGCCCCAGGCTATAAGGGCTGTGCAGGTAAGTGGCTAAGGAGGGTATATTAGTCTGTTCTCACGCTGCTAATAAAGACATACCTGGCCAGGAGTGGTGGCTCACGCCTGTCATCCCAATACTTTGGGAGGCCGAGGTGGGCATATCACTTGAGGTCAGGAGTTCGAGACCAGCCTGGCCAATATGGTGAAACCCCCGTCTCTACTAAAAATACAAAAATTAGTTGAGCATGATGGCCCATGCCTGTAGTCCCAGCTACTCGGGAGGCTGAGACAGGAGAATCACTTGAATCCAGGAGGCAGAGGTTGCAGTGAGCTGAGATTAAAAAAAAAAAAAAAAAGACATATCTGAGACTGGGTAATTTCTAAAGGAAAGAGGTTTAACTGACTCACAGTTCCATATGGCTGGGGAGGCCTCACAACCATGGCAGAAGTCCAGCGAAGAACAAAGTTAGGTCTCACATGGCAGCAGGCAATAGAGCTTGTGAAGGGGAACTACCATTTATAAAACTATCAGATCTCGTGAGACTTATCCTCTACCAAGAGAACAGTATAGGGGAAACCGCCCGCATGATTCAATCATCTCCACCTGACCCTGCCCTTGACACGTGAGGATTATTACAATTCAAGGTGAGATTTGGGTAGGGACACAGCCAAACCATATCAGCGGGTGGTGGGGAGGGGTAGCTGTAGGTGCCTAGAGGGACTTCTGGTCTCTCCTGTGCTCCCCCACTCACCTCCCTTAACCCGTCACCTCTGCTGACCCAAGATTCCCAGATGCCAGGACCCAAGATGTGAGTGTGTGTATGTATGTATACAATAATGATGAAGATCAGATGGCACTGGAGAAATCCTCAGCTCATGGGACTGGAGGACCAACACGCCTGGCTCTGTGCTGAGAATGTCACACTAATAATTAGTCATTTGATTAGCAGCTGCCCACTTAACCACTGCACTGTTCAACAACAGTCCAATGGACTGGTGCCCAAGAGCTGGATTAACTTTGCAGAGTGGGTGAACAAACTATGCTGTGCTCAGGGAAGCCCAGAATTCCAGAACAGTAAGACTCGTCTCAGAAAGCAGAGAATGGCAGAAGGTGGAGAAAGAGAGGAGGAAACAGACCCTGATTAAATTATCTGTGCCAGCTGCTACGTGAAGCTTCACTATACAGGCATTATCTCATTTCATCCTTCCAACAATACACTTCGGTGGTACCCTTTTCCCCATTCTCCACTCGGGAACTGTATTAGATCCAGTCAAGTCCACGACTGGAATCCAGGTCTCCCTTTTCCTCGATGAAGTGCCCGCCCAATGTCTGGATTTCACCATTAGTGATTCAAGGAACTTCTTTATCTATTCAGAACTTAAAGAAGAGAGCTGAGGAGCCATTGGTGTGCGCAAGACAAAGATGGCCTCTGAAAGGAGAGAAAATATGGCCCCAATGAGAGGAGGAAACGCTAAACAGAATTTGCCGGAACTCTCCAGAAATAATGACTGCCCAGGGGAAGAGCAAAGGTAATGGGAACTTGGGGACCCATTTGACTGTGTAAAGGGGGTAATATTTTTGAAACTATCAAATAGATCCATCTACTTTTCATTCCTGTGAGTCATGATACTCTGTGTCTCTTCTCTCCACCACCCCCAGCCCCATTAAATCAAGAGGAGTGCAGACCCCACCTGAAATAAAGAGGCTATCCTTTAGCTTTGAGTCTGTGCAGAGATCATAGTCTTAAAATTTAGCCTGGTGGGGAATATGGAGAGGTTCTTAATTTCAAAAACTTCCCTTTCCATAGCAAAGGCAAAGCTGGGAGGTCTCAGCTCTGGCAATATTATAAGCAGTCATGATTGGGATTCAGTAAACGAGCTCAGAAGAAGGTGATCTCTTCCAAGCCCAGAGGTGGAACCAAGGAGACAGGGACATTTAGAGAAAATGCAACCAAGAGAAAGACATTGCCTGGGATGCTCAGGGATTCAGTGCCCCCACCTCTTTCAGCCCTTGCCCCAGTGTGGGATGGAAAGAAAGTAGGAATCCGGGGCCGGGCTTGGTGGCTCACACCTATAATCCCAGCACTTTGAGAGGCTGAGACCGGAGGATCACTTGAGGTCGGGAGTTCGAGACCAGCCTGTCCAACATGGTGAAACCCCATCTCTACAAAAAACACAAAAATTAGCCAGGCATGG
Source organism: Papio anubis (assembly GCF_008728515.1). Taxonomy (NCBI): domain Eukaryota; kingdom Metazoa; phylum Chordata; class Mammalia; order Primates; family Cercopithecidae; genus Papio; species Papio anubis. The sequence goes on from NC_044991.1 coordinate 70,648,294, forward strand.
TGGCGCGCACCTTTAGTCCCAGCTACTTGGGAGGCTGAGGCAGGAGGGTCACTTTTACCTGGGAGGTGGAGGCTGCAGTGAGCCAAGATCATGCCACTGCACTCCAGCCTAGGCAACAGAGGAAGACTCAGTCTTAAAAAAAAAGAAAATAGAACTCCCAGAAGGTGAGAGGATGAGGAGAAATCAGAAGGGGTTTTGCTTCGTTGAAGCTCTGAGACTGTGCCTCTGGGTGCCCAAGGAGCTGCCAAGGCAGCAGAGAGAGATAGTCACAGCCTTGGGGGATCCATCAGGGGCAGTCACAAAAACAGAGCCTCTACAAGCACTGTGGGAATCAGATTTCACATTGAAACAAGAACTCACGCAGATGTGGGAGGACTTAGAGGTGGAAATCAGAGGGCAAGACAAAGAACCTATCATGTCTGCTGGAGCCACTGATGTGAGTGGACACACCAGAGCTTGCAGGATAATCCAACAAGCTATTCCTGTCTGCCCAAAGGAGGCCACGAATGAGGTCCTTAGAGAGGGGTTGTAGCAATGGAGAAAAAAAAAAGACAAATTTGAGAGATGTTTAGAGGTGGAACTGAAAGTCCAGAAATGGTACAGCAGGGAGAGGGGAGGGAAAGAGGGGGGCCCAAGGGGACCCTAGATTTTTGACTTGAGCAGCTAAGTGGACTGAGCACTGTGCAGTAAGATGGGGAAGATGGGAGAGGGAGCAGGGTCAGGACTAGAGTGAGCAAGTGAGGTACTCACTTCAGACACCAAACACAAGGCTGTGCCTCCAAAAAATCATTAATCAAGATAAATAATGTTTTAATGCAATAATTTTTTTAAAAAATCAAAATGAATACAAAAAAAATCCATGAAGAACAAGATCAGGGTTACTGATTTTTCCTTTTGCCTCAGGCTTCAATATGGCTTAGCACAGCACTATTACTGATCCTGTCTTGATTTAAATGTTTGATCTTTTGTTCACCATGAATTTTTTTTTTGCATTCACTTATTCCTTTTTAATATTGCATCAAAATATTATTTGATGGCTGTGTTTCTGGTGCCCCCTCACATTTTGCACCTAGGATGAGAGCTTCACTCATCTCCCCATTTCCAGCCCTTAGGAATAGGTCTGGGGAAAGGAGACTAAGTAAGGTTCAGTCTTGGATATACATGGAGATTAAATTAGATCTCAGGGCTGAGCATGGTGGCTCACTCCTGTAATCCCAGCACTTTGGGAGACCGAGGCAGGCGGATCACCTGAGGGCAGGAGTTAGAGATCAGCCTGGCCAACTTGGCAAAACCCCGTCTCTACTCAAAATACAAAAATTAGCTGCACATGGTGGCAGGTGCCTGTAATCCCAGCTACTTGGGAGGCTGAAGCAGGAGAATTGCTTGAACCTGGGAGACGGAGGTTGCAGTGCACCAAGATTGCATTACTGCACTCCAGCCTGCCCCTGGGCAACAGAGCAAGACTCGGTTCTCAAAATAAATAAATAAATAATCTTAGGTGTGAAGTGCCTGGACCAGTGTTGAGCTTTAACCTGTGTTGTAGCGGATTCTGTGGGTACCTGGCTTGTTCCATAGGTCTAACCATTTCAGGACACAACAGCTGCCATCACCTGCATTTCCTGCCTCAGGACACTCTTGGCTACCAAATGAGAGATGCTGGAAGTGCTAGGTAATTAACAGCACCCCCATCCCCACCCCCCAACCCCCCAAGCCCCCCACCCCACCCCACCCAGCAGCCTTCTGAGGCAGGAGAATAGGGTCTGGAGGCAGGGAACCTAAGGCTCTTTCAGGCTGACTTCCTAGAACTAAATTGAAAGAAAAACTAACTTTCCATACCTAAGTAACAAAAGGACCAGAGTCTACTCCCTTTGCGAACCCCCACCTTTTCTGCAGGGCAGATGGGAAATGAAAGTACCAAGACGTTTGCATAGGAGTGTAACTTTGTGATTTCACTTCAGCCTCCAATTGCGGACCACCACTTCATTTACATGAGGTGAATACCAAGTGGCCAATGGGAAACCTCTAGTGGATATTTGGACCAGAGAAGATTCTGTATCCAGGGCCTGCTCCCACACTGTAGAAGGTACTTTCATTTTCAATAAATCTCTGCTTTTGTTGCTTCATTCTTTCCTTGCTTTGTGCATTTTGTCCAATTCTTTGTTCAAGATGCCAAGAACCTGGACACCCTCCACCAGTAACACTTCAACTAGTGATCCACAGGAGTTGGTGTATAAATACCCCAGCTCCCTCACCCCTCAGATGGGATCATTTTGAGATATATACGTTGCACCATTTCCCAGAGTCCATGTGAGATGAAGCTCCAGTTGTCCAAAGTGTAACTGATTGGATAATATACCCATATGCTCTGTCCCTTCCCCATCTGACTTCCCTCCCCTGTTAATGGCATTTCCTGGGGTGATTTCCCAAGACCACTGCCTGCACTTGAATCCTTGTCTCAGGGCCTGCTTTTAGAACAACTGAACCAAGAGACCTATGTGTCCTTCCTTTTTCTGCCTCTTCCCTGTGGAAACATAGAATGTTCTGCACACACTTGGAAGTCTGAGCATACCCTCTAAGGAAAGATCCCTGACTCCCAGCACTCCCCTGGGGATGGAGGTCTATAGAGTGGTAATCGCCAGCCAGTGCTAGGAGGCCTGGATCTGAAATGGGCTTGGCTGTGTTTCTGTAATCTCTGCACCTTGAGTGGAAAAATAATTGGTAGACACCTTTCTTGGCCATTAATTCTTTACAGCCAACACTGAGCCCTTGAGGCAAAAACTGATTGTCTGCAGTTACTGCCTGCCTGGTCCTGAATTCAGAACAGGAAGCTTGACTCTCCTGCCACCCTCTATTACAGATAACCACTCCTTCCTCCTGCAGAGATGAGATTCCCTCCCTCACTTCCTCCCAGAGTCCAAGACAGGCCAGAAAAGGCTGGTTGTACAGATTGGAGGAGACAAAAATGCTCCTCAAGCCAGAGGAACTAAGGGTTGAGAGCCATGAGTTAAAAATCATGGGAGCCTTTATTCATGCTTTCTTTTTAAAAAATAATTTTCAATATGCACACTTTTTGCCCATTAATACCCACATGACAACTTTATGCAGTAGATGTTACTCTTAACACCCATTTTATAGATGAAGAGGCTCAGAGAAAAGGAGGGGCTTAGCCCAGGCCACATAGAGAATAAATTGATTTGGACACAGGTCTGTTGGACTGCAAACACTATTCTCTTCTTCATGCTATAGGTTGTTTTTCTCCCTTCAGTAAACGTTTCTTGAGCGCCTATATGTCCCAGGCCCCATGCTGGGCTGAAGGAGGACACAAAGACAGGTAAGAAACATTTGTTCCTTTCAGGAGGAAGAGATAAAATCTCCCCGATTCTTCCCATTTCTGCCCATTCCCTACACAGAGGGTAAGCATTTGCTTGTTGTTTGTTTTTTGCTTTTTGTTTTGAGACAGAGTCTCCCTCTGCTGCCCAGGCTACAGTGTCGTGATCTTGGCTCACTGCAACCTCTGCCTCCCGGTTCAAGTGATTCTCCTGCCTCAGCCTCCCCGGTAGCCGGGACTACAGATGCCTGCCACCACGCCTGGCTAATTTTTGTATTTTTAATAGAGACGGAGCTTCACCATTTTAGCCAGGCTAGTCTCCTGACCTCACGTGACCTGCCCGCCTTGGCCTCCCAAAGTGCTGGGACAACAGGCATGAGCCACCACACCCAGCCAGCATCTATTTTTATAAGATGTATATATTGCCTATAGTAGCTTTAATGCTACAAATTTGAGTAGGTGCAGCAGAGACCATGTGGCCCACGAAGCTGAAATATTGACAGCCTGGCCCTTTACAGGAAAAGTTTGCCAACTTCTGGTCTATACCGTGCCAGGCATTGACGATGCACCACCACATTTACTTCTCAATTTGACTCTGGAAGGTGTCCTACTACGATGTCCATGCTACAGATGAGAAATGAGGCTAAGACGCAGGAGATGGCTTGTCCCATTGCTGGAAATGTATAAAGTTGGATAATTCCAAAGCCCCCTACGGCTCCAAGCCACATCACAAATGTTGATGGCCAATGTTTTGAAACATTGGCATTCACTCTTGCAAGAGCTCACAACCGGCTGGGCATAGTGGCTCATGCCTGTAATCCCAGCACTTTGGGAGACTGAGGTGGGTGGATCACAAGATCAGGAGATTGAGACCATCCTGGCTAATACGGTGAAATCCCATCTGTACTAAAAATACAAAAAATTAGCCAGGTTTGGTGGCAAGCGCCTGTAGTTCCAGCTACTTGGGAGGCTGAGGCAGAAGAATCGCTTGAACCCGGGAGGTGGAGGTTGCAGTGAGCCGAGATCGTGCCACTGAACTCCAGCCTGGGCGAGAGAGGGAGACTCTGTCTCAAAAAAAAAAAAAAAAGAGAAGAAAGAAAGAGCTCACAACCTCCATGAGCAGTGGGCCACTGGACTATCCCTGTGACCCCCACTCCCCAAACAGCTGACATCTGCCACATTGTCTTAGAGAGACCTGAACCTGGTCAGCTCCCCAGCCCTGCATGGGTGCCCTTCTCCTACAAGCACCAGAAGACCTTTCACTGTGGTGAACAGGCATTCATGAGTTCATCCAAAATCTGAGGCGGGTGTCATGATTTTATGTTACTCAGCCTTTGTGGGAGGGCAGGTTCACATCTGAACGAGGAGCTAAAAGTCGGCTGGAGTGTGCCACGTGACAAAAGTAGCCCGTTTACAAGAAGCTCCTTTAACTTGGTCTTTGTTTTTCTCTACTCCTGTGAGGCAGGTAAGATGCTTAAATCTACACTTTTTTTTTTTTAAGAGACAGGTTCTTGCTCTCTTGCCCACGCCGGAGTGCAATACCACGATCCTAGCTCACTGCAGCCTTGAACTCCTGGGATCAAGCAATCCTCCCACATAGCTGGGACTACAGGTGCCTGCCACCATGCCCAGCTAATTTTTTTTTTTTTGGTAGAGATGAGGTTTTGCTGTGTTGTGCAAGCTGGTCTCAAAGTCCTAGGCTCAAGTGATCCTACCGCCTTGGCCTCCCAAAGTGCTGGGATTAGCAGGCCTGAGCCACCACACCCAACTACATTACCTAGTTGTTGTTGTTGTTGTTGTTTTGAGATGGAATCTCGCTCTGTCTCCCAGGCTGGAGTGCAGTGGTGCGATCTCGGCTCACTGCAACCTCCACCTCAAAGGTTTAAGCAATTCTCCTACTTCAGCCTCCCGAGTAGCTGGGATTACAGGCATGCACCACCACATCCAGCTAATTTTGTATTTTCAGTAGAGACTGGGTTTCGCCATGTTGGTCAGGCTGGTCTCAAACTCCTGACCTCAGGTGATCCACCCGCCTCCCAAAGTGCTGGGATTACAGGCATGAGCCACTGCACCCAACTACATTAACTAGTTCTTATCAGGAGTTGACCACCTGTAGCAGATGCAATTTGCACTGTTGTCCTCTCAGCACCTACCTTCACAAGCCAAAGGCTTACTGGGACTGCCTCCCAGCCCTGGGGCTTAATTTCTGGCTGTGGAAGAAGATTCAGCCAATCAAGCAAGCAGGAAATGCCAGAGTGAACACTCCTGGAAGAAAGCTTCAACCAAGGACAGCTGGGCAGTTAACATATGAACACCCAGCTTTCTCCCTGCTTGACTGGGAGAAGGCCGTGCTCTCCCCTCTGTCTGAGGTGCATTCTGCACAGTCTCCCAGAGTTCACAGAGGCATGAAGCTCCAGTTACTCTGGGCTGTCCTCATCCCACTAACACATTTGCTGACTTCCTCCCATTCCCTGTCTCATATCTTCTCCTACTGGTGCTTGCTGGGATCACCTCCCATATCAACTACTTGTAAAATAATACTGAGAATCTTGTCTCAGAAGCTGCTTCCGGAAAAACTCAAACAAAGACAAGCACCAAGAGTTCTTCATGCCCTCTCACCTGATCCTGACCACCGCCCTGGGAGCCAGCTTCATCCCCATTTTTCTGAGGTGTGGGCTGAGGGGCTCATGGAGGTAAAGCAAGCACAACCCCAGCCTGCTAGGAATTAGCAAGGGCCAGAGTGCTCAAGAAAAGGTCCTGCATCAGGCGCGGTGGCTCATGTCTATAATCCCAGCACTTTGGGAGGCCAAGGTAGGCAGATCACTTGAGTCCAGGAGTTCGAGAGCAGCCTGGGCAACATGGCAAAACCCTGTGCCTACAAAAAAAAAAAAAAAAAAATCGGTCAGGCATGATGGTTCACGCCTGTAATCCCAGCACTTTGGGAGGCCGAGGCGGGCAGATCACGAGGTCAGGAGATCGACACCATCTTGGGTAACATGGTGAAACCCCGTCTCTACTAAAAGTACAAAAAGTTAGCCGGGAGTGGTGGAGGGCGCCTGTAGTCCCAGCTACTGGGGAGGCTGAGGCAGGAGAAAGGTGTGAACCTGGGAGGCGGAGCTTGCAGTGAGCCGAGATTGCGCCACTGCACTCCAGCCTAGGGGACAGAGTGAGACTCTGTCTCAAAAAAAAAAAAAAAAAAAATTCAAAAACTAAGCCAGGTGTCATGGCTCATGCCTGTGGTCCCAGCTACTCAGGAGGCTGAGGTGGGAGGATCACTTGAGCCCAGGAGATGGAGGCTGCAATGAGCCATGACATGCCACTGAACTCCAGCCTGGGTAACAGAGCAAAACCGTATCTCAAATAACTAAATAAAATAAAAAGAAAGGGTCATGGTGGGAGGGGATTCAAGCCTGTCTTCACCACAGAGTGAAACTGTCCCACACCGAGGCTGCACCCCAACCTTCCAGCTCTTTCTGCTCCAGGTCCAGCTCCCACTTCACATGTCGCCATCCTCTATCCATGAAGACGGCTGGAATGCGACCAGAATCAGCCTGTCATAAAAGATAGAGACCTAAGAGCTCTCCATAAAAATGATTTCCATGGCAAAATTAGGAGGGAAAAACAGCATGGATGAAAGTTGCATTTGTTAAATAACAATCGCAAATGCTCACTTCATGCTTACTGTATGCTAGCTGCTGTTCTAAGTGCTTTACAATAAAATAATTTGTTAAAATTTTTGCACAACTCTTCGAGATAGGTACTATTGCTTTCTTCATTTTACAGTCAAGGAAACTGAGGCATGAGAAAGTTATGAAGTTTGTCCAGGGTCATAAAGCTAGCAGATGAGGGAACTAGACTCAGGCAGTATAACTGCAAATACAGTCATGACAATGAGCCACACAACAGTGAGTGGGCCAAGGAGGAGCCACTTACACAAAGATCCTCCCGTAAGATTATAACCGTATTTTCACCATACTTTTCTATGTTTAGATGAGGTCGGAGGTGGAACTGGACTCCAGAGGTGGAGCTTGGACACCAGACCAGATTGAAGGCTAGCTGAAACAGGAAAGAGGCAAAAGGATGCTCTGAAGACACACCACCAGTGCCCTGTCAGTTTACTGTTGCCATGGCAACACCCGGCCGTTATCACCCTTTCCCATGGCAATGACCCATCTACCCAGAAGTTACTGCTTTTTTTCTAGAAATTTCTGCATAATCCACCCCTTAATTTGTGCGTAATTAAAAGTGGATCTCGACCAATTGCAGTGGCTCATGCCTGTAATCCCAGCACTTTGAAAGGCTGAGGCGGGAGGATTACCTGAGGTCAGGAGTTTGAGACCAGCCTGGCCAGTATGGTGAAACCCCGTCTCTACTAAAAATACAAAAATCAGCCGGGTGTGGTGGCAGGCGCCTGCAATCCCAGCTACTACAGAAGCTGAGGTGGGAGAATCGCTTGAACCCGGGAAGCAGAGGTTGCAACAAGTCGAGATCACGCCAATGCACTCCAGCCTGGGTGACACAGCGAGACTCGATCTCAGAAAAAAAAAAAGTGAATAACAATATGAGTGCAGAACTGCCCCTGGCCCTGAGCTGCTATTCTGTGCACACTGCCTGTGGCAGTACCTCTGTGGCTGCTGTACGCTGCTTCAATAAATGTTGCTAACATCACCGGCTCACCCTTTAATTCTTTCCTAGACAAAGACAAGAACTCTCCCAAACTAAGCCCCAATTCTGGGGCTTGCCCGTCTGGCGTCATTCATACACAGACACTTCCCACTGTGTTACCATCGCCGGTGGTATGGGGTCAGTTGCACGCTGTAGTTTGTAGCCTACGGGTGGCAAGCTGCACCATCCCTAGCGTGTGGGAGGCTATCCCATCTAGGGATGTACAGTGGACCCTATGATGTTCACACAGGGTTGAAATCACCAAATGCAACTTTTCTCAGAACACATCTCCGTCTTTAAGGGACACATGGCTGTACTCCCCACCTTCTTCCCCATAGGGTGCCTGTGGTACAAAGTGGGTTCTTTCAATGATCCGTCGACACTGTGACACTGCAAGAGACAGCGCCCCCTATAGGCCTGGTGGTCCTAGTTTTCGTTTTTATTCAGACGCAAAGGAAGCTCTGGCATCTGCCTAGGGTGGGGTGAATTTTTTAGGTGGGGGGTGGGGAATGGAGTCTCCCTCTGCTACCCAGGCTGGAGTGCCTCTATGTGATCTCAGCTCACTGCAGCCTCCACCGCCCGGGTTCAAGCGATTCTCCTGCCTCAGCCTCTGGAGTAGCTGGAATTACAGGTGTGCACCACCATGCCCTTTTGTATTCTTAGTAGAGACGGGGTTTTACCATCTTTAACCAGGCTGGTCTCAACCTCCTGACCCTCAATTGATCCACCCACCTCAGCCTCCCAAAGTGCTGGGATTATAGGTGTGAGCCACTGCACCCGGCCTTAGGGCAGGGTGAAAGGCTTAACCTAGGCTCTCTGGGGACAAAAACGGAGGCCCAAAACGTGTGATGACCTTCTCAGCTTTTTTTTTTCCCTTGAGATGGAGTTTTGCTCTTGTCACCCAGGCTGGTATGCAGTGGCGCGATCTTGGCTGGCTGCAACCTCCACCTCCCGGGTTCAGGCAATTCTCGTGCCTCAGCCTGCCGAGTAGCTGGGACTACAGGTGCCTGCCACCATGCCTGGCTAATTTTTGTATTTTTTAGTAGAGACAGGGTTTCGCTGTGTTGGCCGGGCTGGTCTCAAACTCTTGACCTCAGGTGATCCACCCGCCTCGGCCTCTCAGAGTGCTAGAATTACAGACGTGAGCCACTGCTCCTGGCCAGCTTTGTTTTTTTATCATCTTTATTGATACATAATTTACATATGGTAAAGTGTACCCATTTTAAGTAGACAGTTCAATGAGTTTTGACGAATACATACATTTGTGTAGACATCGCAGTAATCATGATCTGGAACATTTCCCTCACTCCTTCCTGCCTCTCAGCAGTCAATTCCCTCCTTCAGTCACCAGCCCGGGCAGCCACTTGCCTGCTTTCTGTCCCTTCAGTTCCACCTTTCCTAGTGTGGTCCTCTGAGCATCTGCCTCTCGGCTCTGCAGGAGGATTTTAACACTCAGGGCCCCAGGCCCTGCGTGCACCCAAGGAGCCCAAAGCTGACAATGGGACCCACATATCCGTGTTTCAATGGTGCTCGCCAATGCCTGAGACCACTGCCTTAGGACTGCGATTTTTGGATGGCCCACCTGGGCCTGTCTCATCTGGTTATGTCCTCTGAGACAAGCACTGTGCCCGGGCTAGGCTAGTCGAGGTGCCTGAAAACAACTCATTTCCCCTCGCTCTCCTAAGAGGTACATTCTGTACCTCTGCCATGTGGCAGACCCGCTCAGCTCCTGCCTGTGACATTAGAGGGCCGTCATGTGAGGCAGCTGTTGCTGCCAGAATAAAGGCTGCAGTGAAAAGCACATGAACCCCCGAGGTAATCAGGAACATGCTTCCACTTATATCTGTCCAGATGACAGCATGTGGAACTAATGATGAGTAAAAGGTCTGCAAGGCACAGCCTGGCCAGGCCAGAAACCTGCATGTACCAGCTTTAGGAAAGATCTGAGAGGGAACCTCAGTGCTGCTTCCTGCAGGATTCTGACAGGCTCAAAGACGACGCTGCTAACTGAAGTGTGCTGTGGGCTGTGAGTAACTGTCTCTGATCTTCCCCGTGGCCTCGTGCTCTCCACCTGACACATGGCCAACTAGGATTTTCCTCATCAGCATTTCTTTTGGTTTTTTTTTTTTTTTTTTTTTTTTTTTAAACAGTTTCACCCTTGTTGCCCAGGTTGGAGTACAATGGCGCAGACTCGGCTCCCTGCTACCTCCACCTCCTGGGTTCAAGCGATTCTCCTGCCTCAGCCTCCTAAGTAGCTGAGATTACAGGTGCCTGCCACCATGCCTGGCTAATTTTTGTATTTTTAGTAGAGACAGGGTTTCACCATGTTGGCCAGGTTGGTCTCGAACTCCTGACCTTAGGTGATCCGCCCGCCTCGGCCTTCCAGAGTGCTGGGAATACAGGCGTGAGCCACCGCATCCGGCATTCTCATCAGCATTTCTATCTCCCCACTGCCCCGGAAACCTGAGCAATGATGCTGAGTCTATACACCAGCACCTACTGGATTTCCATTCTGCTGACTGGTCTGCTTCCACATTTGCCACAATGGACAATTTCAAAAGCTTCTATTTTTTTAAGAGATGGGGTCTTGGCTGGGTGCGGTGGCTCACACCTGTAATCCCAGCACTTTTGGAGGCCGAGGTGGGCACATCACTTGAGGTCAGGAGTTCGAGATCAGCCTGGCCAACATGGCGAAACCCCCGTCTCTACTAAAAATACAAAAATCAGTTGGGCATGATGGCCCATGCCTGTAGTCCCAGCTACTCGGGAGGCTGAGACACGAGAATCACTCGAATCCAGGAGGCACAGGTTGCAGTAAGCTGAGATTCAACCACCGCACTCCAGCCTGGGCGACAGAGCAAGACTCTGTCTCAAAAAAAGAAAAAAAGAAAAAAAAAAGAGATGGGGTCTCACTATGTTGTCCAGGTTGGATTTACACTCCTAGACTCAAGTGAGCCTCCCAAGTAGCTGGGACTATGGGTACTCACCACCATACCCAGCTTCTTCCAGGAGCTTCTTGATCCCAGTCTGACTCTAAGCAGCAGGAGACGTAGGACTGAGTGAGGAATTCGGCTCCAGCCACCACCTGTGTAAACAGAGGCTGCAGCTCTTACCTGGCCTAGAGAACAACGTGGCTGTGGCACCAACAGTCATATCCAGACAAGTCCAGGAAGGCCAAGGTCAGCTCTGAGGGCCACACATGAATCTGAGCACATGAGCGGTGAGCAGCCAGGATGAACAGACTTGAAACCAGGTCACAGGAGGGATATCTGGGGGTGTGTTAGTCCGTTCTCACACTGCCATAAAGATAATACTGAGACTGACTAATTCATAAAGAAAAGAGGTTTAATTGACTCGTGATTTGGCATGGCTGGGGAGGCCTCAGGAAACTTAATCATGGCAGAAGGTGGAGGGGAAGCAGGCATGTCTTACCTGGCAGCAGGAGAGAGAGAGAAGAGAGAGAAAGGGGAAAAAGCGGGGAGAAGGAGAGGGAGGGAGGGAGGGAGAGAGAGAGAGAGGAAAAGGGAGAGGGGAGGGAGAGGGGGAGGGGGAGGGAGGGACAGGGAGAGACAGGGAGAGGGAGAGAGAGGGAGAGACAGGGAGGGAGAGGGAGAGAGAGAGGAAGAGACAGGGAGGGAGAGGGAGAGGGGGGAGAGAGAGGGAGAGATAGAGAGGGAGAGAGGGGGAGAGAGGGAGAGAGGGAGAGGGAGAGAGAGGGATGGAGAGGGATGCAGAGGGAGAGAGAGGGAGAGGGAGGGAGAGACTGAGAGAGAGAGAGAGAGAGAAAGAGAGAGAGAGAGAGAGCGCAAAGGGGAAACTGCCACTTATAAACCATTAGATCTCATGAGAACTCCCTCACTATCACGAGAACAGCATGGGGGAAACCACCCCTGTGACCCAACTGTCTCCCACCAGGTGCCTCCCTCCACGTAGGGATTACAATTTGAGATGAGATTTGGGTGCGGACACAGAGCCAAACCGTATCAGGGCACTTAGGCAGGGCACTATGGGCACTTAGGCAGAAGAGAGAACATGAATAGAGCATCTGAGTGCTGACCCCAACATCTGAAATACCCATTTGTGGGAAACAGATGTATTTGCACAGCCTCGGGCACAGCCAGGACCAGGGGGTAGACAATTCAAGGAAGGCAATTGTTTATATAAAGAATTAATAACACACAGTGAAAGATGTCCAACAGTGGACTTGGACCTCCAATTAAGCAGTGAACTTTCCGTCAGGGGTGTAGCCAAATAAGGGCCAGAAAACTTCTAAGTGAATAAGAGGCTTGACAATTAGAAGACTTGGATTCGGGGACCTTCAAGAACCTTCTGTTAATAGCTGTGAGCTTCTTTCAGGCAGGAATGAGCTGCTGTTAATTTTTCTACCACTGTAATCACACTGATAGCCACCAGGTGGCAACAAAGCCACAGCTTCAGCACCACGGAGTATGTCTTAGCCTACCGAAAACCCATCGGAAACAAGCCCGCTGCCCCCTCAACCAAAGCATAAACAACCAACTGATTCCGATAAATTAACATTTCTGTACAAACACTATAAATCAAGTTCTCAGCCGGGCATGGTATAATCCCAGCACTTTGGGAGGCCAAGGTGGGTGAATCACAAGGTCAGAAGTTTGAGACCAGCCTGGCCAACATGGTGAAACCCCACCTCTACTAAAAATACAAAAATTAGCCAGGAGTGATGACACACACCTGTAATCGTATTACTCAGGAGGCTGAGACAAGAGAATTGCTTGAACCTAGGAGGTGTAGGTTGCAGTGAAACAGGTGAATTGCTTGAGCCCAGGAGGTGGAGGTTGCAGTGAGCTGAGATCGTGCTACTGCACTCCAGCCCTGGGGGCAGAGCGAGACTCCATCTCAGAAATAAATAAATAAATAGATAAACAAGTTATCAGTAGAGCTTTAGTTATCAGCATGACAAAGAGGGCTCTAGGTGAAGTGTGTAATTGTAATTTTCTTTAGAGATTTATTATCTTTTTTGTTTTAATTTTCCGATGAAGTACAACATGCATACAGTAGCATGCACAAATCATAAGTGCACAGCTCAGTGCATTTTCATCAACAGCGCACCCTAGTACCCAGTTCAAGGAACAAAATCCGACCAGAACTCCAGTGGCCCCTCATACCCTTTCCTAGCTCTCCCCTCCCTAGGTCACGGTGATAGCCACTACCAGCTTTCAGCGTTAATGGACACCACCATGCAGCTTTCCAAAGTGATTGTGCCAATTTCCACTGCCACCAATAATTTGAGAGTCCCAGTGGCTCCAGAGCCACACTGGAATTTTCTGAATAGATAAATTTTGGTGGAGGAAATGTGGGATCTAGTGAGGACATCCCTGCACCCCTTTGAAGGTGGTGTGTCTGGGCAGCACTAACCAGAAGGTGGAAGATTCCATCCCACCAGCACATCCTGGTGAACCCATCAGCACACTAATATCTGCTGAATGGAGAGTCTCGCTTCACGTGCTCTGCGCAATGTCCCAGAGTGGCGCAGCTCTCAATTAGCACTTACTTTGTATGCTGCAGTTTTGTTTTTGTTTTTGTTTTTGTTTTATTGATAGGGTCTCACTTTGTCACCCAGGCTGGAGTGCATTAGCTCACTGCAGCCTCAAAACCCTGGGTTCAAGCACCTTTCTGCCTCAGCCTCCCAAGTAGGTGGAACTACAAGTGTGTGCTACTATGTCTAGCTGTATGTGGACTTTTCTTTCTTCTTCTTCTTTTTTTTTTTTTTTTTTTTTTTTTTGAGACGGAGTCTCGCTCTGTCGCCCAGGCTGGAGTGCAGTGGCACAGTCTTGGCTCACTGCACGGCAACCTGCGCCTCCCCAGTTCAAGTGACTCTCTTCCCTCAGCCTCCTGAGTGGGTGGGATTGCAGGCATGGGCCACCACACCTAGCTAATTTTTGTATTTTTAGTAGAGACGGGTTTTCACCATGTTGGCCAGGTGAGAGACAGGGAGAGGGAGAGAGAGAGAGAGGGAGAGACAGGGAGGGAGAGGGAGGGAGAGGGAGACAGGGAGAGAGAGAGGAAGGGAGAGCAGTCGTACAATCATGACTCTCGAACTCCTGACCTCAGATAATCCACCCGCCTCAGCCTCCCAAAGTGCTGGGATTACAGGCATGAGCCACTGCGCCCAGCCCGTTTTTGGACTTTTCTAAGAGCTGAGGATGAAGGTGTAAAAAGACAGACAGCATCCCTGCTCCACTGATGCTGACATTCTAGTTGGGGATGGGAGAGGCAGAAAGAACTATCTCAGGTGATGAAAAGTTCTACGAAAAAAAATGGAACAGGGGAAGAAGAGACACAGAGTTCAGGGGAAAGACGCTATTTTAAAATAGATGGTTGAGGAGGCGCTTCTGATAACAGTCTGTTTTCTGCTGATATACCACAAACTGGGTAATTTATAATGAAATTAGAATACCACAAACTGGGTTATTTATTTATTTATTTATTTATTTATTTTTGAGACGGAGTCTCGCTCTGTCGCCCGGGCTGGAGTGCAGTGGCCGGATCTCAGCTCGCTGCAAGCTCCGTCTCCCGGGTTTACGCCATTCTCCTGCCTCAGCCTCCCGAGTATCTGGGACTACAGGCGCCCGTCACCTCGCCCGGCTAGTTTTTTGTATTTTTTTAATAGAGACGGGGTTTCACTGTGTTAGCCAGGGTGGTCTCGATCTCCTGACCTCGTGATCCGCCCGTCTCGGCCTCCCAAAGTGCTGGGATTACAGGCTTGAGCCACCGCGCCCGGCCTAAACTGGGTAACTTATAATGAAAAATTTATTTCTCCTTCTCTTTTTTTAAGGCTAGTCATGTGACACAGTGGAAGTGGAGAAGGAACAAAGAAATCTGTAACTGGTTGTGATCAATTAGTTGCAAACATCATTGTGCTTGGACCAGTCAGAAAAGAAATTTATTTCTTACACAAGATGGAGAGGCACTGGGGGCCAGACTCTCTTTAAAACAATCCACCTCTCAATAACCAATCCACTCCTTCCGTAATAACATTAATTCGTGAAGGCTCCACCCTCATTCATGATTCAGTCACCTCTTATTAGGCCTCACCTCCCAATATCATGCACTGGGGATAAAGTCTCAAACACAGAAACTGTTGAGGGACATGTTCAAGCCACAGCAATAACATTGAGCAGAAACCAAAAGGAAATGAGGGGCGTTAATCATAGAAAAATAGTTCCAGATACAGGGAGCTGTCCAGTGACAAGGCCCTGAGGATGGTGTATGTTTGGCACATTCAAGAGCTGGTGGGAGAAGGAAGAGTAAGGAATGCAGGGAGAGTTGGAGGGACGTGACTGTATAGGACCTACCCTCATTGATATTCAAAAGCCACCACAAACCCATCCAATATACACATATGTAGTCGTATCAAGAGCTGGGAGTTTTAGGCCAGGCGAGGTGGCTCATGCCTGTAATCCCAGCACTCTGAGAGGCTGAGGTGGGCAGATCAGTTGAGTCCAGGAGTTCGAGACTAGCCTGGGCAACATGGCAAAAACCCATCTCTACAAAAAGTACAAAAAATTAGCTGGACGTGGTGGTGCATACCAGTAGTCCCAGCTACTCAGGAGGCTGAGGTGGGAAAATTTCCTGAGCCCAGGAGGTGGTGATTGCAGTAAGCCAAGATGGCACCACTGCACTTCAGCCTGGATGACCAAGTGAGACTCTGTCTCAAAAAAAAAAAAAAAAAAAAAATGGCGGGGTGGGACGGGGGCTTGAGGTGGTGTTATTTACAAAAAAAATGGGATCACGCATATATTAAAACTTGCCTTCTTTACTTACCAGCACCCAAAAGCATCATTAGTGGTCAGTCACACAGACTGAGGTAAGCAAACCTCTTCTGTGAAGAGCCAGCGAGGAAATAGTGTAGGCTTTGCAGGCTGGATAGTCTCTGTTGCGACCACTCGATATAATAACGAAATCAAGACTGCTGCTGTAGCTCGAGAGGAGCCATAGACAATGTGTAAATGAATGGGTGATACTGTGTTCCCATGGAACCTTATTTACAAAACAGGTGACAGGCCAAGATTTGACTGAGGCCCTAGTTTGCAAAGCCGACACATGACGTTACTGTTGTTTTCCCGATGCTGAGAACAGCAGGCATTCAATAAATATTTGAAATGAGAATAATCTTACTTATTTTCATCGTGGAAGAGTATTCCATGGCTTAAATAAGCATCCTTGGACCCATGGTTTTACAAACTGGCTCCTTGTCAAATAGCTTTCTAGGATTAAGCTTACTGGGTCAAAGGCTTATGAACTTGTTTGTCAATTAACCACTACTTCCTTGAAACTCTTTCCACTCCTAGCTGCTGTGACACCACACTCTTTTGGGATGCTTTCCTTACCTTTTTAGCCACTTCCCAGTTGCCATTCCTAAATATTTGGAAGGGAGGGGGACACGTTTTCACTCTGTGGCCCAGGCTGGAGAGCAGTTGCAAGTGATCTTCCTGCCTTTGCCTCCCAAGTAGCTAGGACTACAGGTGCGTCCCACCATGCCTACTAACATTTTTCTTTCTTTCTTTCTTTCTTTGACACATAGTCTCGTTCTGTCGCCCAGGCTGGAGTGCAGTAGTGCAGTCTCTGCTCACTGCGACCTCCACCTCCTGGGTTTAAGCGATCCTTGTGCCTCAGTCTCCCGAGTAGCTGGGATTACAGGCCTGCACCACCACACCCAGCTAATTTTTTGTGTTTCTGGTAGAGTCGGGGTTTCACCATTTTGGCCAGGCTGGTCTCGAACTCCTGACCTCAAGTGATCTGCCCGCCTCGTCCTCCCAAAGTGTTGGGATTACAGGTGTTAGCTACCATGCCCGGCCTTTTTTCATTTTTTGTAGACTTGCTATATTGCCCAGGCTGGTCTTGAACTCCTGGCCTCCAGAGATCCTCCCACCTCATCCTCCCAAAGCACTGGGATTACAAAGCACAAGTCCCTGCACCCAGCTTCCATTCCTGAATTTAACAAAATTTCAGAGTCCCTGTGGTAGTGTGTCCGGAATTGGTTCCTTCTGGCAGGTTCTTGGTCTCACTGACTTCAAGAATGAAGCCACAGACCCTCGCGGTGAGTGTTACAGTTCTTAAAGATGGTGTGTCCGGAGTTTGTTCCTTCAGATGTTCAGATGTGTCTGGAGTTTCTTCCTTCCGGTGGGTTCGTGGTGTTAAGCCGCAGACCTTCTGCAGTGAGGGTTACAGCTCTTAAAGATAGTGCAGACTCAAAGAGTGGTGCAGCAGCAAGATTTATACATGCATATATACCTAAATATGTGTAGAGAGAGAGGCTTAAACAAACAAGTTCATGGAATATAGTTACGGAAGGGAGAATTTGACAATAACATTTTTTACTCATCAAACTCTCATTTTTAAAAAATGTGTTAAAATTCATTATTTGCAAGAGTTGAAGCCGGAAATGACACTTTTATGGTATTGGTGGGACTGGATGTTGCTTCCGGGAGTCAGTGGGGTAGTATTTATTGAAGGATGGGGAATTCGTTTGTCAAAGAGAAAGATGCAGCTGTGATATCATCCGCTCTTCCTCTCCTCTTTCCCAAAGCCCCGTGGCTACCCCTAACAAGAAACCCAAGAGCACTGCTGCGGAAGAGAAAACAGCTTCACATATCATAATTGAGAGAGGTGTTGGATTGTCACCATGCTGTGGAGTCTTCCTGAGGACCCAACGCTGCTGATGTGTTGGGAGAACAAATCAAAGGAGAAATGGTAGATGTGCAGCATGGGAGCTCATTTCTTTTCTTCTTTCTTTGTTTCCTTTCTCTCCTTTCTTTTCTTTCTTTTTTAGACAAGAGTCTTGCTGTGTCACCCAGGCTGGAGTGAAGTGGAGCCATCACAACTCACTGCAGCCTTGACCTCCAGGGCTCCAGTGATCCTCCCACCTCAGTCCCTGGAGTAGCTAGGACTACAAGCATGCGCCGCCACTCTTGGTCTTTTTTTTTTTTCTTTCTTTTTATAGAGATGGAGTCTCGCTATGTTGCTCAGGCTGGTCTTGTGCTCCTGGGATCAGGTGATCCCATCTCTGCCTCTCAAGGTGATGGGATTACAGGTGTGAGCCACCGTGCCCGGCAAATCCCCTTTCGTAGCAACTCAGGTGTATCTGTATGGAGTGAAGTGAATATAGCAGCAGTTGCTCCAGAAACAGAATCCAGAATTGGAAACTGTCAGTGACAGAGTTAGAAAGAATCATGATTCAGATGATTGAAAGATCCTCTGAGGCTCTTCCAACTGGGAGATTGGATTGCATGTTGCCAAGCTAGTCCAAACCTTGTTTTACAAACTTCTGTAGGCTGGGCATGGTGGCTCATGCCTGTAATCCCAGCACTTTGGGAGGCTGAGGATTGAACTCCTTGAGCCCAGGAGTTCGAGATCAGCCTGGGTAACATAGGGAGATCCTGTCTCTATTTTTAAAAAAAAAAGAAAAGAAAAGAAAAAAACTTCTGTACAGGATTCATTTGGACTAGCACTTCTCAACCTCAGCTATTGACATTCTGGGCCAGATAATTCTTCGTGGTGGGGCTGTCCTGCGCCTTGTAGGATGTTTCATGACATCCCTAGCCTCTACCCATGAGATACCAGCAGCTTCTTCCCTCCTCCAGCTGTGACAACCAGAAAGTCTTCAGATATTAACAGATATCCCCTGGGGGGACAGAACTGCCCCCTGTTGAGAACCACTGCGCCCTGTTGAGAGCCTCCCCAGTAGTTGGAACTACAAGCATGTGCCACCATGCCTAGCTAATTAAAAAAAAAAAAATTTTTTTTTTTTTTTTGTGGAGACGGGATCTCGCCATGTTGCCCAGGTTGGTATCGAACTCCTGGGCTCAAGCAATCCTCTCACCTGGGCCTCCCAAAGTGCTGGGATTACAGGCGTGAGCTACCATGCCTTGCTCCTTGTTTTTCTTTCTTTCTTTGAGTCAGAGTCTTGCTTTTTCACCCAGGCTGCAGTGCAGTGGCATGATCATAGCTTACTGCAACCTCGAACTCCTGGGCTCAAGAGATCTTCCTGCCTCCGTTTCCCAAGGTGCAGGGATTACAGACTCATATATTTTATTTATCTAACTTTAAACACGGTCTCTACCTCCCCGAGTGGTGACAAACAACGTTTCCCTCCAGACTGCCAAATAGCTCCAGGAGGGCAACCAGCCACCCCCCCCGCCCCCCCGCCCCCCCGCCGCTTTTTCAACCCGAAGCTGAAGGATATTGAGGTTGCACCACTCAAAACTGAACAGGAATACAAAAATATCTAAAGAGCTGGTGTTGGGCTGGGCGTGGTGGCTCACGCCTTTGGGAGACCGAGGCGGGTGGATCACCTGAGGTTGGGAGTTCGAGATGAGACCAGCCTGACTAACATGGTGAAACCCCGTCTCTACTAAAAATACAAAATTAGCTGGGCGTGGTGGCGCATGCCTGTAACCCCAGCTACTCGGGAGGCGAGGCAGGAGAACCACTCGAACCCAGGAGGCGGAGGTTGCAGTGAGCCGAGATTGCACAGGTGTGAGCCACAGCGCCTGGCCTGGGCTGCATTCTTTCAGGAGGCTTTAGGGGAGAATCTGTTCCCTCCTGTCTTCCAGCTTCCAGAGGCTACTGGCACTCTTTGGCTTATGATTCCTTCCTCCATCTTCAAAGCCATTAACTTCAGTTGTGACTTCCTTACAGTCAATCACTCTGACCCCAATCCCAGCCTCCTTTGTCACATCTGCTTCTCTGACTGTGGCTCTCCTGTCCCCCTCTTGTAAGCACCCTTATGATCACATTGGGCCCACCCAGATAATCCCGGGGCATCTCTGCATCTCAAGATGCTCAACTTAACCAGATCTGCAAAGTCCCTTTTGACATATAAAGTAACATCTTCACAGATTTCAGGGATTAGGATTAGGGGGAACCCTCATTCTGCCTACCCAGAGGTGAAGCCGGTGGGGCTTCTGGGTTAGGTGGGGACTTGGAGAACTTTTCTGTCTAGCTAAAGGATTGTAAACACACCAATCAGCACTCTGTGTCTAGCTAAAGGTTAGTAAAGGTACCAATCTGCACTCTGTAAAAATGGACCAATCAGCATTCTGTAAAATGGACCAATGAGTGCTCTGTAAAATGGACCAATCAGCAGGATGTGGGTGGGGCCAAAGAAGGGAATAAAAGCTGGCCAGCAGGCATTTCTTTTAGCAACCTGCTGGGGTGGCCTTCCGCACGGTGGGGCTGGGGCTGGGGCTGGGGCTGGGGCTGGGGCTGGGGCTGGGGCTGGGGCTGGGGCTGGGGCTGGGGCTGGGCCTGGGCCTGGGCCTGGGCCTGGGCCTGGGGCTGGGGCTGGGCGTCTTATGTTTCAAGGGAGTTGGAGTCTTGCTTTGTCACCCAGGCTGTAGTGCAGTGGCATGATGGTAGCTCACTGCAGCCTTCAACTCCTGGGCTCAAGAGATCCTCTTGCCTCGGCTTCCCAAGGTGTGGGGATTGCAGACTTCTATTTTTTGTTTATCTAACTTTAAGCATGGCCTCTACCTCCCCCAGTCGTGACAAACAACAACGTTTCCCTCCAGACTTCCAAATAGCTCCAGGAGGACAAAACCCCCATTTTTCAACCCGGAGCTGAAGGATATTGAGGTTGCACCACTCAGAGCAGGTATACAAAAATATCTAAAGAGCTGGTGTCATCTCAGTGATATCCCTTCCCCTTTTTTTTTTTTTTTTTTTTGCTTCGGTGACACCCTACTCTCCTGGTCTTCTCCCTACCTCCCTAGTCACTCCTTCCCGTCAGTCTCCTTTCCTGTACTTAAATTTCAAAGTACCCAGGCGTTGGCCTGGGTCTTCCGCTCCCCACCTAAACTTAAACCACAGGTTTTCATCTGGTTCTCCAGCTTTAAATAGCATCTCCCTTGATAAACTCACAAAATAAGGCACTTTCAAGTCAATGGAAGAAATGATAGTATTGGGACAAAGGACTTTTTATATACGGGAGAAAAATTGTTCATCGCTGTAGGAGGGCTGCGGGGTCTCCTCCGCCCTCCCTTTTGAGCACCTACAGTGAGCGTAGGATTCCCACGGACACCCCAATCCACAAGTGAGTCAAGTTGCCAGGGCTCCAAGAAAGACCCATGGAGGGAGAGGGTAACGTCCGGGGAGGCCAAGACTGAAGAAGGCTGCGAGTGAGACTTGGAGAGGCTGATGTCGGCGGCTCTGCAAGCTCGCAACGCGACCCCCGCCCGGTCATCAAGACTTCAGCGCGCGATCCTCGGATTCTGCGAAACCGGACCAGCGACTGGGTCCGAGAGCGCGGTCCCCACCAAAACGAGCACCAACCAATCGCTGGGGGAAACAGGCAGCCTCGTTTTAACCCACCAATCAGAGACCGCGGCGACCCATTATAACCACCTCGAGAACCAATGAAAAACGGGGATTCTCTCAGCCCGCCTCCCGAGCTTCAACCCCAAAGAGATCGATCGCGCAGTTTTATAAAAGGTACAAATTAGAAAACAATTCTGCGGCTGCATTAGAGACATTGTGTTTTCAAAGACGGTGGGGAGGGCTGGAGAAAAATCCTAGAAGCGAGCAAGACCGCACTACACCGAACCGTCGCGGGAAGCTGACTCGCCAGTCACTATTTAGCCCAGGGCAGACGGGGGACGGACGTGCCGCTGCGCGCTGACGTCACGCGCCAGGCCCCGCCCCACTGGCCGCCCATATAGCGTAAGCCTGGCGCGCGCGCGCGCATCATTGTGTGGCTGGACTCGGCCGCCGCTGTGGTGTGAGGCGCGTGTTCGGGTTCTTGCCGTCCCCGCACCCGCACCGCGGCTACTGGCTTGCGGTCCGCCGTTCGACAACCAGCCCTTGGGCCCCCGCCCGCCACGGACATGCCGCGCGTCTACATAGGACGCCTGAGCTACAACGTCCGGGAGAAGGACATCCAGCGCTTTTTCAGTGGCTATGGCCGCCTCCTCGAAGTAGACCTCAAAAATGGGTGAGTCGGGCCTGGGCGCCCGCGCCTAGCGTCCCAGGCCTGGTGGCGGCGGGAACTCTCCAAGGAAAAAGGCGGCCAAGGCCGCGGCGCCGCGTGGCAGGGCCTCCAAGATGGCGACGGCGCGGCGGCGCGGGGGCGCGCTGAGGGGTGCGGGCGCGCGCACGGGCGCGCCCTGGCTAACGACGCCCCCGCCGTTGTCCGGCCCTGGCACCGCCCCCAGGTACGGCTTCGTGGAGTTCGAGGACTCCCGCGACGCCGACGACGCCGTTTACGAGCTGAACGGCAAGGAGCTCTGCGGCGAGCGCGTGATCGTAGAGCACGCCAGGGGCCCGCGTCGCGATCGCGACGGCTACAGCTACGGAAGCCGCAGTGAGTCCCACCCCCGCGCGCTCCGCGCCCTTGGGGACCCTGGGGGCGGGCGGGGGTGGGTGGGTTGGGGCCTCCCATCCCGGGCAGGCGCGAGGGCCGGGGGTCGTTTGACTCGGGCGTCCCCGAGCCCCGCTGCCTTCATGTCTGCCCGGGGCAGCCATGGGACGCCGGAGCGCGGGGATTGGGTTTGGGTGTTCGGTTTTATTTGCGAAGTTGGGCGGGGGTTGGCTTCTTCTGGCCCCTTGTCAGCACTGTCACAGGTTCTAACCACAGAGGAAGTAAGGACTGGCTGTATTTGTTGTATTCTCCTTACTTACCTATCAGTGCATTAGTTAGAGGTTCGGGGGCAGGCTGGGGTGGAGGTGGGGTAGGGGGCGGGGGACGGGGAAGGGAGGAGCTTAAAGTATGGGTCTAAAGTTATGGAACTTGATGGGGGCCGAAGAATGTACTATTTTTAAGTAATGTGGTATTGTACCACAAAGTAGATCTAAATAAGCTTTATGCTGTATTTGAACTAACTGGGGCATGTTACTGGGAGGAGGTTGGGGGGATTTTTGGTTATGTTAAATGTTTGATGTTTAAATTGTTGCATGTTGAATTCAAACTTTTTAACAAGTCCTTGATGTTTCAATTTGAAAGTGACCAATGGGGCTGAGGCTGTGTCCACTGAGGCTAAGATGACTGCCTTTCCTGATTGGCCTTGGCTTTTCCATACATTGTGTGACCCTTGCCCTATGACCCTTTGGCTGACCTTACCGGAAGCCATGACGACAGCAGCCTTTTGCCATTAGACGCAGGGTGATGGTGAGGATTCCAAGGGTTAGACAAAACTGGTTAATCTGAACTAGGTGACTGTTACCTTGCGTGTTTTGTGGCCAAACCACCACCAAAAACCTCACACTGTGATGTAAGTACTTAGTGTAAAACTAGTAAACATTTTTGTAAAATGTAGAAATGCATGTAATCAGTTAAGTTTTATATTTTACAATGTTCTGTAAAATAAAACTTAGCGAGGTAAATCGAATAAAGGAGCAGTCACTCTCTAACAGATTGTAGGAGAGGTTTAGTTGGATTTAGTCTATTTGACTTGCCCTTAATTTAATTTTATGGCAAATCACAAATGTGTCGAAGGTTTAGCAATATAATAGCAAAGTCCTACTCCAGTAAATAAAAGTTGATATGTTTGTACTAACTTTCAAAGACATTATGCGTTTTTATCATTACAAGGCATCTAATTGTTCCCTTCATGTGATAAAGGTGGTGGAGGTGGATACAGCAGTCGGAGAACATCTGGCAGAGACAAATACGGACCACCTGTTCGTACAGAATACAGGCTTATTGTAGAAAATCTTTCTAGTCGGTGCAGTTGGCAAGATTTAAAGGTATGTGCTGTAATTCAAGATACAAAGGATACGACTAATGCTTTAAAGTAAACTCTTTTTACATTCTTATTTCTGGGAATTTATTATAGTATATAGATATTTTAAGATTTCCGAGTCTGACGAATCTTATCATTTCAGGATTTTATGCGACAAGCAGGTGAAGTAACCTATGCGGATGCCCACAAGGAACGAACAAATGAGGGTGTAATTGAGTTTCGCTCCTACTCTGACATGAAGCGTGCTTTGGACAAACTGGATGGCACAGAAATAAATGGCAGAAATATTAGGCTTATTGAAGATAAGCCACGCACAAGCCATAGGCGATCTTACTCTGGAAGCAGATCCAGGTAACTTGTTGAAGGACACTGTGGGGAGGAAACAGAATATTTGACAATAAAAAAGGGAAGTAATGAAGTAATTTCAATTGTTGCCTACTTGAATTAAAGCCAGCTTTTAGTTTGTTTTGGCTGTGCATCATTGGGTTTTTTTCTGGATGTTTTGAACGTGTATTTAATTTCGTAGTAAAGAAAAACATTATTCTTTGGCTTATCTATTTTTGCCAGATGGCACAGATGTATTTAAGATGGATTGAGATTAAGACTTCATTGTTTTTCTCTTAATAGGTCTCGATCTAGAAGACGGTCACGAAGTAGGAGTCGGAGGAGCAGCCGCAGTAGATCTCGAAGTATCTCAAAAAGTCGCTCCCGGTAAATAATGTTGTGTTGAGTCATTGTGAATATTACTGTACTTGTTTATGGAGTACGTGTATGTTCTTACAAAGTATTGAGAGAATCGGTCTTTCCTTGTCCAGTTCCAGGTCGCGGAGCAAAGGTCGATCACGTTCTCGATCAAAAGGCAGGAAATCTAGATCAAAGAGCAAATCTAAGCCCAAGTCTGATCGGGGCTCCCATTCACATTCTCGAAGCAGATCTAAGGATGAGTATGAGAAATCTCGAAGCAGGTCTCGGTCCCGATCCCCCAAAGAAAATGGAAAGGGTGATATAAAGTCAAAATCCAGATCAAGGAGCCAGTCCCATTCCAATTCGCCGCTACCTGTTCCACCCTCAAAGGCCCGTTCTGTGTCCCCTCCACCAAAAAGAGCTTCAAGATCCCGTTCTAGGTCTCGTTCAAAGTCAAGATCAAGGTCCAGGTCGAGTTCCAGAGATTAACTCAGAACTCTCTTGTTCTTTGCACACTATTATGGAACACTTTCCTATTTAGGCAGTTACTCTTTCATGTTTATACTTGGCCTCTTCTGCAAGAGCAATCTCCTGAAAACAGGGGCACACAGAAATTTGATTTGTGGCCAAATTTGATGAAAAAGAGGAGGCTCTAAGGAAATGGTGGCATGAAGTCAGACACCCTGTCCCTTCTTTGTAGAATTAAGATAACTTTGATTTTATAGCTTTTGAGCTAAAATAACTTTTGTAAAGAGTAAGCTCATTTAGTTGTTTTTTTTGTTTTTTGTTTTTTGTTTTTTTTTTTTTTAAGTATTTCAGCAGGATCTGCTGGCAGGGTTTTTTTGTTTTATTTGTTTGCTTATTTTTAAATTAACTTTCAAGCTTTGAATACTTAAGACTTTAGAGGGAGAACCCAATTTTCAATTATGTTGGCTTTTTATAAAGCTTGAGTTATGTAAGATTTAAATAAAACTTTGCTACCAAGATGATTGCCTTATTGAATAGGTCACTAGTAAATTCCTTTAAATGTTGGTATCTGCCATTTGTGGAAACATGTAAATCCTACTGAAGTGTAAACAAGGCAAGCCTCAGATCAGCAATAAATTATTCAGTTTGGATAACATTATTTTGTGCTGTTAATCAAATTTGCCAAAGTCTTTATCTGCCCCTTTAACAAGTTGAGTAAAAATAAAAGGTATTTTTTAGTCAATCTGTTCCATGATTTTGCTTAAATTAATTTTAAGTAATGGAACTTTTTTCAAAGGCAAATTTAAACTCTAAGAAATAACTCCTAATACTTGGGATCTTGTTTAGATAATCCAGTTTCTGGAAGTTGTCAGCGTAATTAGTGTTAGAGAGTGGTTTAGTTGTCTTTAATGTTTGTCATGTGGAAATGGAAGTAGCCTCTTTTTGATCTGAACTTGAGTTTATTCAAAGTGTAAAAGCACATACTGCATTTTATGCTGAAAGATAATTATGTTTAACAGGCACTTAATCTCAGTAAAGTCTGTTGCCAGTTAAGTTCCACCCAGTAGTCCCCTTCGTAGTTAGTGGGATTATGTGACAATTGGTTAGATCATACTTGTAAATTTTAATGCATTGTGTAATTGCTTTGAAAAACAGTGAAATGGGTAAGCCCAAACTTTTGTACTTTATTACGAGTGAGGTGTAATGAGTACTGTGGAAACCAAATTTGAATACTGCAAATTTGTACGAGTTACTAGGTTAGCAATTAGTCCATACTTCCATAAGCCTGATGAGTTGAAATTGCAGTTGGAGAAGTGAATTAACCTTACATTCCTTTATTCAGATACTTAATTATATAAAGTAATTTTATTTAAAAGCATTTATTGATCTTAGTCTGAAATCAAAATATAGATTAATTGGCTTAGCTTTAATACCTTTCCAGGAGCTGTCACAATGTAGGGTACCAAGGGTTGGATTGTGTTGGAGCATGGTCGTACAACACTCATTGTGCCACAGGTGTGCCTGGAAAGCATGATATTCTAGGGTTGGTTTTTAGGTTCAAATAATCCAGAAATATGCCTAATAAGATAGAGTTGAAAAACTTGAGTCAAATATCTAGGGCATTCACAGAGTGGCTGTGAGTTCTTGGTAGTGTGAAAAAAACCTGTTTTTCAGAAATTCTGGGTTTCCTGTTAAAAAATCTTAAAGCCCAACCTTAGGAATATAGTGCCCCAAAAGGCAGATGCTTCTTCCATTATCTTATTTTCTTTGATACTTTAAATTAGATGTTTATAAAGAAATGGGTTTATTTTTCCAGTATAAATCTCAGAATTTAAGGAAAGAAAGTGGTGTGTGTTACTGTAGTTCATTGTTTTGCCTACTCAGCAGAAGTGATGACTCTTAAAAATTGGCTTTGACCAAAGTTCTCTTGTTTTCAGGGAAAGAACATAAAAGCTTTTTGAACCACAGCCTTTTTAAAAGAGGGGTGGGAGGATATTATAGTAAGAAATTTGGCTTTCTAAAAATATGAAACATCCTTCAACTGGGCTTTCTTGTTAATAGGACATCATATGATAATAGACTGGTTTGACTACATTGTTAGCTGCCCCAGTAAGCAGGTCATTGTATAGGTAAATGCCTGCATCCATAATTTTCTAGTAATAGCCACAACCAATTTATTAATAGGGCCTATCCTTGCCTGTAGTTCTAAGTCACTGGATGCATGAAATCACTGTGTAACATTGGCTCGCTTGATGAGCATAGGGTTGACTGATAAAATGTTTAGTTCCCTTGCTAACTTGTGAGAAGAATGAGTCCACGACATGCTCCATACCAGTGGCTAGATAGAGTATTAAGGTGGAGCAGAAGAGAAGTGAAAACATCTTGATTCCCCTTTCTTTCACTTGATGGTGTTTATGAACATGCCGTAGTGCCTTTATGGCCAGTTTTGAGTCCTGCCTACTTTGACTTTTACGTTCCCATTCCTGTGTTACCACCTTCCTCCCGATTTGTTAACCTATTTTGTGCTTTAAATCTCAATAAAATACTTACTGAGGGAAAGACTTGTTTTGAGTTTATTGCATATGCCCACTTAGGACCAGATTCTTAACAAATGGTTTTTTGAATTGGAGTTGGCATTGGGAAGCCATTCCTATCTTGAGTATGAGAACAGGATCTTGTTTTCACTTCCCCAGAAACGTGAGTTTGGGGTTTAGTATATGGTTTATCTTGGGCAAGTCATTAATCACTGTGCTTCAGTGTCGTCCTTGAAACAATAGGGATAAAACATGGCATGGGATGTGAAGACTAAAAGTCAAGAATATGAACAGTAGAAGAGAGTACCATAACAAATACAATTTTATTTACAAATATACATGGTTGGACCATACCTTGGAATCTGCCTATTAATGCAGCTACTGTTGACAGTACTTGTATCTGCTCAGAGATTTCTATGGTTATATAAAAATGACCTTTTAAGTTTTCAGTGTTCATGCCCTGAGTCTGCAGTTTGTTTTAATATATACTAATACAGAGATCAGCTTAAAATGGCTGGCTGGTTACTGTTGAATGAATGTATGATAAATTTTTTTTCAGAACCAACAGTATGAATAATCCTTTGACTTGTGTATCAGCATGAATTTAAAAATTACTTTCAGGACTCAACATTTAGAGTTCTTGGAATAGAGCACCTAGTGTAGTAATTACCAATTTATATGCTAATCTTTAAGTTTCCTCAGTGACCACATTTTGAATATA
Source organism: Papio anubis (assembly GCF_008728515.1). Lineage (NCBI taxonomy): Eukaryota > Metazoa > Chordata > Mammalia > Primates > Cercopithecidae > Papio > Papio anubis. The sequence continues at coordinate 70,676,413 of NC_044991.1, forward strand.
TTAGTATCCCGAACATGTATGCATCTATTTACTGAAAGTCAGTGCAATTGTGCAGTTGGTCTTCCTAGATCCTAAATAGTTTGTTTACATATGCCTTGTTATCTTAGAGCAATCCTGCAGATGGCCCCCAGTATAGCACTTAACACAGTCATTAACTTTTTATAGCTTTTGAATAGAAAGGAATCATGGTTCAAAAATTGGAAGAGTGGGTGCGGTGGCTCATGCCTGTAATCCCAGCACTTTGGGGGGCCAAGACAGGAGGATCACCTGAGCTCAGGAGTTCGAGACCAGCCTGGCCAACATGCTGAAACCTTGTTTCCACCAAAAATACAAAAATTAGCCAGGCATGGTGGTGCGTGCCTGCAGTCCTACTACTGGGAGACTGAGAGATGGGCAGGAGAATCGCTTGAACCCGGGAGGCGGAGGTTGCAGTTAGCCAAGATCACACCATGGCACTGCAGCCTGGGCAACAGAGTGAAACCCTGTCTGAAAAAAAATAAAATTTTAAAAATGTGTTTTCTAGGAACAGGAATATTATCTTCTACAGAATTATCAAAATCAGGAAATTAATGTTGATAAAATACTGTTGTCTGATACACAGTTCATACTGAAATTTCATCAGTTGTCCCATAATGTCCCTTAACGTTTTTCCTCTTGGTCCAAGATTCATTGGTGGCATTTTGTTGTCATGGCTCTTGAGTCTCTTAATTTCTAATGCATCCTCAGACTTTTTCTTCATCTTTTTAAGAAGTAGTTAATATAGGCTCCAGTTATCCCCCTCTCAAAATTATTTTTTAAAATGACTTTATAGTGATCCAGGTTATTAAGATGGATCACTGGACATATATAATATATCGAGGACAGAGTGTCATTATTGTGATATTCCTGCACAAAATGCTGTCATGTAGAAACGAGACAAATCCAAGATGAGGGGAAAACCTACAAAATAAACTTTTTTTTTTCTGAGGCAGAGTTTGACTCTTGTTACCCAGGCTGGAGAGCAATGGTGCGATCTCAGGTCGCTGCAGCCTCTACCTCCTGGCTTCAAGCTATTCATCTGCCTCAACCTCCTGAGTAGCTAGGATGACAGGCATGTGCCACCACGCCTGGCTAATTTTCAATTTTTTTAGTAGAGACAGGGTTTCTCCATGTTGATCAGGCTGGTCTCGTACTCCCGACCTCAGCTGATCCGCCCGCCTTAGCCTCCCAAAATGCTGGGACTACAGGTGTGAGCCACCTCGCCTGGCCGCCTACCGTAAAGGAATTGCTTTGGAGGGGTGGCGGGGTCCGTGTACACTATATGGGTTTTCTTTAAGTTTTCTGTTTTTGGAGAGATGGCGTCTCACTCTGTTACCCAGGCTGGAGTGCAGTGGTGCAGTCATGGGCTCGAGCGATGCTCCCACCTCAGTCTCCCAAATTGCTGAGACGAGTGTGCACTACCACACCCAGCTAAGGGAGTAGACTATGTTTTTTGTTTTTTGTTTTTTGTTTTTTTTTTGAGACGGAGTCTCACTCTGTCGCGCAGGCTGGAGTGCAGTGGCCGGATCTCAGCTCACTGCAAGCGCCGCCTCCCGGGTTTATGCCATTCTCCTGCCTCAGCCTCCCGAGTAGCTGGGACTACAGGAGCCCGCCACCTCGCCCGGCTAGTTTTTTGTATTTTTTAGTAGAGACGGGGTTTCACTGTGTTAGCCAGGATGGTCTCGATCTCCTAATCTCGTGATGCGCCCGTCTCGGCCTCCCAAAGTGCTGGGATTACAGGCTTGAGCCACCGCGCCCGGCCGTGAGTAGACTATGTTTTAAAGGTAAGGTTTAAAGAAGGTGGTTTTTTATTTTTATCTTTAGGAGGGAGTCAATTTGGAGATTAAGAGCTTCTGAAGGCAAAGGTTTGATGGCATCAGATTGAACCCCCATTACTGCTGAAAGCAGGAGAGCGAGTCCCCTAGCCCAGGTCCAAAAGGATCGGGAGGCAAATAAGTTGCACCCTCATCTATAAAACAAGACCTACTAATATGGAAAGTAAATACTAATATCAAAGCATTTGGCACAGTCACTCATTAAATAGTAACTGCATTTAGGAAAACATTCTAAAATAGAACTAAACTCTCCAGGAGCGATGGTTCATGCCTGTAAAGGTGGCCAGGGCGGGCAGATCACTTGAGATCCGGAGTTGGAGACCAGCCTGGCCAATGTGGTGAAACCCCATCTCTACTAATAATACAAAAATTAGCCTGGTGTGGTGGCGCAGGCCTGTAATCCCCGCTAGCTTGGAGAACAAGGCAAAAGAATCGCTTGAACCTGGGAGGGGAGGTTGCAGTGAGCCAAGACCACGCAACTCTACTCCAGTCTGAGCAACAGAGCGAGACTGTCTCCAAACACCAGTGAGAATAGTAGAATGAACCGCCCTTGTGCTCCACTGGCTTTAACAATATATACCTGTCTACTTCCTCTCCCAAATAATTTTGAAGGAAATCCTAGACATTTTATCTGTAGATTCACTATATACCTCTTTAAAGACATCTAAACTCTCTTTAAATCTAGAGTCTCTCTTTTTGTCCCCTTCAATATATTTATTGGAGAAGCTGTCTTTGTCCTGGAGAGTTTCCCAGTCTTGATTTTGCTGATTGCAACCTCATGGCATCATTAAGTGTATTCTTCTGTATGCTGCATTTCCTGTAAATTAATAGACCTAGAGAAGCGGTTTTCTTTTTTTTGAGAAGGGTTCTCACTCTGTCACCCAGGTTGGAGTTGCAGTGGTACAATCGCAGCTCTCTGCAACCTCGGCCTCCTGGGCTCAAGTGATCCTCCCACCTCAGCCTCCTGAGTAGCTGCCACAATGCCCAGCTAATTTTTTGTATTTTTGGTAGAGATGGTGTTTCACCATGTTGCCCAGGCTGGTCTCAAACTCCTGACCTCAAGCGATCCTCCCGCCTTGGCCTCCCACAGTGCTGGGATTACAGGCATGAGCCACTGCGCCCAGCAAGAAGTGTGGTTTTGCCAAGGCACAGTGGCTCACGCCTGTAATTCTAACACTCTGGGAGGATCAGTTGAGCCCAGGAGTTTGAGACCAGCTTAGGCAACATAGTGAGACCCCATCTCTACAAAAAAATTGTAAGTTAGCCAGACATGATGCTGCCCACCTGTGGTCCCATCTACTCAGGAGGCTGAGGTAGGAGGATCACTTGAGCCCAGGAGGTTAAGGCTGCAGTGAGTCGATCATACCACTGCACTGTAGCCTGGGTGACAGCAAGACCCTGTCTTTAAAAAAAAAAAAAATGCGGTTCCCAACCAGCAGCATCAAAATCATCTCGGATTTAGATGTTAGAAATACAACTTCAGTCTTCACCCCAGACTCTGAATCAAAAACTGTGGATAGAGTCAGGCACAGAAAGACAAACTTCGCATGTTCTGACTTATTTGTGGGAGCTAAAAATCAAAACAATGGAACTCATAGAAATAGTAAAAAGATGGTTATGAGAGGCTGGGAGGGTAGTAGTGGGGTGAGGGGTAAGTGGGGATGGTTAATGGATCCAAAAAAGAATAAAACATAGTTTGTGATAGCACACAGGGTGACTATAGTCTGTAATTTAATTGTACATTTTAAAATAAAGACTATATAACTAGATTGTTTGTAACATTAAGGATAAATGCTTGAGGGTATATCTGTGTACTGTGGGTAATTAAAAAAGAAAAAAAAATAACATACCAAAAATGCTTGAGATGATGAAGACCCCATTTTCCATGTTGCGATTATTACACATTGCATGCCTATATCAAAGTATCTCATTTACTCCATGGATATACACACCTACTATGTACCCACAACAATTTTTTTTTTTTTAAGATAGAGTCTCGCACTGTCGGCCAGGCTGGAGTGCAGTGGCACAATCTTGGCTCACTGCAACCTCTTGTCTCCTGGGCTCAAGCAATTCTCCTGCCTCAGCCTCCTAGGTAGTTGGGATTACAGGCGTGTGCCACTACACCTGGCTAATTTTTGTATTTTTAGTAGAAACAGGGTTTCACCATGTTGGCCAGGCTGGTCTCGAATGCCAGACCTCAGGTAATCCTCCCGCCTCAGCCTCCCAAAGTGGTAGGATCACCAGGGTGAGCCACCGCACCCGGCCAATATTTTTTTTTAATAAATAAAACTCTGGGCCAGTTGTAGTGGCTCACGCCTACAATCCCAGCACTTTGGAAGGCTGAGGCGGGCAGATCACCTGAGGTCAGGAGTTCGAGACCAGCCTGACCAACATGGTGAAACCCTATCTCTACTAAAAATACAAAAATTACCCGGGCATGATGGCACATACCTGTAATCCCAACTACTTGGGAGACTGAGGCAGGAGAATCTCTTGAACCCAGGAGGTAGAGGCTGCAGTGAGCCAAGATCATGCTCCAATATGGGGACAGAGTGATACTCTGTCTCAAATAAATATTTAAAAAAACTGAGTAGAACGCAGCCATAGGTGTTTTTAAAAGCCCCTTAGGTGGTCCTGGCACATACTAAAATTGAAGACCCACTATTCTAGCAGTTTTATCAAATTCCAATTTTTAAAAAATTTTGAATAGGATGTGCGAACGCAGGTTTGTTACATGCATATATTCTGCCTGTGAGTCTGGGCTGTCAGTGTGTGCATCACCACCTTAATTTTTTTTCTCAAAACTTCTTGGGGACTGGACACCATGGCTCATGCCTGTAATCCCAGCGCTTTTGGGAGGCTGAGGTAGGCAGATGACTTGAGCCCAGGAGTTCAAGACCAGCCTGGGCAACATAGGGAGACCCTGCTTCTACAAAAAAATAGAAAAATTGGCCAGGCATGGTGGCAGGTGCCTGTAGTCCCAGCTACTTGGGAGGCTGAAGTGGAGGATCACCTGGGCCCTGGAGGTGGAGGCTGCAGTGAGCCAAGATCGCGCCTCAGCACTCCAACCTGGGCAACAGAGCAAGACTCTGTCTCAAAAAAAAAAAAAAAAAAAAAAACTACATGGGGGCGGGGGCGGTGTCCCACACCTATAGGAAGCCAAGGTGGGAGGAGTTCAAGGAGTTGAAGGCCAGGAGTTCAAGACCAGCCTGGGTAACTTAGCAAGACCCCATCTGGATGTCTTTTTTGTCATAATGGCAACCATTGATTATTTATTCCTGGATACATTAAACCATGGACTGTGGCTTTAAACATTTATTTCAATCCATGGCAGCTCGCCTTATCAATGCTACCTTTTTATTTTTTCGAGTTAGGGTCTTACTCTGTCACTTAGGCTGGAATACGCTGGCGTGATCATGGCTTACTGCAGCCTCAACCTCCTGGGGTCAAGCCATCCTCCCACCTCAGCCTCCCAAGTAGCTGGGACTAGAGGCACATGCCACCAGGCCTGGCTAATAATTTTTGTATTTTTTGTAGGGACGGAGTTTCGCCATGTTGCCCAGGCTGTTTTTGAACTCCTGAGCTCAAGCAATCTACCTACCTCCGCCTCCCAAAATGTTGGGATCACAGATGTGGGCCACTGTGCCTGGCCTTCTAATCAGTGTCACCTAATTCTGTCTTCAGTCAGTGGGACTCAACTCAATTTGCCTCCTGAGTCCTTTTGAAACAATTCTAATCTTGTCAGTTTCCTCGCTTTCTGGTATGGTAAGATTTCCAGGCTCATGTCTTACATTGTCAGTCCAGATCTGAAATCAGCCATTTCTCCAAGGAGCCCTGGTTTTGTTGGAAATGGTGTTTAGCAACCAGTCCGGGCAATAAGCAAATTTATTGCCACTTGTTTGGTCATTAGGCCTTTTCAGTGGACAGAGCTAGGAAAATATTGCCTGATTCTCCCTCTAGCCACACAAATCATGTTACCTTCTGGTCATCTGAAGGTCCTCTCTTCTCCAAGCCGAAACCCTTCCAACCCTGCCTCAGTCAGTGCCACAGTTTTGAATCTCTTAACCATATGTTGTCTTCCTGTACTCTTCATCTGTGAGTGCCACTCACAGAGTGATGTCCACTGGTAGACAAAGCACTCCAGGTTTGCTCCAACCTGTTCAAAGCAGAGCAGTACATGACTTCCCTGCCTTGATATATGCTTCCTCAGCTGACTTCTGGGCCGTTTCTGGCAAAGGGATAAGAGGATTAAAAGGAAACTGTTTCTCTAAAATCCTGCAGCCTCTTTTCCGCACCTTCAGAGGGTTTAAAGCAGATAATGTGTCATCTTGCTTGGAGTAGTGAGTAGAAGAAGAAGGAAAATTCAGAGCCTAACTTTCACTGTGATTCTGGAGTATACAACAGCACTATAAATGGAATGAGTAAATAAAGACCTTAAATTATAGTTTTCATCCACCTTGACCATTGCCTGCAGACCCAGCAGTAACTCAAGCCCAGACAACAGTGTGGCTGTGATCATAAGATGATCAGTGCTCACTGGTGTTTTCAGGAAGTTTTTCAGGAAGCCCTCGAAAAGTGTAGCACCATGAGTCATCATAGTCCAACTTATATTCAGTAAGCTTTTGTTAAAAATTTTGGTTGGGCACGGTGGCTCGCACCTGTAATCCCTGCACTTTGGGAGGCCAAGGTGGGCAGATCACTTGAGGTCAGGAGTTTAAGACCGGTCTGGCCAACATGGCAAAACCCCATCTCTACTAAAAACACAAAAATTAGCTGGGCACGGTGGCAGGCTCCTGTAATCCCAGCTACTCCAGAGGCTGAGGCAGGAGGATCACTTGAGCCCAGGAGGCAGAGGTTGCAGTGAGCCGAGATCATACCACTGCACTCAAGCCTGGGCAACAGAGCAAGACTCTGTCTCCAAAAAAAAAAAAAAAAAAAAACCGTACCAGATGTGTGGTAGATGACATTACTGTCAGAAATATTTACTATCTCCCCATTCTGCATTTACGAGTACTTCCCTCTCTTGTGTTGGCCAATGGAATTTAGCAGGGATGATCTATTTGGTAGGCTGAATGATGCCCTCCCCCACCCCCCAGAAGGGGGACGCTCAATCTCCAGAACCTGTGAATATGTAACAACATTGGAAAAGACACTTTGCAGATGTAATTAAATAACGTTCTGGAGATGCAATTATCTGGCTAGGCCCAGTGTAATCACAAAGGTCCTTATAAATAGGGAGGCTGGAGAGTCAAAAGTCAGAAAAAGTTGGTGTAAAAATGGAAGCAACAGTAGATTGGAGATGCTCTACTGTCAGCTCTGAAGATGGAGGGAGCCACGGAACAAGGAAACGGATTCTTCCTAAGGGAGCGCAGCCCTGCCGACTCCCTGACTGGGCCCCTGCCTCCCTCCCTCGACTGGCCCAATGAAACCCATTTCTGACTTTTGATCTTCAGAACCATAAGACAATAAATTTGTGTTATTAGGTTGGTGTGAATGTAATTGCGGTTTTTGCCATTACTTTGAAAATATTTTAGGCCACCAAGGTTGTGGTATTTTGTTACCAAAGCTCCAGAAAAATTAATACAACACAGCTAAAGCCTTAAGACAGTTGCACAACTGGGCTTGCTCTCCTGCATCCCAGCTGTCTCCATGAGAATAATACACCTCAGCCAGCCCACTGGTCCAAGAGGACAAGAGACAAGCTGGCTAGAGCCGCCTGTTAGCCTTGGCCACCAGCTTGAAGCAGAACCCAGCCCAGATCAGCCAACCTGCAGAAATGTGAAAAGTAAAAACAGTGTGTGCTACTCAGTTTTGGGGGTTAGCGACAATGATAGCTAACTGATACGGGGTGCTAGGCAACACCACATATGTCTCTACAATAACTATACGTGGTAGAGAAACTGTTATCCAGCATTTTACAGATGATGAAACAGGCCAGGTAAACAAGTCACACACAAGGCAGCATTCTGAAGTTCAGTTGTTTCATTTTGCCTAAATGAATATGAGAGAGATCTTCCATTTTTCCTTCCCAATTCCCTATTCGCCTGTCTGAGCCTCAGGAAACTAGCCTCGTGACTTCATCCACACACTTCCCTGCCCTCTGGTTTCTGACTGGGATCAGCCATTAGGAAGCAGCAGTGGGATGTGGAAAGCGGGAGAAGATGGAAGTTGGGGTCTTTATTCCCACAACACCCCAGCCCCACCCCTGCAGACTTAACTAAGGCTGGCGGTGGCCTTCAACCGAAGGCCGTAGTGTCTGGTGTACACAGCCCTCTTGTCCAAGTCCTGGTAACCACTGCCTCCCTTTGTCGTAGCCTCACCGTCTTATGCTAACCGTTGTAATTTTCCTACACCCTGCCCACGCCATTATAACTAAGTTAATGATTTATTAGATTACCTTCAAATTACTCAAGTGGGAGTGCGCCTTCTGTTTCCTGTCGTGACCCTACAGATAATAGCAAGTAAGTTAAGCAGTAAGTAAATATTTCCTGTTTCAGGGGACTATAAAACATCACACTTAGTGCTTGCTTCGGCAGCATATATACTAAAATTGGAATGCTACAGAGAAGATTAGCATGACCCCTGCGCAAGAATGGCATGCAAATTCATGAAGCCATGCATATTTTAATTAAAAATTATAAAAATAAATATCGGGTAGATATGCAGGCAGGGCGGGGCAAAGCTCTGAGGGGTAGGGTATGCAGGTCAGCATTATCTAGTTGCAATGGTTATGTTGAGTAATGGGCCACCTGGTGGTCTCGCTGGAGGCAACAAGGCTGTAAATCAATTCTTCAGCATTCTTTCCTGAGATGGGACACTCTCAACCTTGGTTTGATATTCTGGACCTCCTAAGGCCAGTTCCTGGAATTATTTAAATAAAAGACATGGTTAAACATTAAGAGGGCACAGAAGAACAATACAGAATGGCTGGACTAGGTGTGGTGGCTCACACCTGTAATCACACACTTTGGGAGGCTAAGGCAAGAGGATCACTTGAGCCTGGGAGTTCGAGAGCAGCCGGGACAACATAGTGAGACCCTGTCTCTACAAAAAAATTAAAAATTAGGCAGGTGTGGTGGTATGCGCCTGTAGTCCTGTATGTCTAAAACTGGCCTGTTTGGAGATTTGGTTATTATTTCACTCTCTCCTGATTTCTTGGAAGGTTTGATAACAATCTTGGTTATCAATCTTGGTTTCAGGCCAGGTGTGGTGGCTCACACCTGTAAATCCCAGCACTTTGGGAGGCCAAGGCAGACGAATCACCTGAGGTTGGGAGTTTGAGACCAGCCTGGCCAGCATGGTAAGACCCTGTCTCTACTAAAAATACAAAAATTAGCTTGGTGTGGTGTTGGGCGCCTATACTCCCCAGCTACTCAGGAGGCTGAGGCAGGAGAATTGCTTGAACCTGGGAGGTGGAGGTTGAAGTGAGCCGAGATCATGCCATTGTACTCCAGCCCGGGTGACAAGAGCAAAACTCCATCTCAAAAAAATATATATCTTGGTTTTGGCTTGGTGGTGTGGAACTTCAGCATTTGTACTCCATTTTAGTTTGGTCCGTTGGGTCTAATGCCAGAGCCCATTCCAAATAATGAACTTCTGAAAATTGTATTTAACATAAGGGAAGGAAGGAGATAGAGGGAAAGAGGGCAAAAGAAAGAAAGGAATGGGGCCAGGTGTGTAACTCACGCCTATAATCCCAGCATTTTAGGGGGCAGAGGCAGGAGGATTGCTTGAACTCGAGTTCAAGATCAGCCTGGGCAATATAGTGAGACCTCGTCTCTTAAAAAAACAAAAACAAACAAACAAAAAGACTGAAGAAGAAAGGAAGTAGAGAGAAAGGAAGGAAATAACTCTTCATTTATATTTCCTGGCTGTAGAATTGCTGTATATATATTTTTATATATATATATTCTGACACTTTTAAAAACAGTTAAGAGGATTTTATCCAGCACTGTTGGAAGAGGGGAGAGAGGTCTGCCTCAACCAAACAGCAAGGGCAAGAAGTAGGGATTTATAGGCAACAAGAAGAGTGAGGGGGTCATAGCTGAAAAATTACTAAGAGCAGACATCATGGGTAGGGAGATTCTAGCTAAACTGAACTAGCAGGATTCTTGCTAGAGGCAGACCAAGGACTTATATATCAGAGGTGAAGGAGCAGAAACTTGATCAGATATCAAGGATGGGGGATAACTTAGCAGGATTCTTATTAAAACTGGGCCAGGCAGGCCAAGGACAGGAGGGAGTAGAGGCCAAGTTTGGACAAGGAGAGAGCCTTTTGTCAGTTTTTTAAATCACTCTTTGAGTATGAGCCTGGGGAACTGGAGAATTCATTTTTTTCTTTTTTAAATATAGCTATGGGGTTTTGCCACGTTGCCCAGGCTGGTCTCGAGCTTCTAAGCTCCAGCAGTTCGCCTGCCTCAGCCTCCCAAAGTGCTGGGATTATAGGCATGAGCCACTGCACCTGGCTGAGAATTCAAAAACACTAAAAATTCATAAGATTAGAGTACTTTAATGTGGTGCTTCACAGTATACAATGTTTTAAAAATCAGGGTTGGGTGTAGTAGCTCACATCTGTAATCCCAGCACTTTGGGAGGCCAAGGCTGGCGGATCATCTGAAGTCAGGAGTTCGAGACAAGCCTGGCCAACATGGTGAAACCCCATCTCAACTAAAAATACAAAAATTAGCGGGGCCTGGTGGCGCACATCTGTAATCCCAGGTACTCGGGAGGCTGAGGCACAAGAATCACTTGATCCTGGGAAGTGGAGGCGGTAGTGAGCCGAAATCACACAACTCCACTCCAGCCTGGGAGACAGACTGAGACTCTGTCTCAAAAACATAAAATAAAAATAATAAAAATAAAATCAGTAACCTGAGGATACCGGATATCAACTCCTATGTCCAATTTATTTCATTAACCACTTTAGATTAATAAATATTAGAACGCTACATAGAACTGTATCATCAAGTCGAACCACACTCCAATTTTCAGGGCAACTGCAGTTTTCAGGGCAATTGCAATTTTCAGGGCCGCAAGCAGTCTGCACCATTTTCTTGGGCCTCAGTTGAAGCCACATTGCATACATCCCACAAGTCTCTACTAAAAATACAAAAACTAGGCATGGTGGCACAAGCCTGTGATCCCAGCTACTCAGGAGGCTGAGCTGGGAGGATGGCTTGAACCTGGGAGGTGGAGGCTGCAGTGAACTGAGATCGGGCCACTGGATTCCAGCCTGAGCAAGAGAGTGAGACCCTATCTCAAAAAAAGAAAAAAGAAATACCCTTTAGCTCTCCCCTGTTTTTGCACATACCAGCAGTATAACAAAAGTCACACATAGTTAGCTTAAAAATTAATAATAATGAAATCAGTAGGCACTGCAGCATGCACTTGAAGTCCTAGCTACTCAGCAGACTGAGGTGGGAAAATTGCTTGAACCCAGAAGTTTGAAGCTGCAGTGTGCTGTGATCGCACCACTGAGGATGCCAGCCTGGGTGACAGAGTAAGACCTTGTTTCTTAAAAAAAAAAAAAAAAAAAAAAAAAAGTGTCTGCAGCTCCATACTCTAATTGATAGAAACAAGAATTAAGTTCCTACAGCATATTTGGCGTATTCCTGCTTACAAAAATATCACCAAACTTCTAAACAAGATCAAAATACTTCTAATATTAAACATCAAAATAAATGTGAGCTACACATACCTTTTACAAAGATTAATAGAAACAAGAGAATAATTGACCCAAGTTTTGGTTAATCAGTGAGTGAGGGCGGTCGTGGTGGTGGTGGGTTAAATCAAGGAATAAGTGTTTGTAAAGCGAAAATTTTCAGGAGCATGTCCTCCCACTATACAGTTCAAAAACAAACAAGAACCAATCTGGCAGACTCACTGAGTGCTTTTGGATCACATCATTCATTGTCCTGCATTTGTATGATTATCATGTACTGTATGGATTTTTTATTTTACAATAATTTGTATTCACTCATTTTCGTTCATTCAGTTTCCAAGCTGCTTATTCCAATTCAGGGTGTCAGGTGGCAGCCTGTCCTAGCAGCTCAGGACGCCAGGTGGGCGTCCCCCCAGACAGGATGCTGTCCCATCACAGAGTGCGCGCGCGTGCGCGCACACACACACACTCCGACAGGAACCATTTAGACATGCCAGTTCACCTAAAGTGCACATCCATGGGATGTGGGAGGAAAACAGGGTACCTGGAGAAAACCCACGCAGGCATGAGGAGACCATGCAAACTCCACATAGACAGTGACCCTGGCTGGGAATCGATTTGTTTTCTCAACAATGTTATAACAAAAGGATGTTGAATGTAATGATGTTATCTGAGGACTGGCTGTAATTAACCAACTGACCAGCAGACTGCATCCTCATAGTTACTATTATTCCATGTGCAAACGAGATCCAAAGGAGAGAAGGGTTAGAAATCCATTTTTTTCTTATCAAACGTATATTCTTTTATCCATTTCATTACAGTATTTTATCCATTGCATTACAGTCTTTTCTGAGCAAAGTGGAAGTTCAAGTCAAAAGTTAGATGAAAGTCGCTTTAAAGTTCAAAGAGGAGAAGAAATGAACTTTTCTTTTGAGAGCCTCTTTTGTGCTAGATGCTTGCACCTTGCTATGAGAAATGCCAAGATCTTTGCATCTATTGAAGTAGAGAGTAAAACATTTTTTAAAAACGCAAAGGTGAGTATGATGAGAGTTTGTGACCGCATGCCACATACCAAATCAGGACAAGGCTATCAGTAATAGCACCTGAGATTCTCCAGGCTAGAATAAACCTCCATCATCATCTTGTTCTATCCCCATCTGATGCTTGAGTCAGATCTTGCTTCTTCATACCCAGTCTGCTTAGCTTTTTTTTTTTTTAAGACAAGTTCTCAGTCTGCTGTCCATACTGGAGTTCAACCGTGCAATCTTGGCTCACTGCAACCTCAGCCTCCTGGGCTCAAGCAATCCTCAGGCACGCACCAGTATGCCCAGCTAATTATCTTCTGTATTTTTTTTTTTTTTTTTTGAGACGGAGTCTCGCTCTGTAGCCCAGGCTGGAGTGCAGTGGCCGGATCTCAGCTCACTACAAGCTCCGCCTCCCGGGTTCACGCCATTCTCCGGCCTCAGCCTCCCGAGTAGCTGGGACTACAGGCGCCCGCCACCTCGCCCGGCTATTTTTTGTATTTCTTAGTAGAGACGGGGTTTCACCGTGTTAGCCAGGATGGTCTCGATCTCCTGACCTCGTGATCCGCCCATCTCGGCCTCCCAAAGTGCTGGGATTACAGGCTTGAGCCACCGCGCCCGGCCTCTTCTGTATTTTTTGTAGAGACAGGGTTTTGTCATGTTGCCCAGGATGGTCTCAAACTCCTGGGCTCAACTGATCTACTCATCTTGGCTTCCCAAAGTGTTGGGATTACAGGTATGAGCCACCACACCCAGCCTGCTTAGTTGTTTTAAAATAAAAACTTTAGACAAATTAAATGTAAGAGTTTAATTGAGCAAAGAACGATTGGTCATTTGGACAGCCTCCTAAACCAGAATAGGTTCAGAAAAACTCCAGGCTTACTGCATGGTCAGAGAAGACCTGTGGACAGAAATGGGAAAGTGACATACAAAAAATAGGAATGAGATACAGAAACAGCTGGGTGGGTTACAGCTTGGCATTTGCCTTATTTGAATACAGTTTGAACAGCTGGCCACCTTTGATTGACCAAAACTCAGTGATTGGTATGAGAGTAGGTTACAGTCTGTTTACACAGTCAGCTAGACTATACTTCACTATGTATGGAGAAATCTTTAGGCTGAACATAAGGAGGCAGATTTAGGCTAAACTTAATTTAACAATTCTCCGCTTTTTGTCAACCTCTCAAAACTTTAGGCATTGATATCATTCTGTCGTCATTGTAAATGTACTTATTTGGGCTCAAATCCCACTTGGAAACAGCAGAAGAGTGGGTTTTGTGAGGGCTTTAGATTCCTTTTTTGTAAGGGTTAGAGTAGAGGGGACCTCCTTATGCTAGAATCTTGTATTTTCTATTCTACAATCTCTTCATCTGTTTTAGGATCTATCTGCTTCTTTAAAGTTTTAGTTTGATTATTTCGCATCTAGCATGAATTACTCCACTTTGGTTTAATCTGTTCTGGTCTGTTGGGGTCTAGTACGTGAGCTCACTCCAAAATTATGACTTGCCATAATTTTGTTTAAAAACCCTCCCCTTTTGGTTAAGTTCTCACTTAGGCAGGAATGTGACCGGAACTCAGGGCTTCAGCAGCCATCTCAGTTACCATCATCTGGGTTTCTAGTTTCAACACAAAACTTATAGGTTACAGTGTCCTCATGGTTATGTTTTTTAAAATGTTGTTGTTCCAGTTGAAGAGAGACCATTTGACATTATCTGATGGCTGCATGCAAACATTTAAAATGTTTGAGAGAATACAGTGTACCAGGGAGACTACTATCATTAATATGACTATCAGGAAGATAATATCAAGAGTTTGGATTATGTGCCTTAGACAGGGTCCCCATGAACCAAACCAACAAAAATCAAATAGATCAAAGAATCAACTAGATAGTCAATTCATTTCAACCAAGCACAAAATGAGTTATAGGGGATTTGTTAATTTTCTGTAACTGAACCTCTGTAATACCAAATGTATTCTTCTATGTACAAGAAGTGTCAGCAACTGCACAGATATTTACATGTTCAGCCATTAAGTAATCTAAAACCATTCTATTATATAGCACAACCTTATTTATTCAATTTTTTTTGAAACAGGATCTCACTCTGTCACTCAGGCTGAAGATCATAACTCACTGCAGCCTCGATCTCCCAGGCTCAAGTGATCCTCCTGCCTTAGCCTCTCAAGCTGCTGGGACTACAGGCACATGACACCATATTTGGCTAATTTTTGTGTTTATTTTTTGTAGAGATGGGATCTTGCTATGTTGCCCAGGCTAGTCACAAACTCCTAGTCACAACTCACAAGCAATCGTCTGGTCTCTGCCTCACAAAGTGCTGAGATTACAGGCATGAGCCCAGCCTAGTACAACTTAGCAAGAGAATTTAAAGTCTGTTGCCTGATGAAAACCTTTGTAGTAGAATCTGTTATAGAGACTATTATAAGGGATAAATTTCTAATTATTGCCTCATTTACTCGAAACAATGGAAACAGAGATCTAACAAATAATGCCCATCTAAAAGAGTGAAAGCCCCCCTGGCGATATTTTCTTTTTCTTTCTTTCTTTTTTTTTTTTTTTTTTTAGAGAAGCAGTGAAAGTTTATCAAAAAGTTTTAGAGCAGAAATGAAAGGAAGTAAAGTATACTTGGAACAGGACCAAGCAGGCAACTTGAGCAATCCAAGTGCCCTGTTTGACCTTAGACTTGGGGTTTTATACATTGGCATGCTTCTGGAGTTCTGCATCTCTCCTCCCTTGATTTTTTCCTTGGGGCAGGCTGTCCGCATGTGCAGTAGCCTGCCAACATTTGGGAGGGGGTGCGTGCACACTACTTACTGAAGTAGTGTGCATGCTCACTTGAGGCATTTTCCCCTTACCAGTCGAGTGTTCTTAGAGAAAGGTCATGTACCAGTTTAACTCTGCCATTTTGCCTCTTAGTGCACATGCTTGGACCCACTCGCCCAAATCCTGAGATCTTATTGGGAAGCTGCACGTCACCAGCTTCAGGTGTTTTCTATCTATTGGGAGACTGATTTTTTTTTCCCTAGATGCCAGATGTGACCAATTATTATTTTAGAGAGACAGGTTAACAACTGCCTGACCATTACCTGATGGTTGCCTTGAGATGGTACTTGTTCCCTTGACCTTGACCCCCTTGTGGGCAGGAACTGGAGTGGCTCATTTCACTCAGCTTGCAGTCTGTGGACAGCTAAGTGTTAACAGCTCAGCGAAGGGTCAAGCTGATTGCCTCTTGTACCTGCCACAATGTTTTCTTTAACCTATGATGTAGGTTAAGAGTGGACCAGTGTTCTGTTTCTGACTGATTATGATGCAACAAATGTACTATTAAAATTTCTCATCGACATTGGCCCTTTATCTTCCATCTATCAAGGCATAAGATTGTCCATGTATAAGGTTGGCTGCAAAGTCCTCCGCAAATAAAAGTATACCCCACAGGTGCATATAAGACCTCTTTTCCAGTTCTATTGTTCATAGAGGCATAAGTAAGGAAAAATTAGGAGAAGTAAGAATCTCATGATGGCAGAGGAGTGTTGATCCCTGATTTTGGGAAAGCTGTCCACATCTAGGATGTCACCTGCTTCTGGGGAGAACCTTCTGTGGTTAGCTTTATCTTATGTTTTCCAATAGGCATACAGTTTGGAGGGGCTCTTCTGAGTTGCAAGATCACAAACCCAAAGCTCAAAGTCACAAAGTTTTGCTGCAGTGTGGGTGGCAAGGGCAATTCTTCTCTGATGGTATTTCCAAAAGTCTCAGTCTCTATGAGTTCTAGATAGTGAAGTCTTCAACTGTCCTTAGTCAGTGGATCATGAAAAGTTTCTTTTACCTGGTGAAAATATACTTTGGCAGAATGTATTAAAGCCTTGAAAGGCTGGGTACAGTGGCTCACATCTGGAGTCCCAGCACTTTGGGAGGCTGAGGCAGGAGGATTGCTTGAGCTCAGAAGTTGGAGACCAGCCTGGGCAACATGGTGCAACCGAGTCTCTACCAAAAATACAAAAATTAGCCGGGCGTGGTACTGTACGCTCACTGCTGGAGCGTACACTGGAGTGGACACTTTTGGGCTCCAGCCCCCCAGCAGTGTCTAGGGGTGGCTGTCTGCAGTTCCCAAAGCCCAAGAGGGAATATGTTACAGTGTGCTCTTCTAGCCTTGCCATCCACAGATGGCTTAAGTGTTAACCAGCTGAGTGGATCCTCTGCCTTTTTGCAGGGGTGGAGGGCCAGTGTGACAGCTTTCTGTATCCTGAGTTCTTGTCCAGCGTCCTGGAAGAATCAGGTAACATGTGGACTTGAAGGATAAATGCAGGGGTTTTATTGAGCAGCGGTGGTGCCTCTCAGTAAGATGGATGGGGAGCTGGACAGGGTATGGAGTGGGAAGATAATCTTCCCCTGGAGTTTGGCCATCCAGTGGCCAATTCTCTGAACATCCACAGCCAAACTCCTCCAGACGTTCCTTCTCTGCTGCACTGTTCTGCTGTTCATCTACTTGTCTCCTTGTCTCCTCGTCACCTCATCTGCTTCTGGAGCCTGGAGTTCAGGGTTTATATGGGTACAGGATGGGGGAGTGGCAGGCCAAAAGGCAACTTTTTGGGTGTGAAAACAGAAATGCTTGTCCTCACTTAGAGCCGTGAGTATCCAGGTTTGATGGTGGGGCCTTTGCTGGGGAACCACCCTCTTCTACCCAGTATTTCCCTGTCTCCTGTCTGTATCAGTGTTGTTTATTTGGAACATTTCATTGTGATTTTATTTATTTATTTTTAGACAGTGCCTCATTCTGTTGCCCAGGCAGGAGTGCAGTGGCATGATCCCAACTCACTGCAACCTCCGCCTCCGGGGTTCAAGCAATTCTCCTGCCTCAGCCTCCCAAGTAGCTAGGATTACAGGCATGTGCCACCACACCTGGCTAACTTTTGTATTTTTTTAGTAGATACAGGGTTTTGCCATATTGGCCAGGCCGGTCTCAAACTCCTGGCCTCAGGTGATCCACCCGCCTGGACCAAAGTTCTGGGATTACAGGTGTGAGCCACCACACCCACCCTTCATTGTAATTTTAAATTACCGTTAGTAAGATTTTGCCATTTCTGTAAGTGCTTGCTTCTTCTGGGGTCTAATACATGTATATAGGTAGGCATAGCCAAAAGGTAGAGTACTTCTTTCTTCAGAAATTAAGGGTGCTATTTTTATACTGAATCTTGACTTTGGCTCTCAGATTCCCTTGATCAACTTACGCAGTAATTTTTCCTTACCTGAACATGCAAGAAGAAGAAACAAATGAGATGGAACATACACACAAAAAAAATCCTGTAAATTTCATGCCAGGTACGGTGGCTCACACATGTCATCCTAGCACTTTGGGAGGCTGAGGTGGGTGGATTGTCTGAGCTCAGGAGTTCAAGAC
Source organism: Papio anubis (assembly GCF_008728515.1). Lineage (NCBI taxonomy): Eukaryota > Metazoa > Chordata > Mammalia > Primates > Cercopithecidae > Papio > Papio anubis. The sequence continues at coordinate 70,694,363 of NC_044991.1, forward strand.
CAACCTGGCCAACACAGTGAAACCCCTTCTCTACTAAAACACAAAAAAATTAGCTGGGCATGCTGGCACGCACCTGTAGTCCCAGCTACTCGGGAGGCTGAGACATGAGAATCGCTTGAACCTGGGAGGTAGATGTTGCAGTGAGCTAAGATTGTGTCACTGTACTCCAGCCTGGGTGACAGAGCGAGACTCTGTCTCCAAAAATTCCTGTAAATCTCTGAAAACTGACCTTCTTATTCTCTGAAGTACTGCCATTTACTGCCAGTTTTCTAGCATGACTTCCAAAGACAGCTTGGATCAAGAATTTGCTCAAAGAAACTTAGATAGTTAGAACCCCAAATTCATGGGGCTTTGGAATCTGAGAACTTACCCACAATCCTCTTGCTATGAGAGAGGAATGGACAAAATGAGTCCAGCACATCACTCATTTCATCACTCAACGCTCCTGGGAGACCCTAGGAGCTCCACTTTGGTTCCTACTTCTGACACCAAATTGTTCTTTGCTTAATTAATCTGTTTAATTTGTCTAAAGTTAAATGAAAAACTTAAGACAAATTAAACAGATTAATTAAGCAAAGAACAATTTCGGAATCATTCAGTCCCCCAAAGCAGAAAAGGTTCTGTGGCTGGGCACAGTGGCTCACACCTGTAATCTCAGTACTTTGGGAGGCTGAGATGGGAGGATCACTCAAGCCCAGGAGTTCAAGACTAGCCTGGGCAACATAGCAACATCCCATCTCTCAAAAAAAAAAAAAAAAAAAAAAGAAAAAAAGCAAGAAAAGAAAAACAGAATAGGTTCTGAGAGTTTCCAGTGCTGCCACATGGTCAGAGAGAATTTATGGACAGAAAAAGCAAAGTGAGGTAAAGTAACAGCTGGATTGCTTACAGCTTTGCATTTGCCTTATTTGAACACAGTTTGAACAGTTGGCCATATCTGATTGGCCAAAACTCAGTCATTGGTACGAGGGTAGGATGTAGTCTGTTTATATAACAGTTAGGTTATAGTTCACTCTGTTCAGAGAAACATTTAGACTGAACTTAAAATATGTAAGTAAGCAGATTTAGGCTAAACTTAATTTTAACAGCTTCCTTATCTATTTAAGTATCTAGAATTCCACTGTGTGTTTTTTTTTGTTTTGTTTTGTTTTGTTTTTTTTGACAGAGTTTCTCACCCTGTTGCCCTGGCTGGGGTGCAGTGGTGTGATCTCAGCTCACTGCAACGTCTGCCTCCTGGGCTCAAGTGATTCTCCTGCTTCAGCCTCCTAAGTAGCTGGGATTACAGGCATGCACCACCACACCTGGCTAATTTTTTTATGTTTAGTAGAGACAGGATTTCATCATGTTGGCCAGGCTGGTCTCAAACTCCTGACCTCAAGTGATGACTCGGCCTTCCAGAGTGCTGGAATAACAGGCATGAGCCACTGCACCCAGCCCCCCAGTGCATTTTTAATGGACCTGAGTTATTATAAAGGGCTTTGTTGTACTGAGCATGGCTGTCACACCATCGTCTGTTTCTTTAATTCCTCTGTTCCTGATTCATGCATCCTGTACTACACTAGGCAAGACAGATAAAGAGCATAGATCCCCAGGCTTCAGCAGCCTGTGCTTTCAAACAAGGCAATACAACATCTTCAGTATGAGTGCAGGCTCTGGAGCCAAAGTCTGGTTTTACTACCCACAGTGACCTAATCTCACTATTAAATGAAGTTTGTGGGGCCGGGCACGGTGGCTCACACCTGTAATCCCAGCACTTTGGGGAGGCCAAGGCAGGCGGATCACGAGGTCAGGAGATTGAGACCATCCTGTTTAACACGGTGAAACCCCATCGCTACTTAAAACACAAAAAATTAGCCCGGCGTGGTGGTGGGCGCCTGTAGTCCCAGCTACTCGGGAGGCTGAGGCAGAATGGCGTGAACCCAGGAGAACTCACTGCAGAGCTTGCAGTGAGCCGAGATCGCGCCACTGCACTCCAGCCTGGGTGACAGAGCGAGACTCCATCTCAAAAAAAAAAAAAAAAATGAAGTTTGTGGGAAGCCATTATTTTGGACTGAGCTTCTGCGTTGGGCCCCAACAGAAAAGATCAAACCAAAATGAAGTATTCTTGCTAAAGTTCTTTGTCACCAAACCAAACAACTAAACTGGTTTTCTGATCTTCAGAGAAGTCAGGAGAGAAAGATGACAACCAAATCCCTAAACCGACCAGTTTTAGTCTACATGATAAGGAAATTCCATTTGCTTTAATCCTTATAGGGAAAGTAACCTGAAGTAACCTGATGGTAACTGATCTGCTTTTCGTATTATGCTATTTCCTTGTTTTTGCTCAAACTATCTTATAAAAACTGATCTTTCATGCCCAATGGAACATGAAATCTTTAGAGGAGACACTGCCCAATTTATGATTCACTAAGAAAAGCCAAATAGATTTTTTTTTTTTTTTTTTTTTAGACAGTCTTGCTCTGTCGCCCAGGCTGGAGTGCAGTCGCCCAAACTTGGCTCACTGCAAGCTTCACCTCCCAGGTTCGAGTGATTCTCCTGCCTCATCCTCCTGAGTAGCTGGGACTACAGGCATATACCACCACACCCGGCTACTTTTTGTACTTTTAGTAGAGACAGGGTTTCACCATGTTGGACGGGCTGGTCTCAAACTCCTGTCCTCAAGTGATCTGCCTGCCTTGGACTCCCAAAGTGCTAGAATTACAGGCGTGAGGCGCTGTGCCTGGCTACATCTTTAAACTAAATTTGTTGAGATTTTGTTTTTTAATGTCACTAAACTATAAGAAACAGAAAACCAGGAGCTGGCCTGGCAATCACTGCTAGGCCTTGGTGTTCTGCGGAACATACATGTTTTCACAGAATACCAACATCAGACAAGACTGTTGTAAGACCACAATGGAACAAGACAAAAGCAAGTCTATTCTCCAATCATGTCTGAGCACAAACAAAACCAATAACATGTCTAAACCTCAAAAGAACCAAACATACCCTTAGACTGACTGATATGAGTCACAAGCTGTCTTTACCAATTATAGGTGTATCTCTACTCTAGATTTCCTGCCTTCTAGCGAAAATGTTATTAAGATTCCAAGTCATAGTACTCATACTTTTGCTTCCTGACAACACTCAATCCAGAGCAAAGCTCTGCTTCCCTGAACCCTCTCCAAAATCATCTTACAGAAGCCATATTTGCCATTTTTAACTGATTTTTTATTTATGAGACAGCGTCTCACTCTGTGGCTCAGGCTGGAGTACAGTGGCGTGATCTCAGCTCACTGCAACCTCCACTGCTGGGTTCAAGCGATTCTTCTGCCTCAGCCTCCTGAGTAGCTGGGATTGCAGGCGCCCGCCACCACGCCCTGCTAATTTTTGCAGCTTTTGTAGCAACAGGGATTCACCATGTTGGCCAGGCTGGTCTCAAACTCCCGACCTCAGGTGATCCCCCTACCTCAGCCTCCCAAAGTTCTGGGATTACAGGTGCGAACTACCATGCCTGGCCAGTATTTGCCATTTTTAATACCTGTATTTTCCTGGGATATGCCTCACACCAGCTAACCTAGGATTTGCATGTTTCTGGAAGTCCTTGAGAAGAACCTTCGATGTGCTATAATCCTACGGGTTACTTGCCTGCATTGCTCCCTAGTGGTCTGAGGTTTCAGCTGAGATAGTGAGGATGGAGAGGGGAGGGTGTGACAGTGATGGAAACACACCCCATGTAGATCAGAGACAGCAGAAGAGGGCAGGGAGAAAGTTGGTACTGGCTTTGCTGTGTACTAGTTTGTAAGGCCCTGACAAGGCTGGTGACCTCTCTGAACCTTATAGTTCTTACCTCTAAAATGGAGCTTCCTTCTTCAGGGGACTGGTAAGAATTAGAAGCACAAAGTACATAAAAAGCTTTGTAGAACTGGATTCTTTTCCCTGGATCCCGGTACCAAGGCAAGATCATGACTTTCCCAGGACCCTTAGCAAAATGTCCTTTTTTAAAAAAATTTAAACCGATTTTTAGGCAGGGTGTGCTGTCTCATGCCGACAATCCAAGCATTTTGGGAGGCCAAGGCGGGAGGCTCACTTGAGGCCAGGAGTTCGAGATTAGCCTGGGCAATATGGTGAGATCCTGTCTCTATAAAAAATGAAAAAATTAGCCAAGTGTGGTGATACGTGCCTGTAGTCCCAGCTACTCAAGAGGCTGAGGTGGGAGGATCTCTTGAGTCCAGATGTTTGAGGCTGCAGTGAGCCGTGATTGTGCCTCTGGGCTCCAGCCTAGGTAACAGAGTGAGATCGTTTCTCAAGAAAGCAAACAGATTAAAAAAATAATAATACAGCTGCTACCCTGGTTGAAGTAGGGGAATTACTTGGAATTCTCCCTCCAGGGACCACCAACCCCTTACATGCATCCTGTTTTTCTTTTATGTCCCTGGGGACATAGCCCAAAAGTTCCTGGTTTATACATTGTGCTATTCAAAATACTGCAGTCTCCCACAAATGAAATCTAATCCCATACATGTCATTAAGTCTCATAGATCCAATCCTGTTACGTAAAAGTTGAGGGAGTTACACAGTCCTTTTATGAAACAAGAATTTGTCAAATCAAATGCTGCTTCAGTCTTTGCAGTGGCCTTGGCTGCCACGAGATTCACCCTGCAGTACAAAGTGCTCCAGAAAACCACTTATGTGAGCTGAGCCTCCTGAGTTGCCACGAGCTTCTGGGGCACACACTTCAGAAGCATCCTGATGTGGCGCTTTGCACTCACTCCCTGTTTCTGCTGTTTTGGTGATTGCTGCACATACATTCCAAAAAGAATCACTTACATGTGTTACAGGAAAGGGGTCCTGATCCAGACCCCCAAGAGAGAGTTCTTGGATCTCACATAAGAAAGAATTCAGGGTGAGTCCACAGAGTAAAGTAAAAGTAAGTTTATTAAGAAAGTAAAGCAATAAGAGAATGACTACTCTAGGCTGGGCACGGTGGCTCACGCCTGTAATCCCAGCACTCTGGGAGGCCAGGGCAGGCAGATCACCTGAGGTCAGGAGTTCGAAACCAGCCTGGCCAACATGACAAAACCCTGTCTCTACTAAAAGTATAAAAATTAAGCCAGGCGTGGTGGCGGGCATCTGTAATCCCAGCTACTTGCGAGGCTGAGGCAGGAGAATCAGCTGAACCCAGCAGGCAGAGGTTACAGTGAGCTAAGATCGCGCCACTGTATCCCAGCCTGGGTGACAGAGTGAGAATCTGTCTCAAAAAAACAAACAGACAAACCAAAAAAACGACCCTACTAAGGGCTGCTTGTTGCCCATTTTTATGGTTATTTATTGATGATATGCTAAACAAGGGTTGGATTATTCATGCCTCCCCTTTTTAAACCATATAGGGTCACTTCCTGATGTGTCCGTGACATTTGTAAACTGTCATGGCACCGGTGGGAGTGTGGCAGCGAGGCATACCAGAGATCACTCTTGTCGCCATCTTGGTTTTGGTGGGATTTGGCCGGCTTCTTTACCGCAACCTGTTTTATCAGCAAGGTCTTTATGATCTGTATCATGGGCTGACATCCTATCTCACCTTGTGACTTAGAATGCCTTAACAGTCTGGGAATACAGCCCAGTAGGTCTCAGTGGCATTTTACCCAGCCCCTACTAAAGATGGAGTTGCACTGGTTCAGATGTCTCTGACACATGGATTTACCTCTCCAAGTTGCCGCCTGTAACCCTAGGATCAGTACTATGACGTTTACATGACCAACCCTCCCAATGCCTGCACAATTTGCCTATTCTGGAAAAAAGTTATTTTAATTCTTTGTTTCCTGTGGGGTTTTTTTTTTTCTTTGTTCTTTTTTTTTTTTTTTTTTAAGTGAGTGGCTACTTCTAATGTATATGTATCAATAACTTTTATCAGCTTATCTCAGTATACAGTAACACCATGAAAGTGAATGTGAATGCCAGACACTTCATAAGAGAATCAGTTACTTGACCAACTGTATTAGTCAGGGTTCTCCAGAGGAACAGGACCAATAGGATATATGTATATATAAAAAAGGGTTTATTAGGGAGAATTGGCTCACATGATTACAAGGCAAGTCCTACCATAGACTATCTGCATGCTGGGGAAAAAGAGAAGCCAGCAACATGGCTCAGTCCAAGCCTAAAAACCTCAAAACCAGGGAAGCCCAAGTGTAGCCTTCAGTCTGAGGCTGAAAACTTGAGAGCCCCCAGGATGCTACTGGTGTAAGTTGCAGAGTCCAAGATCCAACAAACTGGAATCTGATGTCCAAGGGCAGAAGGAGATGAAGCAAGCATTGGCACAGGAAGACAGAGAGAGCACGCTAGAGGACACAGCCAGCTGAATATCCCTTCTTCTGCCTGCTTTGTGCCAGCCATGCTGGCAGCCCATTGGATGGTGCCCACCCACCTTGAAGGTAGGTCTTCTTCTCGCAGTCCACTTACTCAAATGTCAATTTCCTCTGAAAACACCCTCACAGACACTCGCAGGAAGTGTTTCACCAGCCAGCTGGCATCCCTCAATCCAGTCCAGTTGACACAATATTAACCATCACACCAACTTTGTTGTTACCTTGTATGCTAGGCAGAGTAATGATCCCCCAAATGCATTCACATTCTAATCCCTGGAACCTGTAAATATGTTGTTTTATGGCAAGATGGAATTAAAGTTGCAGATGGAGCTAAGTTTGCTGATAAACTGAGTTTAAAATAGGGAGATTATCCTAGATTATTTGAGTGGGCCCAATGTAAGCACAAGCATCCTTAAAAGATGAAAAGAGAGGCCATAGAGTGAGTGTCACAGTGATATGATGTGAGAAAAACTTGACCGGCCATTGATAGCTTAGACGATGGAGAAAGGGGCACAAACCAATAAATGTAGACAGCCTCTCAAAGCTAGAACACACAAGAAACTAGATTCTCTCCTAGAGCCTCCAGAAAGGAATGCAGCCCTGCTGACAACTTAAGGCTGAATGAGACCCATTTTGGACTTCTGACCTCCAGAACTATGACATAACAAAAATATGTTAGGTGTTTTGGCCGGGCGTGGTGGCCCACGCCTGTAATCCCAGCACTTTGGGAGGCTAAGGTGGGCAGATCACGAGGTCAGGAGATCGAGACCGTCCTGGATAACACAGTAAAACCCCATCTCTACTAAAAATACAAAAAATTAAGTCAGGCATGGTGGCGGGTACCTGTAGTCCCAGCTACTCAGGAGGCTGAGACAGGAGAATGGCGTGAATCTGGGAGGCGGAGCTTGCAGTGAACCAAGATCACACCACTGCACTTCAGCCTGGGTGACAGAGCAAGACTCCGTCTCAAAAAAAAAAAATGTATCTTAGGTGTTTTAAGCCACTAACTTTGTGGTAACTTGTTGCAGCAGCAATAGAAAACTGATACAGTTCAATTTTTTTCATTGGGTTCCTCAGCAAGGAAGACATGAATTCTAAGGGTGTGTTGAAAGCAAGATTCAGATATTTAGCAGGGTAGGAGAAAAGGAAATAATTGAGGCTCTGGCCCCGAATGACACAAATTTTCCTAGTGGATATAGACCTATTTTTTCACAAATGTAAGTGCAACAGTAAATTTCCAAAGCCCATTGGAAAATGTGTCAGTCTCTGATGTTCTGGATAAGGTGCAGCCATACCCACACTGTAAAGTTACTAATCTCCCTCCCCATCCCTTGCCATACTGTAATCTTTCGAAGGAAGTCGCGCTGTGCAACCCATACTTGAAGAGCAGTGCTATGGTTTGAATGTCCCCTCCCAAACTCATGTTGAAATTTCATCACCAATGCAATTAAGAGGCAGGATCTTCAAGAGGTGATTAGGTCAGGAGGACTCTGCCCTCATAGTGGATTAATGCTGTTATCTCAGGAGTGGGTTAGTTATCACAAGAGTGGGTTCCTGATAAAAAGAATGAAGCTGACCATCAGCTGAGTAAGAACCTACAGCTCCAGCTACTTGGGAGGCTGGGGCAGGAGGGCTGCTCGAGCCTAGGAGTTCAAAACTGTAGTGTGCTATGATTCTTGTGAACAGTGATTGCACTCCAGCCGGGTAACATAGTAAGACCCTAATTTTTTTTTTTTTTTTTTTTTTGAGAAAGAGTCTTGCTCTGCCACTCTCTCCCCAGGCTAGAGTGCAGTGGCGTGATCTCGGCTCACTGCAACTTTTGCCTTCCAGGTTCAAGTGACTCTCCTGCCTCAGCCTCCCAGGGATTACAGGTGCCTGCCACTACACCTGGCTAATTTTTTTTCTATTTTTAGTAGAGATGGGGTTTCACCATTTTGACCAGGCTGGTCTTGAACTCCTGACCTCAGATGATCCACCCACCTCGGCCTCCCAAAGTGCTGGGATTACAGGTGTGAGCTACAGTGCCTAGCCGCAAAACACTATCTTTAAAAAAAAAGGGAAAAAGTTGAGATCAGCCAAATTTCCTCTTTGTCCATGTTCACCTGCCCTTCTGCCATGTTATGATGCAGCACAAAGGCCTTCACAAGATGCTGGTGCCATGCTCTTGGACTTCCCAGCCTCCAGAACCATAAGCCAAATAAACTTCTATTGTTTATAAATTGTCCAGTCTGTGGTATTCTGTTATGCACCAGAAAACAGACTAAGACAGGTGGTGAATTGTGCTTCCTTTTCTTTAGGGTGGAGTATCTAATCCCTTTCCATTGGAATCCCTCTGCATGGGAGATTTGTCTTATCTCCCCTATTTATTAGTTTATTCAATCTTTTTTATATCAATATGGACTCCTGGATATTTATTTTAATCTTTAGCTTATGATTCAATATTACTTTATTTGATTGTGCACATTATTCCAGTGTTGGCCATTTGGAGCACTTGTTGTTTCCTCTGACCCTTTGATTAATGCCCCTCATTGTGTTTTGTTTTGTTTTTCTTTTCCTTTCTGGCACTATAAGATGAATCCTGTATATTTTTCATCTCAAACATTGTATTTTTTATATCTAGAAGTTTAATTTGGGTCTTTTAAAAATTATCTTCTTTTTTCTTTTTTTTTTCCAGGATGAAGTCCCACTCTGTCACCCAGGCTGGAGTGCAGTGGCACAATCTCGGCACAACCTCCGCCTCCCGGGTTCAAGCGATTTTCTTGCCTCAACCTCCTGAGCAGCTGGGATTACAGGCACCCGCCATCATGTCTGGCTAATTTTTTTGTATTTTTAGTAAAGACAGGGTTTCACCATGTTGGCCAGGCTGGTCTCGAACTCCTGACCTCAGGTGATCCACCCTCCTCAGCCTCCGAAAGTGCTGGAATTACAGGCATGAGCCACTGCACCCAGCCTCCTCTTCTGGCCGGGCACGGTGGCTCACGCCTGTAGTCCCAGCACTTTGGGAGGCCGAGGTGGGTGGATCACGAGGTCAGGAGACTGAGACCATACTCGCCAACACACGGCAAAACACCGTCTCTCAAAAAATACAAAAAAATAGCTGGGCGTGGTGGCGGGTGCCTGTAGTTTCAGCTACTTGGGAGGCTGAGGCAGGAGAATGGTGTGAACTCGGGAGGCGGAGCTTGCAGTGAGCCAAGATCACGCCACTGCACTCCAGCCTGGGCGACAGAGAGAGACTCGGTCTCAAAAAAAAAAAAAAAAAATTATCTTATGTTTCTCTGCTTAACATGTTCAATTCTTCCTCTAGCTTCTTGAGCATATGGAATAGAGTTATAATAACTGTTTTTAAAAATTTCTCCAGTAATCATGGGAATCTTGAAAGATTATTTCTCATCTTTCAAGAATTTCTATTCTACCAGCCTAGGCAACATAAAATAATTTTTTTAAATAGCAGGGTGCGGGCCTGGCACAGTGGCTCACATCTGTAATCCCAGCACTTTGAGAAGCCCAGGCGGGTGGATAATGAGGTCAGGAGTTCAAGACCAGCCTGGCCAACATGGTGAAACCCCATTTCTACTCAAAATACAAAAATTAGCTGGGCGTGCTGGCAGGCACCTGTAATCCCAGCTACTTGGGAGGCTGAGGCACAGAATTGCTTGAACCCGGGAGGCAGAGGTTGCAGTGAGCCAAGATCGCACCACTGCACTCCAGCCTGGGCAACAGAGTGAGACTCCATCTCTAAATAAATAAAACTGGGTGTGGTGGCAAATGCCTGTAGTCCCAGCTACTTGGGAGGCTGAGATGGGAGGATCACTTGAGCCCAGGAAGTCAAGGCTGCAGTGAGCTATGATCATGCTACTGGACTTTAGCCTGGGCAACAGAGTGAGACTGTCTCTGATATGGTTTGGCTGTGCCCCCACCCAAAATCTCATCTTAAATTGTAATCTCCATTATCCCCATAATCCCCACAATCCCCATGTGTCAAGGGAGAGGTGGAGGTGATTGCATCTTGGAGGTGGTTTCCTCTATGCTGTCCTTGTGATAGTAAGTAAATTTTCATGAGATCTGATGGTTTTATAAGAGGCTCTTCCCCCTTTACAGGGCACTTCTCCTTCCTGATGCTTTGTGAAGAAGGTGCCTTGCTTGCTTCCCCTTTGCCTTCCACTCTGATTGTAAGTTTCCTGAGGCTTCCCCAGCCATGATAAACTGTGAGTCAATTAAGCCTCTTCCCTTTATAAATTACCCAGTCTTACCAGGCTCGGTGGCTCACGCCTGTAATCTCAGCATTTTGGGAGGCCAAAGTGGGCAGATCACTAGGTCAAGAGTTTGAGACCAGCCTGACCAACATGGTGAAACTCCATCTCTACTAGGAATACAAAAATTAGCCAGGCATGGTGGCACGTGCCTGTAATCCCAGCTACTCAGGAGGCTGAGGCAGGAGAATTGCTTGAAACCTGGAGGCAGAGGTTGCAGTGAGCTGAGATCGCATCACTGCATTCCAGCCTAGGTGACAGAACAAGACTCTGTCTCAGAAAATAAATAAATAAATAAATAAATAAATAACCTAGTCTTGGGTATGTCTTCATAGCAGTGTGAAAATGGACTAATACAGTTTCTAAATAGAAAAGAAAGAAGAATATGTCTTTTGTTACTTGATGGCCAGTGTCTTGAGAAACATTTGCTATGTGATTTCCCTCTTCTCAGTTGTTTCAGTAGAAAGAGTAAATCTAAATCCAAATCCTCATGTAACTCCCATTCCTTTTAAAATGGTTTTAACACATTTGCTTTTGTTTTTTGTTCTGGTTTTTGAGAGACAAGGTCTTGCTATGTTGTCCAGTCTGGTCTTGAACTCCTGGCCTCAAGTGATTCTCCTGCCTTGGCCTCCGAAAGTGCTAGGATTACAGTCAGGAGCCACTGCACCCAGCCCACATTTATTTTACAATCTCTTTATAAATTATGCTATTGTCTCAAGTTATTGTGGGTGCTAATTTTCCTGTTTATTAGGTCTGCTGATGGTTAAATATGGTAGATCATTTCCCTGACTACTTTATGTTTTTCTACTGTGAGCATTCCATTTGGCTTGGGTTGTAACGATGTCTCTACAGAGAAGTTGTGCAAGGATATTACTTGCCCAGGACCAATTTTTGCATTGCTTTCCTAGCTGAAGCTATCAATATCAGGAGGGCAGCACAAATCCCTGCAAATCTAATCTACAAATAGGGTTCCCAAATTTGTAGGTTTACAGTTGTGTAGGCTTACAGTTTTGATTTTCCATGGTTGACTTGCCCTGATCGTCACTTCTATGCATCCCAGGCAGAGACAAGCTTCCTTTCTATTTCTCTGGACTGTCGTATTGAGTTTTTCTAGAACTCTCTTTAGTGAATATATACTCTGGGAGGAGTATCCAGTCTTTTTTTCTTTCTTTTTTTTCTTAAGACAGCGCCTCACTTGGGTGCTGAGGCTGGAGTGCAGTAGGGCAAACATGGCTCATTACAGGCTTAAGTGATCCTCCTGCCTCAGCCTCCCAAGTAGCTGGGATCACAGGAATGTAACCACACCCGGCTAATATTTTTATGTTTTGTATAGATATGGTCTCACTTTGTTGCCCAGGCTGGTCTCGAATTCCTAGGCGCAAGCAATCCTCCCACCTTAGCCTCTCAAATTGCTGGGATTACAGGTGTGAGCCACCACACCCGGTCCTCCAGTCTTTATACATGGGCTTCAGTTCCAACTGTCAGGGCAACATGGACCCAAGGTTCCATCTTGCATCATTACATGTGTGGTAAAACTCAACTCTCTAGCAGCTGGGTCCTGTCTGTATCCAACAACCACCTCCAGGACAAGAGAGACATCAGGCCACATCCTGTTGCTCTGGTTCCCTTTTTGGTTTGGACTCCTGAGGATTTCCTCTTACATGTTCAGCAATGAATTTACTTTTTTTTTTTTTTTTTTTTGAGATGGAGTCTTGCTCTGTCGCCCAGGCTGGAGTGCAGTGGTGCGATCTTGGCTCACTGCAAGCTCCGTCTCCCGGGTTCATGCCATTCTCCTGCCTCAGCCTCCCGAGTAGCTGGGACTACAGGCGCCCACCACCATGCACAGCTAATTTTTTTGTATTTTTAGTAGAGACGGGGTTTCATCATGTTAGCCAGGATAGTCTCAATCTCCTGACCTCGTGATCTGCCCACCTCGGCCTCCCAAAGTGCTGGGATTACAGGTGTGAGCCACTGTGCCCAGTCAGCAATGAATTCACTTTCTTTCCCTGTGTGCTTGCTTGCTTCCTTTCTTGTAATATGATAGGCAGGGTTTTTTGGTGTTTGTGTTAGAAAAGGTTCCCAGCCAGGCATGGTGGCTCACGCCTGTAATCCTAGCACTTTGGGAGGCCAATGCAGGAGGATCCCTTGAGCTTAGGCATTTGAGACCAGCCTGGACAATACAGGGAGACCCTGTCTCTATTTTATGTAACTATATTTAAAAGATAAAAATAAAAATTTTTTTTAAAAGGTTCCATACTAGCTTAGTCTGACGTTGGAACCAGAAGAGGTTTTATACATAAAGGGCACATCCTGATAATTTCCCTAAAAATCTGCAGACAGTATCAATGGTGAATGAAACTCTACTATAGGAACAGAATGGTGTGGGCTGCTTAGAAACAAGTTTTCTTTTGTTTGTTTGTTTTACATACAGGGTCTTGTTCTATTGCCCAGGTTGGAGTGCAGTGGTATGATCACAGCTCACTGTAGCCTTGACTTCCTGGGCTCAAGCAATCTTCCCAGCTCATCCTCCCAAGTAGCCAGGACTATAGGCACGTGCCATCACACCCAACTAATTTTTAAATTTTTTGTAGAGACTGGAGGGGGTCTCTCATTGATAGAGGAGGGGGGCAGGGAAGTGCTGGGTAGAGAAAGGCAGGGTCCCCGGCAAGGGCCCCACCCACAGACCTAGGTGAAGACAAGCACTCCTGTTTTTGTGCCTAAATGTTGCATTTTCCAAGACCACTCTGGCCCGCACACCCCCATCTTGTGCCTGTATAAATCCCAAGACCCTAGTGGGCACACAGACGAGTGGCTGGATATCGAGAGGAACACATCAGAAGAACACACAGATGCTGACAGGCCATCAACTGCAGAAGGACGCGGATGCCTAGGTAAATTCACCTGAGGGTGGTTGAAGGAGAGCCCGGCAACTCCAGGGGAAGACCAGGTTCCCACTCCATCCTCCTTCTGGCTCCCCATACACCTGCTGAGAGCGACCTCCACCATTCAATAAAACCTTGCACTCATTCTCCAAGCCCACGTGCCATCCGATTTTTCCGGTACACTAGGGCAAGAACCCAGGATACAGAAAACTCTCTGTCCTTTCGATAAGGCAGAGGGTCTACCTGAGCTGATTAAAACAAGCCGTCTTTGGATGGCTAAACTGAAGAGCACACAGTAACACACGCCTACTGGGGCTTCTGGAGCTGTAAATACTCAACCCTAGATGCTGCTGTGGGGTTGGAGCCCATGCTCCCCACAACCTGCCCGTCTGTACGCTCCCCCTAGGGTTTGAGCTGCAGGGCACCGAAGAAGCGAGCCACTCCCCAGCTGTCGCACACCCTGCGAGAGGGATAAGGGAACGTTTCCTGTTTCATTACTATGTTGACCAGGCTGGTCTGGAATTCCTGGCGTGAAGCAATCCTCCCACCTTGGCGTAAGTGCTGGGATTACAGGTGTGAGCCACTATGCCTAGCCTAAACAACAGTCTTCTTAGTGCTTTGACTCATCAACATTTCAAAATATTTTGGGTCCATGCTTGAGCAGAGGGTTAACATGGAGAAGACAATGGGGGCTGTGAACTTGCAGAAGACGGGGCTATCACTTGAGAGGAAGATCGGACTTGCTTACTTGCTCCTGAAGGCAGACAGGTACTGGAAGGGGGAAACTCTGCCTTCACGAGGCAGAAACTTCTCCAAATCATATTACGTGGGAGCAGCTCCTCATCCCAGTATTTGGTGGGCTTGATACCTGGTTTGTTTGTTTGACCCCTGTTCAAGCCAACAAGCCAGGTATCAAGACCACAAAAATACTGTTTTTTTCTTGGGTGGTAGGGAGGTTGTTTGTTTGTTTAGACAGGATTTCTCTCTGTTGCCTAGGCTGGAGTGCAGTGGCACACTCATGGCTCACTGCAGCCTTGAGCTCCTGGACTCAAGCAATCCTCTCACCTCAGCCTCCCGAGTAGCTAGGGAGGACTACAGTGGTGCGCTACCACACCCAGCTAATTTTTTTTTTTTGTAGAGACAGGATTTTGCCATGTTGCCCAGGCTGGTCTCAAACTCCTGTGCTCAAGCAATCCTCCCACCTCAGCCTCCCAAAGTGCTGGGATTACAGGCGTGAGCCACAAAAATACTGTCGATAGGCAGAAAAATAATGTCTTAGCAACTCACATCTATGTTAGTTGTTTGTTTCTAGGTCTTGCTAGCTCAAATTCCACTTGTCCGTCTAAAAGATGCCTTTGTTTTTGAGAATCCATGTGTTTGTGTAGGTTCACCACTTTCTTTTAATCTTCTGAATACCTAAAATAAACCTTTGAAATCTAGATCAAGCACAGCCTGGGTTGAGATGAGAGAAAACTGAGTGGATGGTTGTGTGTGTATCAATGTGTAGAAAGAGGCATCCATTGTTATGGCAACCAGCATCCTTAACTGATGCAATCCTGTTCCCAATAATATGAGATGTGATTAAAAATTGACATTGCAGCAAGGAAGAACACATGCGATGCGTTGGCGTGGCAACCAGAATAGTTAAATTCTGCGTAAATGTAAACCTGTTGATCACAGCAATTTGGAGAATTTGCCTACATTTCATTAGGAACCCTTTTCTCACCTGGCCTGGGAAGGAGTCAGGAGCCTGGAGGTCTGACACGTGGCCATGACTTAAGTCCAAGTAAAACCAAGGGATTAAATTAAATAATTGTTTCTGTAAAAACAAGGGATTAAATTAAATCATTGGTGTGGGAGAAGGGGCTGGATGGTGGACTGTACCAAAAGTTACCCTGTTTTCATCTGTATGCCGTACATCATTTAGTCACTGAACAGATATGTATTAAGCACCCACTCTGTGCCCCGCTCTGGGCTAGGTACTAGGAATACAGAAACTAATGTTTCCTACCCTCTTGGAGCTTGAAACCTCTTAGCCTCTTGAATTACTCAAATCTATGTGAAGTGCCACCTGTGGTATGTGTAAGCGAGGCAGGTATCTTGTGTTACCAGAACCAATAACAAGGAGATTTGATTAATTAGAGAGATCAGGTGGAGGCGAAGAGATCAAATTGAAGCAGAGAGGCGCAGTGACTGCTACACCACCACAGGAACCCAAACTCAAAACGACCATACGCCATGAAGTGGGTGATAGTCTTTACAAATGTCGAAATGGAGGACCTGGAGGATAGTGATGTTACCCAGCCCATGGCAGTGGGGTTACCCAAAAGTAGACGCCTCTAATGCCACTCTTTATGCCCGGCAGGGCCAGGACCAGAGCCCCCGCAAGAGGGTTCCTCTTTCCGGTCGCACGTGCCCTTCACCCTTTCCGAGGCCGTTTTTTTGACGCTCCTGAGCTTCCCTCCTCCAGGGGGGAGGGCAGGCGCGGTGGGAAGGCGTTGGACAGAGCAGACACTCGGCTGGGGTGCGTGCCCGGGGGCAGCCTCGTCTTTTGTCACTAACCACTCAGCTCGGTAGCCCTCCAGGCTGTCTCTTCGAGCTCCGCGATCTCCGCGCCCCGGCTCTGCTCTGCTAACTGTGATGCAGGGGTTCGGGGGCAGGAAAAATCTCGACCCGCCACGCCCGTGCGGCATACCTGTCCTAGGTTGAGGGGGCATGAGGCGCGCACAACCAGGGCCTCGAAGGCAGGCAAGAGGGCGCGGGCGCCACCGAAGCCTGGGCCTGCGCCTGGGCCCGGCAGATGTGCCCAGCGCTCGGGCCCCGCGCTCTGCGTCCTGCAGGGAGGCGGACCCGCCCCGCCGAGCGCGCAGGCGCGCGGCGCCGGGCTCGGACCGTAGCTCGGCGCTGGGCGGCCACTGGCTGGCCGGGCAGGTAAGCACCCAGCGGCTCGTGGGCTCAGACCCTGCGGACCCTGGGCGCCGCGCCACCCCACTCCGCCTAAGGCGGCGAGGGCTCGGGTCTGCGGCTCCGGCGTCTCGGTCCTTCCGAGCGCCTCCGGCGGGGGGCGCGGGCTGGGAAGGAGGTTCGGAAAAACGCCGGGGAAAGCGGTCTGGGCGGAGCGCGCAGGGGGCCGGGCGGGTGCGGGGCTCCAGGCCCAGTCGACCCTACGGCGTGGCTTCGGGCTGCGATCAGGAGGGGCGAGGAGGGTGGAGGCTGCGTGTTTGGAGATATGCAATCAATTAAGAGTTTTTTATTAATGGAAAGGAGGTGTGGAGGGCGGGGTTTTGGTTTTCTTGGGAAATGAGTCATGTGGCAAACTTTCCTATTACTAATTTTCGATTTTTATAATGGAATATGGAATTTTTTCTCTCTCTCTCTCTCTTTTTTTTTTTTTTTGGCCATAAAGAATAAAAAGAATTCCGCCATTTTGGCGTTTTAAAAAGTAACCGTTCTGCGGAACTGTTGGATCAGTGACCGCCCCGCCCGCCTTTGCCTATACCAGTCCCGGGAGGCTGGTGACGGTTCCCGATCCTAGAACCCTGCGCTCAGGGCCGCTACCGTCCCCTCCCGCGTCCGGGAAGCAGCTGCGGCGAGGGGCGGGGCCGAGGCCCCAAGTTTGTGGATCTCAGCTTCGCTGTGTGTTGTTTTCGGGGTAGCTGTCGAGGGCTCTACTCCCCACCCAACACCTATAGTAAGGGCATTTATTGGGCGTTTTTGTACACAAGGCCTTGGAAGGCAAGGGATTGAGGAAACCTTGTCAGACATGAAGAGAAAATACCCATGGATACATTCAGCCAATATATATTTATTGAGCATCTGCTATGTACACGGCTCTGTGCTGGGGCTACAGTGGTTGTTTTAGGTCGGGTCCCCTGGAAACAGACTCCGATAGCAATATTTGAGTGTAGGTTTATCGGAGTGCTCTTGGGAATATCACCAGTAGGGGAATGAAGGCGGGTTGGGCGGAGGCAGAAGCTGAACTGCTGATGTAGTCTCAACAGAGGCCTCAGCCTGACCTAATGGAAGCTCTGGAACTGACATGGCCCTGCAGAGGTGTTCCGAAGTAAGGCAAGGGGGTGGGGTCTCCACACCTCATAGCAACTCATCATTGGCTGGCGGCTTCCAGGAGAGCGTTCAAGCCTGGTAGCTTTCTAGGCTCTGAGCAATTCCAGGAGAGGCTGACGGCAGAAGGCTGAAAACTTTTTTCAGTGTCCACCAGAAACCCAGACTCTTCTGAGTTCCGTCTCACTTCATGGCCGACTCCTTCTCAGTCTCTTTTCCTCTTCCCAACCTATAAATGTGGGTGTGCTCCAAGGTTCCCACTTTTTTCTTTATATTCAGTTATGTAGTTTTCTTTCTTTCTCTTTCTTTTCCTTTTCGTTTTCCTTTTTTCTTTTCTTTTTTCTCTTCCCTCCCTCCCTCCCTTCTTTTCTTTCTTTTTCTTTCTTTCTTTCTTTTTCTCCCCCCCTTCCTTCTTTCCTTTCCTTTCTTTCTTTCTCTCTGACAGGGTCTTGCTCTGTCGCCTAGGCTCGAGTGCAGTGGTGTGATCATAGCTCACTGCAGCCTTTACCTCCCAGGCTCAAGTAACCCTTCCGCCTCAGCCTCCCCAGTAGCTGGGACCACAGGGGTCCACCACCATGCTCAGCTAATTTTTAAAATTTTTTGTTGAGGCTGAGGCCTCACTGTGTTGGCCATGCTAGTCTCAAACTCCTGGGCTCAAGTGATCCTCCCACCTTGGCCTCCCAAAGTGCTAGGATTACAGGCATGAGCCACCGGGCCTCACCCCAGTTCCGTGTTTTTAAATGCCATCTACACATGCTGTTCTTCAAATTTATACCTCCAGCCCCAACCTCATCCATTATCTCCAGAGTATAAGCTTCATGAGAGCATTTGGTCATGTTTGTGACTGCAACCACAGAGCACAGAATGGTGCTGACACCCACTTGGTCCTCCAATGCTTGCTGAAGGCAGCAAGCCCAAACAGAAAGGCAATCTTTAAATCCAGCTTCTGCAATAGACCTGAGATGTGACAGGTTTTGACACAGAGTGAAGTTCTTTTAGAAATAACCACATTCACTCTTAACTGTCAGTGTTTCAAATAAAAAGATTAACTCTATTTATTTGTTTATTTATTGAGACAGGGTCTCACTTTGTGACACAGGCTAGAGTGCAGTGGTACGATCTTGGCTCACTGCAACCTCCACCTCCTGGGTTCAAGGGATGCTCCTGTCTCAGCCTCCTGAGTAGCTGGGATAACAGGTGTTTGCCACCCTGCCCAGCTAAATTTTTGTATTTTTGGTAGAGATGGGGTTTCAAGATGTTGCCCAGGCTGGTTCTGAACTCCTGGCCTCAACTGATCTGCCTCCCTTGGCCTCCCAAAGTGTTGAGATTACAGGCGTGAGCCACCACACCTGGCCTGCCTGGCTAACTTTTGTAGTTTTTTTTTTTTTTTCCCTCGCTCTGTCGCCCAGACTGGACCGCAGTGGCCAGATCTCAGCTCACTGCAAGCTCCGCCTCCTGGGTTTACGCCATTCTCCTGCCTCAGCCTCCTGAGTAGCTGGGACTACAGGCGCCCGCCACCTCGCCCGGCTAGTTTTTTGTATTTTTTTTAGTAGAGATGGGGTTTCACCATGTTAGCCAGGATGGTCTCGATCTCCTGACCTCGTGATCCGCCTGTCTCGGCCTCCCAAAGTGCTGGGATTACAGGCTTAAGCCACCGCGCCCAGCTATGCTGCAGTTTTTTAAAAGCCTCCTAAATTTCAGGCTGAAAACAACAAAAGTTTAGGTCTGTCTCATGCTACATGGCTTTTTTTTTTTTTTGAGACGGAGTCTCGCTCTGTCACCCAGGCTGGAGTGCAGTGGCCAGATCTCAGCTCACTGCAAGCTCCGCCTCCTGGGTTTACGCCATTCTCCTGCCTCAGCCTCCTGAGTAGCTGGGACTACAGGCGCCCGCCACCTCGCCCGGCTAGTTTTTTGTATTTTTTTAGTAGAGACGGGGTTTCACCGTGTTAGCCAGGATGGTCTCGATCTCCTGACCTCATGATCCGCCCATCTCGACCTCCCAAAGTGCTGGGATTACAGGCTTGAGCCACCGTGCCCCGCCTACTTTTGTACTTTTGTAGAGATAGGGTTTCACCATGTTGCCCAGGCTGGTCTCCAATTCATGAGCTCAAAGCGATCCACCTACTTTGGCCTCCCAAAGTGCTGGGATTATAGGCGTGAGCCACCACGTCCGGCCTAACTCTATTTAAAGGTATTTAAAATAGTACAAGTACTTCAGCTGTGCAAAGCAAATTGGAATTGAAATTCAGGGAATTATGTTTTATAACTTTTTTTTCTTTTTTCTCTTTTTTTTTTTTTTTTGAGATGGAGTCTTGTTCTGTTGCCCAGGCTGGAGTACAGTGGCATGATCTTGGCTTACCGCAACTTCCACCTCCTGGGTTCAAGCAATTCTCCTGCCTCGGCCTCCCAAGTAGCTGGGATTACAGGTGCCTGCCCCCACGCCCAGCTAATTTTTTTGTATTTTTAGTAGCAATGGGGTTTCACCATGTTGGTCCGGCTGGTCTCGAACTCCTGACCTCAGGTGATGTACCTGCCTCGGCTTCCCAAAGTGCTGGGATTACAGGTGTGAGCCCATGCACCCAGCTAATTTTTTTTTTTTCTTTAGAGACAGGGTCTCGCTCTGTCACCTAGACCAGAGTACAGTGGTGAGATCATGGCTCGCTGCAGCCTTGACCTCCCAGGCTCAAGTAATCCTCCTGCTCAGCCTCTGGAGTAGCTGGGACTACAGGCATATACTACAACACCTGGCTAATTTTTATTTTTTTAATTTTTTATAGAGACAGGGTCTCCCTGTGTTGCCTAGGCTGGTCTTGAGCTCTTGGGCTCAAGCAGTCCTCCCACCTCAGCCTCCAAAGTGCTGGGATTACAGGTGTGAGCCACTGCATTGGACCCATACAGTGTTTTGTTTGCTTTTGTTTTTTGAGATGGAGTCTTGCTCTGTCTCCCAGGCTGGAGTACAGTGGCATGATCTCAGCTCACTGCAACCTCCACCCTCCACCTCCCAGGTTCAAGCGATTCTCCTGCCCCAGCCTCCCCAGTAGCTGGGATTACAGGCACATGCCACCAAGCTGGCCCCATATACTGTTTTTTATTAACAAGTTCAAGTTACTGAAATCCAACACAAGTACTTATTAAGCACCTACTATGTGCCATGTACGAAGTGTTGGGGATATAGCAATGAACAAGACAGACAGTCAGCATTTATGTGGAGATGACTGATCAAACACAGAAATAAATGAAGATCACTTTTGATTATAATGAAGGATGAGAAAGAAAGAAATATATAATAGTAATGAGACAGCTAGTGGTGGGAAGGGGTGAGGGGTATGCTGCTGCTTTAAATTCCTTGGTCAGGCCGGGCTCGATGGCTCACGCCTATAAACCCAGCACTTTGGGAGACCGAGGTGGGCAGATCACCTGAGGTCACGAGTTTCAGACCAACCTGGCCAACATGGTGAAACCCCGTCTCTACTAAAAATACAAAAGTTAGCCAGGCTATGTGGTGTGTACCTGTAATCCCACCTAGTCAGGAGGCTGAGGTAGGAGAATTGCTTGAACCCTGGAGGCAGAGGTTGCAGTGAGCCGAGATGGTACCACTGCACTCCAGCCTGGGCAACAGAGCGAGACTCCATCTAAAAAAAAAAAAAAAAAAAAATTACTTGGTAAGGAAAGACCTCTTCTGAGGAGGTGACTATTGAATTGAGGACTGGAGGATGGGAAGGAGCCAGTCAAGCAGAGAGCTTGGGGAAGGGCGTTCCAGGGGTAGGGAACAGCAAGGGCAAAGGCTGTGAGTGGGAATGTTGGTCAAGCAATAGAAGGAAACCAGAGTCTGTTGACTGGAGAGAACAGGGGAAGAATGGCATAGGATGAGGCCAGAGGGAAAAGCAGAGGTCAGATTTTCTAGGGCAAAGCACTTTGATTTTACTCTAAGGGCAACAGAGAGCCATTGAAGAATTGAGATAGGGAAATTATGTGATTTGGTTTATGTTTTTAAAGTTTTTCTTACTGGGGAGTAGACTGTAGGGGTGCAGGAAAGGAAGCAGGGAAATGGGCTAGAAGGCAATTTCAGAAGTCCAAAGAGAGCTGCTATTGGCTGGGACCAGCATGGCAGCAGTCGAGATGGAGAGAAGTGGTTAGACCTTCAGTGTGTTTTGGAGGTAGCACTGACAGGCCAAGCTGTGCTGTCCAACACAATAGTCATGGCTACTGTCGCTATTTATTTTCTTATTTATTCTCAGAGACAGGGTCTCGCTATGTTGCCCAAGCTAGCCTCAGACTCCTGGGCTTCAGCCATCCTCCTGGGTCAGCCTCCAGAGAACTTAGGACTACAGGCATGCACCACTGTAACTACCTTCTGGTAACTTTTAAATTTAACTAAAATAAAATAAAATAAAAAATTCAGTTCCTCAGTCATAGTAGCCCATTTCAAGTGCTCAGTAGCCACATGTGGCTAGTGGCTACTGTGTTGGACAGTTTAGGTATTGGACAGTCTCATGATCACAGAAAATTCTACTGGACCGTGCTGGTAAGGCAAGTAGGACAGTGGTCAGTATATTTTAGGTGCTGAGTAAATAGATATTAAGTATATTCTTTGTATCTCTAGGTCTTTTTCTTTATGTTTTTACCTGTTGAATGAACTCTATGAAATGCCTCTACTGCCTTTGCATTATTAAAACAAAATCACGTACTGACTTGACTGCATTTTCGTACACTACGTCTTTGCTCTTCAGATGCGTACATGTGTTCAGCAGATATCTGAGTGCCCACCCTGTGCTTGGGGTTGGAGGGAGTGGTGGACAGGGCCATAAAAGAACATGATCAGGAAAGATCCCACCTCCCAGGAAGATGAACCCTGTGTGGGTGAAGGAATACCTGGTATTCAGAGGTCTCTGAATCCCCAGAGGGAGGAGGGAGTGATTCTAGTGGGGATAGAGGGGGGGTCAAGAAAAAGGTGAGTTTGGATGTGGCCTGGGCTGTGTCCTGGAGACAACTGGCCAGACAGAACCTTGACCCTAGTCATGCTCCCCAGAGTCAGTGCTGTACATCACAGTTTACAAAGTACCCTCACACATGCCACCCTACCCATCCTTACCATCCTTACAGAGACTGGGGAGGTGCAGGGCCTGGCCAGAACAGGAGCCAGACCTGATGCTGGTCTTGAAGACACCCTACTCCCCACAGGACTGAGGCCTTTCTCTGCAGGTTACGGGTTTGAAGGTGGCCAGCTTCTCAAAGAAGCCCCATCCCTTCACATCTCCATTGCTTCTGTAACAGAGGTCCCCACCTGATCACCCTGGGGGCTGTGTTTGGCTTGTAGGCCTGCCAGGATGGAGGGGCATGCTGAAATGGAGATGCTGAGGACACTGAAGGGGCCTTCCACAGGGGAGGTCAGCGTGCACTTGATGGCCAGAGACAGCCCCGGTTCTGGTCCTCACCTGCCCGCAACTGCCTTTATCATTCCAGGTGAGTCAAGCTAGGGTAGGAGTCTGGGGAGGAAGAGCATCTCTGTACTTGCACAAGCAAGTGTGGATCCTGGAGAGGGGATGACTGTTTTCACTCTCCTCCACCTGCCTTCCTTCACATGCCTACACATGCATGGCAGGATTGAGGCAGGGCCACTAGACTCACCCGTGTCGTGTCTATTTGTATATCTGTTTACAGCCAGCTCGGCCAACCTCGGCCTGCCCAGCAGTGCCCTGGATGTGTCTTGCTTTCCCCGGGAGCCAATCCATGTGGGTACCCCGGAGCAAGTGGCCGGCAGCGAACCGGTTCCTGCCACTGTCCTGCCGCAGCTTAGTGCCGGGCCGGCCAGCTCCAGCACCAGCACAGTGCGGATTCTGGAATGGACAGAGGCCACGGCCCCGCCCCCTGGGGGCGGCCTGCGGGTCAGTGTCTGTGGGGATTGGCTAAACCTCGTAAACCACAGCCATGGGGCGGGGCTTGCGGGCCCGGAGGCCGGACCTGAGGCGGAAGCAGGGGAAGCTGGCTAAAATGTTGGGCCCTAGGGGTGGGCTTTGAGTGAGTGACTCTAGGGGCGTGGCTTGAGTTGAAGCACTCCTAGGCCCTGGGGACTATGGGGGCGTGGCTTAGAGTGAGGCACTCTGGGACTGGGCCTATGGGTGTCTGGGGGCGTGGCTTAGAGAGGGGCACTCTGACTGGGCCTGTGGTAGTTTGGGGGCGTGGCTTAGAGTGGGGCACCGTGGGACTGGACCCCGCAGGTGCTTGGGGGCGTAGCCTGGAGTGAGGGTTTGGCTGGTATAGCTTGGAGTGAGGTGCCCTGGCATGGAGTCTTGAGGCCTGCTGAGGGCGTGAGCTGGCATGAGGCGACGAGAGGGCCATGGCCCCGACGCCGAGGTGGGTCAAGGGCCCGTACGGGAGTCGCAATCCTCAGACCCTCCCGCGCTCCAGTTCCGGATAAGCGAGTACAAGCCGCTGAACATGGCGGGAGTGGAGCAGCCCCCGAGCCCCGAGCTGCGGCAGGAAGGCGTGACCGAATACGAAGATGGCGGGGCCCCTGCTGGAGATGGCGAGGCGGGCCCCCTACAAGCGGGTAGGAGCCCCGCTCCCCAGGCCCTGAGCTGGGCCCTGTGCGGGTGGGGTGAGGCCTGAGCCCCAGGAGGACCGGGGGCGGGGCCCAGGGTGGTCCTGGGGTGGAGAAGGCTGGAGGAGGCCATCCGATGCGGAGATGGACTGAGGCGGAGGCAGGGTCTGAGGGGGCGTGGGCGGAGCCTGAGTGTGGCTGCAATGGGGAGGGAGGCCTGAGGCCCATTTGGCCCCCGCAGAGGACCACCCCCAGAATCCTCCAGAAGATCCCAATCAGGACCCCCCAGAGGATGATAGCACCTGTCAGTGCCAGGCGTGCGGGCCTCACCAAGCCGCGGGTCCAGATGTTGGTTCCTCTAATGATGGCTGCCCTCAGCTGTTCCAGGAGCGGTAAGGGGAGGAGGTCGCAGCCCTACTCGCTCTGCCTTCAGCCCCCAAAGCCTCATTCCTGTTCAGGGGTTAGGAGAGGGTCTGGGTGGTGCAGGGCGGGTGGTTCTTTCTCTAAGGCTGGCCCTTCCTCAGGTCAGTCATAGTGGAGAACTCCTCAGGCTCCACCAGCGCTTCTGAGCTCCTCAAACCCGTGAAGAAGAGGAAGCGCAGGGAATACCAGAGCCTATCAGAGGAGGAGTCGGAGCCAGAGGCCATGGTAGGAAGAGAGCAGTGGGGAAGGGAGGGGGAAGCTATAGCTTATGCCTCAATTCCCACTGTCGCCTCCGTCGATCCAGATTATGGAGCTGGGCCAGAGAAGACACGCATAATGACTCACTCATCATATTTGGGGGTCCCATCCTGAGTCAGGTCTTATACCTGCTTGAAGGGAAATGAATTAATCACTCTCCTGATTTTCCAGAGCTCCCATCTCAGTTTAGTGTCAAGGTTAAGACATAGTCATGCGAACTAGTACCCAAAGTACATGTGCAGGCAGCTGGAAAACTCCATCACTGGGGTCCAGTACCTAGGCCAAAGGCCAAGGAACACCCAGGGCTCTAGCTGCAGAAGCTGGAAGGGACAGAGCATGAATTCTACTGGGCATGTAAGAGCATCACAAAGGAAGTTTTTATGTACCAGATAACAAGGAAAATTGTAGTCAGGCTGTTTAATTAGGATATGCATGCTCATGTGAGTCTGTGCTCAAGTGATAGGGGGATGTGTGCTGGAGCCACACTCCTGCTGGCAGCCTAGAAGAAATTCTGCCTGTTTGGGGCAGAATACCACATGGCCAGAGAGCCAGGTAGGGGCCAGGATCAGACGCTAGCACTTCATCCCAAACCATGAGGAGAAGAAGCTGGGATCAGGCTTGCCTTCTACAGGAGAAGCAAGAAGAAGGAAAGGACCCAGAGGGACAACCCACCGCTAGCACCCCGGAGAGTGAGGAGTGGAGCAGCAGCCAGCCTGGTACGATGGCCTGTGTGTATATATTCGTGTGAGGTGTGTATGCGCCTTTGAAGGTGTGAGGCTGGGAGTGTGGGTTATGATTGTGATGGTAGGTTGTATATACATAAATGAGCGCGAGTTAGTGTGTGTGAAAGAGAGAGAGACAGTGAGAGGCTGTTTTGGGTTTGTGTATTAGTGTATGTGTGTTCTTGGGGGTTATATCATGTGTTTATTTATCCTCTTATTACCCAGTCATGACTAGGCCCCAGTGCCAGGGAGATCTTGGCTCAATTTTTGAAGACTTGAGTAGCTTTTACTGGCACCACATGTCATTGCTTCTCTTTAGTGGTAGGGCAACCCTGCACTGGTCATTGGTCTGACATTCCTGTTTGGAACCCTATTCTCACTCTTTGATTCTAAGAAAAATGGAACAGAGGTCATTCATATCTCCAACCTTGAGGCCTTCTCTATTACCATCTCCACATTCCCATATGACAACTGTCAACTGTAGCTAAGTAGCATTGTCATACTTGTAATCACATAGATACTATGTAGCAATTTGTTTAATGTCTCTCCTCCGCCCTCAAAACCATCAACACAAGGACGGTATCTAGTTTTTTTTTCTTTTTTTAAATTTTTTAAATTAAAATTTTTGGAGGGTGACAGGGTCTTGCTCTATTGGCCCGGCTGGAGTACAGTGGTGCAAACACAGCTCACTGAAGCCTTGACCTCCTGGGCTTGAGCAATCTTCCCACTTCAACCTCCTGAGTAGCTGGGATCACAGGTGCATACCGCCATGCATGGCTAATTTTTTAAATTTTTTAAATAGAGATGGGGATCTTACTTTGTTGCTCAAGGTGGTCTTGATCTCCTGGGCTCAAGTGACCCTCCTGCCTAGGTTTCCCAAAGTTCTGGGATTACAGGTGTGAGGTACCACACCTGACCCTCTTTTTTTTTTTTTTTTTTTGAGATGGAGTTTTGCTCTGTTGCCCAGGCTGGAGTGCAGTAGCACAATCTCAGCTCGCTGCAACCTCCGCCTCCCAGGTTCACGCCATTCTCCTGCCTCAGCCTCCCAAGTAGCTGGAACTACAGGTGCCTGCCACCACGCCTGGCTAATTTTTTGTATTTTTAGTAGAGATGGGGTTTCACTGTGTTAGCCAGGAAGGTCTCGATCTCCTGACCTCATGATCCGCCCGCCTCAGCCTCCCAAAGTGCTGGGATTACAGGTGTGAGCCAACGTGCCTGGCCTGGTCTCGAACTCTTGACCTCAGGTTATCTGCCCACCTCAGCCTCCCAAGTGGTGGGATTACAGGCGTGAGCCAAGGCACCCAGCCTTTTTCTTAATTTTTATTTTGGATTTAAGAGGTGGAGTTTCACTCTATTGCCCAAGCTGGTGTGTAGGGCTATTCACAGACACACTAGAGCCTTGGATTCCTGGGCTCAAGGGATCCTCCTGCCCCAACCTCCTGAGTAGCAGGGATTATAGGCATGGGCCATTGCACTTGGTTCTTGTATCTGTTTTATTAATCATTGTATCCCTGGTGCTTAGCTAGAGTCTGGTATGGAATAGGTTCTCAATCAGTGTTTGTTCAGTGGAGGAATGGATGATTTGTATGTTGGTGGTTTCTCTTGGACTATGGCTTAGTTGCCTCAGTCACTGTCTTTCCCGTCCTACAGAGAACCAGACAGATGAGGTCATTTCTTAGGACATTATCCTGCCTTGATGGATCCAGTACCAGCTGGAGGAGCCCAATCTGCACCCACGGCTCTGAACTTTATAGTGCCTCTTCCAACTTCTGCCCATTGTAACCAAACCAGAATTTCACTGTTGTGTCTCACCTATGGTATTCATATCAGAAGGCAAAGGTTTAGCTCGCTTTGGTTTATGGCCTCTTAAGACTTATGCAGAGGAAAGAAGCAGTGTGTTAACTACTGTTGGCTCAACTGCTCTATCTTGCTTAGATAAATAGATTCGTAAATCAGCATTCTTTCAGCGAGGTCCTGTTGACCAGTGCGAAGTTATCTTTGGATGCGCACTACTCACCGCCTCAACTGTCAATAGTAGTGTGACATTTCCCCCAGTGCTTTTTTTTTTGTTTTGTTTTCCAAGGAAAGAAACTCTATCAGTAGACAGAAGTTTGCATCTATGACTGAAATGTTTTCTACTCATTTTCAGAGTCTTCTGACAAAAGAATCCAGGGGGTAGGAATGGGGGTTGGGATTGCTTGAGTTTCTTGTATCTATGTTGGATCTATACTGTATTTGGCAGTTTGATGGCCAGCTTTTCAATTCATGTGACGCAGACCTGACATACCTAGAGCTGACTGAGTGCTCCAATAGTTTAAGAGTTAAAAACGTGTGACTTGTGTGCCCATTTGGGCCTTCTCTCTCATAGGTCTTCTCCTTTTTGATAACCATGTTTCGTAAATGATCATTTTCTAACACACACCATTGCAAGTTTCTAAAGCTTACTTAGTCGTTCATAGATATTCTGATTGTGGTGACAGTTATAGTAGTCCCCTTTTATCTGCAGGGAATATATTCCAGGAGCCCCAGTGGATGCTTGAAACCATGGATAGTACTGAACCCTATAGATACTGTGTTTTTTCCTATCCATACCTACAATAAAGGTATGATAAATAATACACTTTAAGGCCGGGCACGGTGGCTCATGCCTGTAATCCCAGCACTTTGAGAGGCCGAGGCGGGCAGATCATGAGGTCAGGAGTTTGAGACCAGCCTGGCCAACATGGTGAAACCCCATCTCTACTAAAAATACAGGAAAAAAAAAAAAAAGCCAGGTGTGGTGGCTCACTCCTGTAATGTCAGCTACTCCGGAGGCTGAGGCAGGAGAATTGCCTGAACCCAAGAGGAGGAGGTTGCAGTGAGCTGAGATTGCGCCACTGCACTCCAGCCTAGGCAACAGAGCAAGACTCTGTCTTGGGGGAATAAAAGGAAAAAAACAATACGCTTTTAAGGCTAGGCATGGTGCCTGTAATCCCAGTACTTTGGGAGGCTGAGGTGGGTGGATCACTTGAGCTCAGGAATTCGAGACCAGCTTGGGCAACATGGTAAAACCCTGTCTCTGCAAAAAATACAAATATTAGCTGGGCATGGTGGTGAGCATCTGTGGTCCCAGCTACTCAGGAGGCTGGGGCTGGAAAATCGCTTGAACCCAGGAGGCAGAGGTTGCAGTGAGCCGAGAGTGCACCACTGCACTCCACCCTGTGTGACAGAACAAAACCCTGACTCAAAAAAAAAAAAAAAAAAAAAAAAGCTGGGCTCGGTGGCTCACTCCTGTAATCCCAGCACTTTGGGAGGCCGAGGCGGGCGGATCACCTGAGGTCGGGAGTTCGAGACCAGCCTGACCAACATGGAGAAACCCCATCTCTACTAAAAATACAAAATTAGCCGGGCATGGTGGCGCATGCCTATAATCCCAGCTACTCGGGAGTCTGAGGCAGGAGTATCGCTTGAACCCGGGAGGCAGAGATTGCGGTGAGTCGAGATCATGCTATTGCACTCCAGCCTAGGCAACAAGAGTGAAACTCTGTCTCAAAAAAAAAAAAGAAAAGAAAAAGAGACGAGGTCTTGCTGTATTGCCAAGGCTGAAGTACAGTGGCGATTCACAATACAGTCATAGCACATTGTAGCCTCAAACTCCTGGGCTCAAGGGATCCTTCTACCTGAGCCTTCTGAGTAACTGGGACTACAGGCAACCTGCTCTTGGTTTTTTTTTTTTTTTTTTTTTTTTAAATGGTGTCTTTTAAGGAACAGAAAATTCATTTTGGTGATGCCCAATTTGTCAAATTTTTAATGATTAGTGCTTTTTCCGTACATTTTTATAAGGTACCGGTTCTTAATAGCTTTATTGAGATATAATTCACACACCATACAATTCATCCATTTGAAGTATACAATTCAGTGGGTTTTTTGTTTGTTTGTTTGTTTACTCGCAGAGTTCTGTAACCATCATCACCACAATAAATTTTAAAACATTTCCATCACTCCCAAAAGAAGTCCCATATCTATTAGCCATCATTCCCCCTAAACTCCCTCCAGTCCTAGGCCACCAGCAATCTGCTTTCTGTATACCAGATTTGCCTATTTTGGACATTTCATGTAAATGGAATTACATATTGTGGTTTTTTATGCCTGGCTCTTCACTTAGCACAGTGTTTTCAAGGTTTACATATTTTAGGCTGTATGTGCTTCTTTTATTGCTGAATAATATTCCATTGTATGGGCATACCACACTTTGTTTATTCATCAGTTGATGGACATATGGGTTGCTTCTACTTTTGCGCTATTATGAATAATGCCAGTATGAACATTTGTATACAAGTTTTTGTGTGGACATATGGACTCATTTTTCTTGGGTATATACTTAGGGGCGGAATTGTTCAGCCATATGGTAACTCCATGTTTAGCCTTTTGAGGAACTGTCACACTGTTTTTCAAAGTGTCTGCACCATTATACATTCTCACCAGCAGTATATGAGGATTCCAGTTTATCCCCATCTTTACCAATGCTTGTTATTATCTTTTTTATTATGGTCATTCTAGAGGTTATCAAGTGGTATCTCATTGTGGTTTTGATTTGCATTTCCCTGATGGCTAATGATGTTAGCATGTTTACATGTGCTTATTTGCCATTTATATATTTTCTTTGGAGAAATGTCTATTCAGATCCTTGCCCATTTTTAAATTGGGTGTGAAAAACAGATTTTATATTGAAATACAAGGACTGCCATATGGAGTTGGTGAGCAAGTTGAGAATATGAGTGTGTAATTCAGTACCAGACATGGATCAGTATGCCACTTAAAGCAACACTGACTTAACTGTGGTCCTTAATCTAAGTTTACATGCAAAATTCTGTGACTTGTTTATGTGAGTTGTCCATGACTTTCATTACATTTTCAAAAAGGGTCCATTTATACTTCCTAGAAACCAAAGGTAATTTTAATGGCTGACACCAGGTAAACAATAGACTATAACATTTTGGAGTCCAGCCTCTTCAGTTTGGTGTTCCCAGGCATAGATCCCTATAAGGCACATGTTAAACATAAATATCGGACTCTTGGTTAAACTTTCAGTGTCTTAAAATGAACTGATTATGAATTGGCTAACCATGTTCTATAGGAGAGAGGCAAACACACAAATATCTCTGTAGCAAATTGAGAGCAAAAAGACCCAGCACATAGTAGTACCCTGAGGACTGCTTGTAATTAATTGGTTCTTCTTGAATCTTGGCATTCTGTTCTTCCCTTTACATTTTCTGTCTTTTCTGTAGACATTGTAGCAAAAGGTCTGACTAGAACCATTAATTTTTGAATTATCTGTACTGAAGTAACTGATAGTATGCTGAAGAAGCTTCCTGAGGGAATGAGAAGAAAGGAAAGAAGGTGGGAGGGAAGTACTGTGTTCGTTTCTAGGGTTGCACCATTGAGGAGCAGGGTTGAGGCAGGAGGAGGAAGAAGAATAGAACGAAGAGAGTGGGTAAGAAAGAAATGACAAGATGGAATGGGTGGTGGGCAGCACATGAAGATCAAGGGTTGAAGAATAAGAATAGGTCATTGATTTTGACCTTAGTAACTGAAGAGAGCAATTTCACTAGTGTGTAGAGGTAGGCATGAGACTAGGTGATTAAGTAAAGGAAGTCATCAAAAGGGTGGAAAATTCATAATACCCCCTTTTAATTATTTTATTTTTTATCATTATTTTTAGAGACAGGATCTTACTATGTTGCCCAGACTGGCCTTCAACTCCTGAGTGCAAGTGATCCTCCTGCCTCAGCCTTCTGAGTTCTGGGACTGCAGGCATACACCACTGCACCTGGCTCCCCTTTTTTATTTATAGTAAACTTTATTTTCATTGATACTCCATTTAACATAATTTCAAAGTAGCTCTGTGCCCTAAGATGAGCGAAAGAACAGATATCCTAAATATCATAAGAGATTTTTTTCACACTGTTCCTCTGAGCACAGCATGAGGTTTCAGAGCCCCCATTGTTGCCACCTAACATTTTATTCCTTGAGATTTCACCTATAAGATAGAGAAAGAGGCCAGCTGCAGTGACTCACACCTATAATCCCAGCACTTTGGGAGGCCGAGGTGGGTGGATCACAAGGTCAGGAGATCGAGACCATCCTGGCCAACATGGTGAAACCCCATCTCTACTAAAAATACAACAATCAGCCAGGCATGGTGGCATGCCCCTGTTGTCCCAGCTACTCAGGAGCCTGAGGCAGGAGAATCGCTTGAACCTGTGAGGCGGAAGTTGCAGTGAACTGAGATCGTGCCACTGCACTCCTGTCTGGGTGACAGAGCAAAACTCTGTCTCAAAAAAATGATACAGAAAGAAGATATAGCATCAATACACAAGAATTAAACTGTATTAGGGTATCTGTGGGGTTGTAATGGTGACTGAGTTTTTCCCTGCTAAGTTTGGTGTCTTTTTTTTTTTTTGAGACAAGATCTGGCTTGATCACCCAGGCTGGAGTGCAGTGGTGCGATGTCCGCTCACTGTGACCTCCGCCTGTAAGGCTCAAGCCATCCTCCCTCCTTAGCCTTCTGATTAGTTGGGACTACAGGCGCACACCACCATGCCTGGCTAATTTTTGTATTTTTGTAGAGACAGGGTTCCACCATGTTGCCCAGGCTAGCCCAAACTCGTGATCTCAAGCTATCCGTCTGCCTTGGCCTCCCAAAGTGCTAGGATTATAGGCATGAGCCACTGCGCCTGGCCAATAGTGTCTTGTCTTTTCTAAAGTAAAGTGTCAGATAGCCGGGCCTGGTAGCTCACCTCTGTAACCCCAGCACTTTAGTAGGCCAAGGCAGGTGGATCACTTGAGCTCAGGAGTTTGAGACCAGCCTGGTCAACATGGTGAACCCCATCGCTAATAAGAATACAAAAAAAAAAAAAATTAGCTGGGCATGGTGGAGCACACCTGTGATCCCAGCTACTCAGGAGATTGAGGCAGGAGAATCACTAGAACCTGGGAAACGGAGGTTTCAGTGAGCCGAGATCTGCCACTGTGCTCCAGCCTGGGTGACAGAATGAGACCCTGTCTCAAAATAATAATAATAATAAATGAAGTAAAATGTCAGAATATGCAAAAATGCTGCACTTATTTCTGTTAATACCTTGAAAATAGTGGAAGTTTGGAGATTTTTAATTCTTCAAGAGTCCAAGCTGGGAAATGACTACTACTGATGGGGTTTGTTCA
This sequence comes from Papio anubis, assembly GCF_008728515.1. Classification (NCBI taxonomy): domain Eukaryota; kingdom Metazoa; phylum Chordata; class Mammalia; order Primates; family Cercopithecidae; genus Papio; species Papio anubis. The sequence goes on from NC_044991.1 coordinate 70,727,045, forward strand.
ATGTACCGATTCCCAGCTTGGCAACCATCAGCAAACTGGTACCTGCAATTAAACCTGGAGACATAAATTTTCCAGAGTGGTAGAATTTCATTCCCATAATGCCAGCCAAGGTCTCAGATGTAGCTAGGAAAACCCAAGCATCCCTTGGATCCTGAAAGCTGATAAGCACCCAGGCCTGTTAAACCCCCAGAGAGGAATGGCATTCTACCTGCTTTTGCATAGTCAGTGATCCCTCCAGAGGCAACCAGTGCTGCCTAGCCAACAGCCAAACCAGTGCAAAGGCACTTGTGGACCGGTATCCTGCGACATTGTTCTCTTCTCACCTGTGCAGACAGGAGACTATAGCAGGCCTGCACTTGGACTGCTCTCCTGAAGGTCTGCACTGGTCAGCAAGATCCCCTTATCCTTTTAGTATCTGTAGGACATTTTTAAATTTCTCTTATTTTCTTTTTATTTTTAACTTTTTTCAAAGATAGAAACAGGGGAGGCCAAAGTGGGCAAATCGCCTGAGGTTAGGAGTTCAAGACCAGCCTGGCCAATATGGTGAAACCCCATCTCTACATTTCTGGAAGTGCAGAGAAGAAAAATACAAAAAATTAGCTGGGCATGGTGGCGCATGCCTATAATCCCAGCTACTCGGGAGGCTGAGGCAGGAGAATCGCTTGAACCCAGGAGGCGGAGGTTGCAGTGAGCTGAGATTGCGCCACCACACTCCAACCTGGGTGACAGAGTGAGACTCCATCTCAAAAAAAAAAAAAAAAAAAAATAGAAACAGGATATCACTATGTTGCCCCCAGGCTGGTCTGGAACTCCTGGCCTTAAGCAATCCTCACACCTCAGCCTCCCAGAGTCTGTCTTTGTTTATTAATCAGTCTTTCCAGAAATGTACTAATTTTATTTGTCTTTAAAATTTTTTATTTCCATTTTCTTTGGGTTAATTTTACTTTTCTAACTTCATGAGACAGATTTATTTTGATTTTTAAATTTCATTAATTTTAGCCATCCTCCTTTTCTTTTTTTTTTTTTTTTTTTTTTTGAGACGGAGTCTCGCTCTGTCACCCAGGCTGGAGTGCAATGGCCAGATCTCAGCTTACTGCAAGCTCCGCCTCCCGGGTTTACGCCATTCTCCTGCCTCAGCCTTCCGAGTGGCTGGGACTACAGGCGCCCGCCACCATGCCCGGCTGATTTTTTGTACTTTTTAGTAGAGACGGGGTTTCACCGTGTTAGCCAGGATGGTCTCAATCTCACGACCTCGTGATCCGCCCGTCTCGGCCTCCCAAAGTGCAGGGATTACAGGCTTGAGCCGCCGCGCCCAGCCGCCATCCTCCTTTTCTAATATGTTTATTTAAGGCTGTCATTTTCCTCTAAATATTGCTTTGGCTGCATCTCGGTTTTTGATATGTAGTTATTTCCATCATTGTTCTCTTATTTAACAAATACTAAGTGCCTCCTATGTACCAGATAGTGGGCTAGATGCTAAGAGTTCAGAGTAAGCAAAACAGTAGTAGCACTTAATGAGCTCATAATCTAGTTGCAGAAATAGATATGTGAACAGATTATTATGTAACCGTATAAAAAGTGTTATGTGTGGGGTATGTAAATACAAGGGGCTGCCACAGAATACACTCTGCCTGCTGGAGTACAGAAAGGCTCCATGGGGTAGATGGGATGGTATTTCATCCATCCATCCATCCATTCGTATGGTCATTTAACAAGCATTGGTTTTGCATCTATTTTATGTAAAGTCTTGTGCTAGGTGCTGGAACTATGGCTACATCTTGAAGGATGTGAAAAAGATAGGATAATGGAACAAGGTGGGGGTGGGATTTTAAAGCAGAAGTATCAACCTATGCAAAGGCACAGACATACAGGGGCATGGAAATGCATGATGAAGCTGGCCTGATGGGGAGTAGCTAGTTCGCTGGCACTGTGTGTGGTGTGGAAAGGTGTTTAGATTTTTGGGTTTTGGGTTGGAAATGAGAAGCCATGGAACCTAAAGCAAAGAAAATAAACAGGTTTTTTATTTGATATGTATTCTGGCAGTAGAATAAGGGTGAGGCAGAGACCAGTTAAGAGGCTTTTGGACTAGGTTCAAAGCAAGGACAGTAAATGTGGAGAGATTGATATAGATCCAAGAGATACCTAGGAGTTGGAATCAGTAGAACGTAAGGATCCTGGGGAGTTAAAAAAAAAAAAAAAAAAAAAAAACAGGCATAAATGATCACTTCCAAGTTTCTGGCTTGCGTGACTGGATGAATGGACGGTGGTGCCATTGACTAGGGTAACGAATACCGAAAGGGCTACAGGCTTTGGCAGAGAAGTTACAAGTTTCGTTTTAGATCAGGCTGAGCTTGCCAAAGAAAGTGCTATCCAAGAGCATCTGGTCTAAGGAAGCAGGAATAAACAAAGGAGCATTTCTGGAACTGGAGAGAGGATCATTGCCACCGCTAGCCAATATGGTACCTTTGTACAAGTTATAAAAAAAAGTACTTCTCGGCCGGGCACAATGGCTCACGCCTGTAATCCCAGCACTTTGGGAGGCCGAGGCGGGCAGATCACGGGGTCAGGAGATCGAGACCATCCTGGCTAACACGGTGAAACCCCGTCTCTACTAAAAATACAAAAAATTACCCGGGCATGGTGGCGGCGCCTGTAGTCCCAGCTACACAGGAGGCTGAGGAAGGAGAATGGCGTGAACCTGGGAGGTGGAGCTTGCAGTGAGCCGAGATCGCACCACTGCACTCCAGCCTGGGCGATAGAGTGAGATTCCGTCTCAAAAAAAAAAAAAAAAAGAAAAAAAAAAAAGTACTTCTCCTGGGCAGACCAGTTAGAAAAGGGCAACCTTTCTTCACAATAGAGTCAGCCACTTGGCTTGGTAGAAAGTCCCGGCTGGATTTCAGCCCTATTCACTCCCTTGGCTGGGCACCTATATACAGTGCACAGATTGTACAACTATACACAGGAGCCTTGGGACTTACTTGGGTTTGGGGATGTGCCTAAGGGCTCAGCCCACTGTTTACCAATAGAAAAAGGAGGCAGGAAACTGAATTTGGCTGGGGGCTTGGTCAGGGAAGGAATCTAGTAATTGCTGAAGGATTTGGTGGTCAGGCCTCTTTCCAGTGGATTACATTGAATGTCTGTCCTCACCTGTGAAAGGGGTTACTATGAGCCCTCTCTATCATCTCAGGGCATTATGAGGATTCAAGGAGACCATGTATATGAAGTGTTTCAGGCATCTCTGTACCCCCAATGTCTAGTACCAGACATGGCACACAGGTTTAACCACTAAATGGTAAAAGGAATGGCTAAGGTCAAATGAAGAGGTGCATAATGGTAAACTGAAGAATGTATGCTTGGTAAGTGTTGTGACTAGTGAGTGAATATGAAGGTAGTACAGACCCAGGGAGGGACATCTTCAGGGGACCAGTGGTAAGAGATAATGGCAGATAGAGGGTGCTGTCAGAGGTGTCTGCTGTGGCATGGGGGTCTTAGAGCTTGGCCTCTGGAGTATGGGTAAAGGGAAGCAAACTGAGAATTGAAGCACCAAAGAGCAGCAGAGGTGCCCGAGACATGAAATCTGGCAGGTAGTCAGCCCCTTAACTGATGTTATGGTTTGGGAAGAGTGAGGCAAAAAGAAGAAAGTCATCCAGGGAGGAAGAAATGACTGTTGGGAAGGGTTCTGTCATAGTAGAAGAAATTTGGGAAAAGTGAAGACGTCTTGTCGTATGCATGGTGATGTGGAATCCCAGTGGCAAGAAACAGCAGGATGATGGCATCCTGAAGTCTACTCTCTCTTCTCTTTTCCCTACTCAGTAAGAATGGATGAAGACTGAGTGGAGAGCTGGAGGGTTTCTTGAGGGAATATAGTAGGTGATATGTTCTAAGGGACAATCCAGGTTTTACTCAGGACAAAGGATAGCCAGAAGAGATGAGCTGCAGATTGGTGTCCACATAGGTCCCTGAGAGTTTGGTAGCTTGCTTGATCCGTTGATGAACAAAATACCTTCTGTGGCCCAACTGGATCAGGCAGTTGAGATCTCAAGGTTTGGTACAGTGACTGAGGAATTTAGGCAGCTGCAAGACAGGTGCTTCTAGGCCAAGTGCGGTGGTTCACACCTGTAATCCCAACACTTTGGGAGGCCAAGGCAGGTGGATCACCTGAGGTCAGGAGTTTGAGACCAGCCTGTCCAACGTGGTGAAACCCAGTCTCTACTAAAGATTTTAAAAATAGCCGCACGTAGTGGTGGGCACCTGTAATCCCTACTCGGAGGCTGAGGTAGGAGAATTGCTTGAACCTGGGAGGCAGAAGCTGCAGTGAGCTGAGATTGCACCACTGCACTCCAGCCTAGGCGACAGAGTGAGACTGTGTCTCAAAACAAAACAAACAAACAAAAAAACAAAAACAGGTGCCTCTAGCCACTTAGGTCCCAACTAAAGCAAAAAGGGAAAAAAAACATCTTCCTGAGAGACAGACCACTCTAAGCCTAAATTATCCAGGGCAGTAGCCAAGAGAAGCAGAGAAAAGCAAAGGTACAATCCAGTCCTACAGACTTAGTGAAGACCCAGGAAGCACTGGTAACAGAAATACAGCGTTCTGTATTTCATAAGGATCTTTTATACATAGATCTGACTTAATCATCATAGTGATCCTGTATGGTGGATATCTGCATTTCACAGATGACAAAATAGAAGTGTAGAAGTTTCTAGAAGAAGCTGGAGCCATTTACCTAAGGGATATGAATTGATTCTTGTTAGTTGTTATCTCTTTAGTTGTCTGTAGCCTTCAGCTGGAGACAGTTCATGCTGATCTGGTCAACCTACATGTGACTGGCTATTCTAGCCTTTAAAGGGTGTTTGTCCTCTGTTAGAGGCTAGGACTCCACCTCAGGTTAGATTGAAGGTGCTGCAGGGGGGTTCATCTCCCTCCCCAGGACCCTGAGACTTGGAGGCATGGACAGGACCTGGGCTTAGGCCCTGACCATAGTGTATGTGTGTGAGTATATGTGTGTGCACATAGGCTGTGTGTCTGGGAGGGCTGTGGAATTCAGTGTATCCACTCTGGGGGGCGCCCACCAAGCACACATATGCACATTTGTGTAAGTCTCTGTAAGTGTTCAGGGGAAGAAGAATAAAAAAAGTGGGTTTTTTTTTTTGAAACGGGGGCTCCCTCTGTCACCCAGACTGGAGTGCAGCCGCATGTTCTCAGCTCACTGCAGCCTCCACCTCCCGGGTTCAAGCAATTCTGCCTCAACCTCCAAAGTGGTTGGGACTACAGGTGTATGCCACCACGCCTGGATAATTTTTGTTTTTTTGTTTGTTTTTTGAGACGGAGTCTCACCCTGTCGCCCAGGCAGGAGTGCAGTGGTGCGATCTCGGCTCACTGCAATTTCTGCCTCCCAGGTTCAAGCAATTCTCCTGCCTCAGCCTCCCGAGTAGGTGGGATTACAGGCATGTACCACCACGCCCAACTAATTTTTGTATTTTTAGTGGAGACGGGGTTTCACCATGTAGTCCAGGCTGGTCTCAAACTCCTGACCTCAAAGTGATTCACCTGCCTCAGCCTCCCAAAGTGCTGGGATTACAGCCGTGAGCCACCATGCCCAACCATGTTTCTTATTTCTCCCAACTGTTCCACTTCTTCCTATTTTCTTATTTTCCCTCTCATTTCTTTTTTTCCTCTCCTTTCCTTGTGAGTTTAGATGGCATTATGACTAAGTTCTCTGGCACACGACTTGTCACTCAGCTTTGTCATGTCAGAGGACAGGGTCCCTCTGTGGCCGAGACTTTGAAACTTCAGTCAGTTGCTGAATGATCCAGAGTAGTTCTGCTGACAGTGGCCTGAAGGGGTAGGGAGGAAGTGACGGGCAGAATTTGGTTTAGCCTCACTTGAGACCAAGCCTTCCCCCAGCCCCCTGTGTCTGGCACCATCATGGTGGGTGGGACCAGAGGGTACATGTAAATGCAGACAAAGGTTTGTTTTGGGGATGAAGGTAGAGCTTCGTCAGGGGAAGCTGAAGAAGGTCATACATCAGGAGCAGCCCAGGAGTTAGCCTGTCTGTCCCCTTTCCACAGCAACAGGTGAGAAGAAGGAAGGCTGGTCGTGGGAATCCTACCTAGAGGAGCAGAAGGCCATTACTGCCCCAGTCAGCCTCTTCCAGGACGTGAGTTGGACAATTTCCCCCTAGGAAGAGCTTGTCTTCCCAGTCCAGGGACACACCACCAAACTTAGGCCTTCTAGCGTTTTCTGTGTCAGGCATGCCTCAGTGGACTGGCAGAATGGAAAGGGAGAGACTGTTTAGGGGCCCAGAGTGGAAAAGGGCCCGCCATAATGGGCTGGCAGGGTGGGAAGAAATAGAGAGGTGGAAGCTGGGCTCACCCATCACTGGGCTTGCAGACTTTTGAGTTCTGGTGACTTCTACTCGATTCAGCAGTGATCTTTCCATGACTTTGGTGAGAGGGAGCCCTTGGTGAGTCCAGCCCTGACTCACCCACATTTTTCAAGGGACCTGGGAGATATTCTCTCTCTCTCTAGATCCCTGAAGTAACGATCCCCAAATAAGTTGCCCCTTTGGAAATACCAGGCGGGTGGGGCCTAAAGGCAGCTCCTTCACCCCAAGCCCACTAGGCAAGGATAAGGCTGGATGGAAGCTGGGTCCTCTCCACTCTGTGCGTTGACAGTCCCAGGCAGTCACTCACAACAAGAATGGCTTCAAACTGGGCATGAAGTTGGAAGGCATTGACCCTCAACACCCGTCCATGTACTTCATCCTCACTGTGGCTGAGGTGAGCTGGGGCTTGGTACCACCTTTCTGATGATGTCTCTCAGTGTAGATTGATGGATCTTGCTGGGGACATAGAAGGAAACACCTCCCTCCCCTCAGAGCACACACAATCTAGTAGGGGATTAAGTTGGAATACACAGAAAGCTTAAAAGAAAAAAACCACATGGAGTGTCATGGGTCAGTCCTATTACTGGATGAACGTATACTGTCCACTCTGGGGAAGCTTGAGGAGATCCCGAGGGCCAGGGATGTTGGCGTGAGTCAAACAAGGTCTTTGTCCTCTAGGAGCTCACAGTTGTCTGGGGAACCAGCCAAATAAACATATCAGTGACATGCCATGGGGGTGGCAGCAGACTTGAGCTGGGAGGCACAGCTGCATCAGATCTGTCTGAGGAGCAGGAAAAGCATAGAGGAAGGGCCTCCTTTGCAGAGTCTTGAGAGAGAAGTTGTGAATAAGGAGGGAGCTCCAGGCAGAAGGAGCAAAGTGGGCAAAAGCCCTGGGGCATGGAACAGACTGCTACCCTCAAGGAATTGCTATTAGCTCAGCAAGACTGGAAGCAGAGTGTGAGTGGGGAGCAGTGAGAGAAGGTAGCAGAGGGAACAGTCATCAGGAGCCCTCAGCAGTCCTGAGCCTTGGTGGCTGCCCTCAGAATTCTGTCCAGGGCTCAAAAGGGCAGGAGACTCTCATAGGGTCCACCTCCCTTGTATCCAGAACTCAGGGCTCATGAGTACACAAATTGTCCTCACTGCAGAATAGGACAGGATGGGGTACACCTGGGAGGAAAGAAAGGTGGGGTTGGGGAACCTGCTAGCATTAGAGCTTCTGAGACCACCAGACTGGGCCAGGAGAGGTGAGGGAGATGGGGAGTGGGGCATCTCCTGACATTGGAGTCCCTGATTCCCCTCATGGGGCCAGGTATGTGGCTATCGCCTACGCCTGCACTTTGATGGGTATTCTGAGTGCCATGACTTCTGGGTCAATGCCAACTCCCCTGACATTCACCCTGCTGGCTGGTTTGAGAAGACGGGGCACAAGCTGCAGCCTCCCAAAGGTAAGGCCTAGCTGGGTTGGTCACAGTGAGGCAGTGAGTCCTCAGACCCTTTGCTTCTTCCCCTTGGGTCCCCTGGCTTCCAACTCGTTTGTTTTCTGACCCTGTACGCTGTTCCAAAGTCAGCCTCTCTTCATCGCATCCTGATGAGTCTACCCTGGGACCAAGTTGACCAGGAGCCCTAGGACTTCCGCTTTGCACTTGCCATTTGAGTGTCCGCTCAAGTCGTGTCCTGCTTCAGTAGTGGGGGATCCCTGGGCAAGTTCTTGAGGGCTGGGGGAGGGTGGTCCTCAGGCATGCCTGATTCTGCTGCTTCACTGTGGGGTGCCCTCGCCGTGGCCCAGACTCTGCACGGCGCTCTGTTCATCCCCCTCGAGGGGCCTAGGTTACAAGGAGGAGGAGTTCAGCTGGAGCCAGTACCTGCGCAGCACAAGAGCTCAGGCTGCCCCCAAGCACCTGTTTGTGAGCCAGAGCCACGTGAGTGCCCCTGAGTGAGAGTGGATGTCACCCCCAAGTCCCAGAGTCACTGCAGCTGGCCCAGGGTATCTGACTCATCAGAAGGAAGTTAATCTACTGGTTCTTTCAGCTTTGTTCTGATCTCTCATATCAGATGGGGAGGGGCACAGCTGGGCAGGGTCCAGGGCCAGGGATGGGAAGCTGGTTATAGGTTTTTCCCGACTTCCTTCCCTCCTTTGCTACTGCAGATATCCTGTCCTCACATCCCCTTGGAGCCCCTGACCCACTACCCTAGTCTGAGCACTGAGATATCATTGCTCATGTATTCTTGCTTTGGTTTGCTTTGCAGTTCTTTGGTGTAAGGTCAATGCCTCTATTCTGGGAGCTTCTTTTTTCTTCCTTTTGCCCAACATTGAGATTCCTCCATTTATTTCCAACAATTCATCCCTTGTCCTTTCCTCTGTTCAAGGCAGCTGGCAGCTTATCCAGCAGTTAAAGTATCTCACATAATCCCAACCAAAAGGCCTAGGATATATAGGGAGCCCCCATTAAAAATATTATACTGGGTCGGGCACGGTGGCTCATGCCCGTAATCCCAGCACTTTGGGAGACTGAGGCAGGTGGATCACCTGAGGTCAGGAGTTCAACACTAGCCTGGCCAACATGGTGAAACCCCGTCTCTACTAAAAATAGAAAAAATGAGCTGGGCATGGTGTTGGGCATCTGTAATCCCAGCTACTCAGGAGGCTGAGGCAGGAGAATCGCTTGAACCTGGGAGGCGGAAGTTGCAGTGAGCCAAGATCGCGCCATTGCTCTCCGGTCTCAGCAACAAGTACGAAACTCCATCTCAAAAAAGAAAAGTGTATGTTTGTGTATATATATATATATCATACTGGCTGGGTGCGGTGGCTCACACCTGTAATTCCAGTACTTTGGGAGGCTGAGGCGGGAGGATCACTTGAGCCTAGGAGTTTGAGACCAGCGCAGGCAACATAGTGAGACCCTATCTATATAAAAAATGTCATTAAATTAGCTGGGCATGGTGGCACGTGCCTGTAGTCCTAGCTACTACAGTAGCTAGCTGAGGTGGGAGGATTGTTTGAGCCCAGGAATTCAAGGCTACAGCAAGCTGTGATTGTACCACTGCACCCCAGCCTGGGCAACAGAGTGAGACCCTGTGTCTAATAAAAAAACAACCATATTGCATGTCTAGAGTCCCCATGGGCCCGGGCCTCCACCATGCTCTTCAGGCAGAGACAGTTACTCCCCCACCCCAGTCCAGCCCCAGAGTTCATACTTGCAGGTTCCCAGGTGACAGGTGGGGTCCCATCTGCTGTTGTGACAACAAATGCCAACTTCTAATCCAAACTGTTTAAATAGTGGCGCCACCATTGACTAGCATTGTGTTCTGGGCCAAGTGATTTAACTTCTTAAATGGGAATAGGGTTGTTGTAAAGGTCCAGGGAGGTGATGTCTTTTGAAGCTTACATGGCAGGTACTCAATTTATACTGGTTCCCCGCCTGCCTCTGTGCCATAGATGTCCACTGTTTCTTCCCGGTCACCCCACTATTGCCACAATTGCCTCAGGACAGGCTGGGAGGGATTGTCTGGGTAGGGAAGATTTATACTTGATTTGCCAGGTTCTTTGGGCGAATGCATAGCCTCCTTCCAGGCACTTACCTTCTGGCACAAGCCAGGCCTCTGAGTGCACCTTGGAGACCAGAGGTTCCTGAGTGCCTCAGGGCTCAGGTTATAATTCTGCCCTGGAGGGCCCTCTTTCTCAGCTTATTTCTCCTTCCTTTCTCACTGCCCACACCCCAGGCTTTCCTAGAGAACCTATTCCTTTGTTTGCCAATGGGCTCGGGGCTGGTGCTAGCCAGCTTGGCCCTGGCCATGGCAGCCCCTCTTTTTCCCCTAGAGTCCCCCACCCCTGGGCTTCCAGGTGGGCATGAAGCTGGAGGCTGTTGACCGCATGAACCCCTCCCTTGTCTGCGTGGCCAGTGTGACCGATGTGGTGGACAGCCGCTTCCTGGTGCACTTCGACAACTGGGATGATACTTATGACTACTGGTAGTGGGAGGGCCCAGACGTGGTCTCAGGGGGCGAGGGGATGGCAGGGGGCAACTGCTTTCATATCTCAGGTACCATGTAGCCCCACTCAGTCCAGTTCTGACATTCAGATCTTCCTCAGGTTGGAAGATAATTGAATTGAGTTTTATCATAAGAAATATAGCTCAATATTAAATGTTTCATCTAAAAATACCATGGTTAAGATGAGCAAACCCCTATGATTCATGATTTTCCCTTAGATATCATGGTGATGGTAGAGTTTGTCATTCATGTTGCAATTTTCTAACTTTGTCATTGCCATCTGTCTCCCTCTCACTAAGAAGTAGATGAGGGTGGGTCCTGAGCCATGCTGTCAGAGGGTGGCAGGCTCAGGGCCTCAAATTGCTCTTGGGACAGTGACGTGTTCTTGGATTTCAGGTGTGATCCCAGCAGCCCCTATATCCACCCAGTGGGCTGGTGCCAGAAGCAAGGAAAGCCCCTCACCCCTCCACAAGGTGACCCTGCAGCCTGAGCACGTCCCCTTTCCTAAGCCTGGCTCTGCTTCCCTCCACTGACCGCCTACCAGTAGTGCCTCGGTAGCTGGCTCTCTAGGGTCAGGGTGAGAGAACAGACGTGTCCTGAAGCCTCAGCTTCTTGGCCTGGGAGTTGAGAACCCTTTGATTTTAGGAGACTCCTGTCAAACCCTGACTCCACTGGGGTTTAGGGGAAGAAAGTTACATGACCATCTCAGCAAGGAAGCGGGGAATCAGAAGTAAAATGAGTCCTTCCTCCTGGAAGTATTGCATTGGCCCAAATACAATAGAGATTCAGATGGGTCTGGGGTGGGAGCAACAGACCAAGAGTGACAGGAGTCAGGGTTCCCAGACAGCCCTGTAAACTATTAGGGTGGTGCTGTGCTTGGTTCTACTAGCACCCATCTGCCTGAGGAGCCCAGTGCAAGGAGCTGGCTGTGGTGATGGTGGGGGAGATTCTACTCCAAGGGCCTTTGTCCCTTCCATGTTCCTGGTCGTGCTTGGGGGCAGAGGGCTTCCCCAGTACACCTGGGTGGCTAGACATTGCTCTCATCCTCTCCTCCAGACTACCCAGACCCTGATAACTTCTGTTGGGAGAAATATCTGGAAGAAACTGGGGCCTCTGCTGTCCCCGCTTGGGCCTTCAAGGTGGTGAGTCAGTGCTCCCTGCCCCCAGAGCTGAGCTCAGAAAGACATGGAGCACTCAGCTAGCCAGGCTGGGGCCCTAGTTTTCTCCTTTGGGCAAACCCCAGTTTCCCCAGGCACAGCATTTGGGCTCCCTCTGTGGGGCCTCAGCTCTGCTGAGCTGGGCCTTGGCCTGAAGGAAGCTGTCCCATCTGCAGCGACCCCCTCACAGCTTCCTGGTCAACATGAAGCTGGAGGCTGTGGACCGCAGGAACCCAGCCCTGATTCGCGTGGCCAGCGTGGAGGATGTGGAGGACCATCGGATAAAGGTGGCTCTGGGACCCTAGGGCTGGGAAGTGGACAGGCCAGTTGGGCAGGAATTCTGTAGACTGCTTAGAGGTCAAGGGCATCATGGCATGAGAGAGATGAAGCCAGAGATCTTGAATCTCATTCTTGCCTCATCTGTGACTTATTTTTGTGGGCTTGGACAAGTCATTTTCCCTCTCTAAGCCTTACATCATCTGTAAAATGGGCCTAATAATCCTCGTCCCACCCGAGGACTGCCAGTGGGAGATGCCAGTAACTTGATGAGTGATGCCCTTGGAAAATGTGGTGGCCAAGACTGATTATTGCAGGGTTGGCCCCTTGATTCTTCCAATCCAGGATCTAGCTTCTGACGGGTCCCAGGGATGGGGAGAGGACCTCCTGGCTGAGCTGGGCTCCATGAGAAACACCTGACTTCCAAGAGCCTTTCCTCCCCAGATCCACTTTGATGGCTGGAGTCATGGCTATGATTTCTGGATCGACGCTGACCACCCAGACATCCACCCTGCCGGCTGGTGCTCCAAGACAGGACATCCCCTGCAGCCTCCTCTCCGTGTGTACCCCTAGGGCACTCTGATCTTTTCCTTTCCCCCCAGGTTCTGACAGTCCTGTAGTTTGCCTACAGAGCTCTGACAACCCATGCCAAATATGACACAGAGGGCTCTGACGCCTACCATGAGTTTCGGAATCCTCCATCCACCCCACCCCCGGACTATATGCTACACTAAGCAGCGCTTCTGGCTACCCCAGTTGTCGGGGTTTGGGGTGTTGAGGTGCAAAGGGGCGAGCTCACTTGGTAGCATGTGCTTCAGAGGTGGTCAGGCACTCAGGGATTTCTCTCAGCATCTAGCAGAGCCACACTGAGCATGCACTGTGTTTGCTAAGGACATGCTGGCTTCCTAAAGTAAATTCTCATTGTCTGTGTGGCAGGGATTAGAGTTCAGGTCCATTAGCTGCTCAGCCCCATTTTCACCCTTAGGATTCTCCTTCCTTATTTCCCTGCTGCAACTGTGTTTGTCTCACATGGAGTGTTGATCCTTTTTGAATGTTCTCCAAGCATGGGCAGAGCCTTAAAAAAGTTACCAAAGTCTTGGGAATGAAAACAAGAAAAAGAACTGAGAGTAACATGAATCTGCCCGATGTGGCTTCTAAGGTATGGCTTCACCCAACCAACTCTGAGTGGCTCTTCTCCCCTAGAGTTCTCTCAGAGACTGAGGGCATGGTCTACAGGTGTCAGCAAAGTATTAACATATGAGAGCTAAGCCCTCCTTACTCAGAGAGGGGCAGATATCCAGTAACAGAGAATGGTGTCACAACCGACACAGGGCCCTCATCCCTGGGGAGTGGATTTCTAGTGCTGATCTCCCCAGTGGAAACTGCTCCTTCCTTCCCAGCACTCCCCACCCCTAGGACTCCATGAGGACCCCCCTCCTTTCTGCTCTTCTAGGACCCAGAGAGCCCAGCTCTGCCTCCCTTGGGGGCTGTCCCCCTCTCAGCTATAGGAGCCTGCCCCACACTAGGACATCCAAATACAGCTTTCACCACCGGTGAGTGAAGGTTCCTGCTGAGACCCTCAGGGTTGTTTTGCACCTACTGCGTGCAGCCGACTGGGGTCCATCAAGACACTCTCCAGATGGGACCAGGGCTGGAGAGGGCTCAGCAGGGACCAGTGGATTCAACCCAACTTAAGCCTCTTCTTCCCCAGGAAGTGCCCCACTCCTGGTTGCGACGGCTCTGGCCATGTCACAGGCAAGTTCACAGCTCACCATTGCCTCTCAGGCTGCCCGCTGGCTGAGAGGAACCAGAGCCGGCTGAAAGCAGAGCTGTCTGACTCAGAGGCCTCAGCTCGCAAGAAGAACCTCTCAGGCTTCTCCCCAAGGAAGAAGCCTCGCCATCATGGCCGGTATGGAGGCCAGGGAGTCAGGGCCCGGCCTTCCTGGGGGTGTGGGGCCTCGTAGCCTCTCGAAATGGGCCAGACACTGATTCCCTGCCATGGACCTGGTCCTTCCTTCTCCAGAATTGGACGCCCTCCGAAGTATCGAAAGATTCCGCAGGAAGATTTCCAGAGTAAGTCTGGCTTATCTGCTCCTATGTCCTCCACTTCAGAGTGTTCACAGTGAGTGCTCTGTCATTGGTGGGATGAGACAGATTTCCCAGAGTGGGAGAAGTTAGAAGGAGGGCTGTGCCTCTTCGTTTGAGATACTAAGAGCACAGAGCAGTGGCAAAAGCAATGGAGGGGCTTTGAGTGACCTTGGGTTCCAGTCTCATGTCCCCCATGGCCTTGCTGTGAGTCTGTGGGGAAGGTACAGAGCCTCTTGGGGCCTTTGGTTCTCACCGTGAAGCAGGATGATGCCCCTGCTCTTCTCTGATTCTAGGCTTCCTGGGAAGGAGACCATAGCTATCCCTTTCTACCTGCGTGACCTTAAGCAAGTCCCTTAACATCTTTGAGCTTCAGTTTCCTCACTTGAATAACTGGATAAAACCTGCCTTTCCGTTGTCAATACCTGAAATAACAGTGGTTACTACCACTGCTCACTGAGCATCTACTATGGGCCAGGCAGTATGCCAGGTGATTTACACATACTGTGTCTAACTCTCACACGAGTTCTCTAACATGTGTATTGTTCTTCTGCAAGAGGAGGAATATGAGTCTCAGAGGATGAAGTCACTTGCCCAGGGTCATTCACCTTGTAAGGGGCAGAGTTGGCATTCCAACTTGGATCTGACCTGACTCCTCTTGCTGCGTGCTGCTGGTATAAGAGACATAAAGCACCTAACCCAAATGTCAGTTCACTTCTCACTCCCCTTGCATTAGCGTGCTTGCTGCCGTAACAAAATACCATTGACTGGGTAGCTTAAACAACAGAAATTTATTTTTCACAGTTCTGGAGGCCAGAAGTCCAAGATCAAGGTGTTGGCAGGCTTGATTTCTTGGCTTGCAGACGGCTGCCTTCTTGCTGTGCTCTCACGTGGTCTTTCTTCTGTGCACAAGCATTCCTGGTGTCTCGTGTTGTGTCCAAGTGTCTCTTCTTGTAAGGATACCAATTGAATTGGATTAGGGCCCATCCTAATGACCTCATTTTAACTTAATCACTCTTTAAAGGCCCTTTCTCCAAATGCAGTCCCATTCTGAGGCACTGGGGGTTAGGGCTTCGGCACATGAATTTTGCGGGGACACATTTCAGCTCATAACATACTTCAAGGGGAGGAGCATAGTGACTGAGCCCTCCCCTGGGTGGTGAATTCATCTTACATCTGCAGCCACTAGTACAGGGCCTGTTGCACAGCAGGGCAGTTGAATGGAATGAATGTCGTTTTAAGGCTAAAAGAGACCTTGAGAATCACTTGGTTTAATGCACCTTTGGCAAGACCCAAGCTGTCCCAGTTCTTCAAGAACAGTCTCTGTAATCTGGGCAGTAAATAACATAGTGATAAAAAGCGTAGCCCTGAAGTCAGACTACCTTTTACAGGCTGAGAGATCTTGGGTGGGTGACACTGCCTCTCTGAGCCTCACCTTCCTCATCTGTAAAATGCTGATAATAATCGAACCCATCGTATGATGTGGTGAGAGGCTTAACTGAGATGCTCCACGTGAGGTGCTTAGCACAGCTCCCTGCCAGTATTATTATTCTGAGTCTCTTGCTCACTCCCTCTTGCTGTCATCTCATACTGTTTCCTTTTTTCGGGAACAGAGGCAGTTTCTTCAGTCTCACACCTGAGGGTCTTGGCCAGCGCCTAGACCCTCAGAGTAAGGACTCCTAAGGATCAAACTGCAGTGGGCACTTCTTGTACCCACCTGTGGCACCCACGGTCTGGTCCACTGCAGGACCAAGTTCTGACCACCAGAGGGCACTTGCCTACTGTGTTCACCCCGGAATTAGGCTGTAGAATTTTTGGGAAGCTACATCTTTCCAGGACTGAGACTATGTCCCGGAGCTGGCAAAGAAGGGCTCACCCAGAGCCTTGAGGCACTTCAAGGATAGAGCAGAGGCCATTTCCCAGATCTCACTTCTGCAGGGCACCCCTGCTTTTCTAGCTCTCCTCTCACCCGGAGGAGCCACTGGTCATTCATAGGCTCTGGAGTTTGCTGGTGAACACTTCCATAGGAAGGGCTGCCTGGAGAGGACAGGGCTTGGCTGGGCTTAGTCTTTAGGCCTGGAAGTGTCAACTGCTGAAGGAACCGAGGAGCCATGTCTGAGGAGACATGTCTGACCTGCAGCTGGATGGTCTGCAGTTAGATAAAACACTAACTGCTGGTGAGCGCTCCTGGCCTGTGCTCTTCCCTGTGCTCTGGGGAAGCAAGATAAGGAGAAAAGCTCCCTACAAACTTGGTGTTGTCTCCCAAACCCCACCCCAGGGTATGAAGGGGACCAGATACAGGGTTTCAAAGAGGGAGTACCTGGTGGACCAGAGGCCAAACCTGTGGCCAGGTAGATAAGGTGCTAGTGGTGGTAGCTGTCATGAGAGATGCTGGGCGTGCCCCAGATGGGCCATGAGAGGAGCTGACTGAGCAGGGAGATGGGGCTGTCTGGGGTATGGGCAGGTATTAGGGTTTTGCTGATGAACAGAGAGAGCAGCAGGAAGGCAGTGGCACAGAAGTGTGGTTGGTAGGGCCGGGGATGGAATCCCCAAGGCTTTGTGGGTGGAAGAGCCAGGCTTAAAGGCAGACACTCAAGGAGAGAGGGCAGGACAATCTATGACCAACAGGGAGGGTCTTTGACAAGAGGGCACTTGGAGGTGCTGCACTAATGAGCATCTGGAATTAGCACCAGGAGAATAAAGAGCCAATGCCCCTGGACCATGGACAGAGGCTGGGAAAACCCCTTGGGAAAGTGACCACATTGCACAAGGCCAGCCAAGGCTGGTAGCAGTGAGTGGGGCCAGGTTTGTCAAAGCAGCCAGAGGGGGATGAAGTCCAAGTTGGCAAGTGCCAGGCCCTGCCAAGGAGGAGGCCAAGCTGAGCAGCATGAGTCATCAGCTCAGTACAGCTGCTTGAGGTAGGAGGTTGGGGCCGCTGATCCCAGAGGCAGACCAGGAAGCAAAGCCGCAGGCAACATGGAGCTGAGGAGTGGGTCAGGGATCACCCTCTAGTGCTGGCGTAGGCAGTAGTGCAGACCGGGCTGGTGGAGGAGGTGGGGGAACTGGAGCTTGAGGCAATGGCAGTGGCCAGAGGGGTGGTCTTCAGCCTCCTCAGGGGGACTGTGATTCTGAAGCAGAATCACCCTAGCTCTGAGAAAGTTGGTCATAGCCCAAAAGGACCCATGAGAAGAAGAGTAAACAGAGTGGACTTCTGACGTCAAGGCTGAGCTTGTTTGGATGTTAAGGACCCTTTTGATGCATGGCATCTAGAAAATTGTGTCTTTAGAGATGCTGCAGCAGCTCTAAGAGAGTATCCTTGCAGGGCCCAGGGTGGTGCAGCCTCAGAGAGATGGGGTGAGGGTCATTCCAAATAGCTGACCTGAGGGTCTTTGAGACAGCCACTTTACCAGCAGGAGTGAACACTGCGTGAGGAGTCAGGAGATATGGCTCACCCTCTTGACTCTACAGGCTGTCAGAAGGGGCCCGGGGTCCTGTCTACTCTGCCAGCCAGTCTCCTGAGTGGTGTGGGTATGCATGGGCTTCGGGAACAGTTTAGCCCTCAGCGTTGGCCTGCCAGCCTCTGCCTCTGCTTTCCAGCACTCACGCCCGATGTCGTGCACCAGTCCCTCTTCATGTCAGCCCTGTCGGCCCATCCTGACCGCTCACTCTCAGTGTGCTGGGAGCAGCACTGCAAGCTCCTGCCAGGAGTAGCGGGCATCTCAGCCTCAACAGTCGCCAAGTGGACCATCGATGAGGTGAGGAGCGAGGGCCCTTCTTTATCCTTGTCTTCCCCTCCTCCTCCCTCTCACCATACCCTGGTGGAAAGGCCCAGGTCAGGTAGAACCTGGTACCACTCCTGGCACTACCTCGTGCTCACCTGTCGGCTGCCCAGTGAGACACTTCCTAATAGACCCATCGTGGCAGAGGGGGCGGGGGCTGTGCTGCTATTTCCGCCAGAAATCCAACAGGAGAGGCAGACTTCAGTCCCAGGCCTCAGAAGCAAGGGGCCCAACTTGGTACATCTGCCAGCATAGAAACCCTAGGATCCCTTTAGGCTGGGGAGAAAAAGCAGCATTGGCACAGCTCAGAAGCACCTAGGCCATGGAGGCCAGCCCTCTTACATGCCCAAGCTCTGTCCCCTGGTCAACATGTCATCTTTGGTTTCCAAGGTCTTCGGCTTTGTTCAGACCCTGACAGGTTGTGAGGACCAAGCACGCCTCTTCAAAGACGAGGTAAGGTGCAAGTGCAGAGTGGGAGACAGAGCCGGGGTCACTGTGTCCTTAAGACAGCAGGAAGCAGGTGCCCTCACTGGCGCTGCCTCAACTAGGGAGGGACCCGTGTTGCCCTACTGGGCAAGAATAGTCAGAGTGACCCATGTCTCTGGGAAGAATCTAGTCTGGACTGTGGCCCAGCTTGGGGACCCTGTGTGCTCAGATCATCTTCAGGAAGGAAAAGGCGTCCTGGAGACAGGAGTCCATTCACTCCTCTGCTCTCTACCCACTCATTTGCTTGCCAAACTTAGCTTCGCAAGTGGTAGTCAGTAAATTAAAGTGTACTTTTTTTAACCTTTAATCCAATATAGCTGATAATTAAAGTGTATTTTGAATGACACAGATACTGTGATTTACTGCAAGGATCCTAACACACACTTAAAATCAAGAGCCAAGGAGTAGTGAGTTGTAGATAAAAAAAGAATGTCAGCTTTGGAGACAGTCTGGGTTTAAATCCCAGTTCTGTCAATTTGAGCTGTTTACTGTCTCTGAGCCTGCATCTTCTTGTCTGTAAAATGGAGATAAAGTGGGTATAATGAGGTCTACCTTGCAGAGCCATTGTGAGCATTGGAAATGATGAATGAATCATACCAGAATGTCTAGTATAATTACAGTCATGCATTGCTTAACGATGGGGATACATTCTTAAAAATTGTCACTAGACAATTTTGTCATTGTGTAAACATTATAGAATGTACTTACACAAACGTAGATGTTATATGTATTTTTATTTATATGTATATTTTCACATGAAAAAACAAATGTCCCAGCATTATTACTGAATATCAGTCATTTCCCCTACTTGATCTGCAATGCCAATATCAAGGGCCATGTATCAGGTTTCTGTATATGTTCCATTATAATCTTATGGGACCATGGTTTTAAATGTGGAATCATTGACGGAAATGTCTTTATGTAGTATATGGCTGTGTATCACTAGTATATAATATAGCAATATCATGGAGGAACATGTAGATCCAATCACTTTACCTATACAAAATGACTGATATGGTGGGAACACAATAAACACCAGTTTTGACTTTTAGTACATAGTTGCCCTTAAGTAAAGAACTTTGTTGGCCGGGTGCAGTGGCTGATGCCTGTAATCCCAACACTTTGGGAGGCCAAGTCGGGCAGATCACCTGAGGTCAGGAGTTCAAGACCAGCCTGGCTAACATGGTGAAACCCTGTCTCTACTAAAAATACAAAATTAACTGGGTGTGGTGGCCTGCACCGGTAGTCCCAGCTACTCGGGAGGCTGAGGCAGGAGAATCACTTGAACCCGGGAGGCGGAGGTTGCGGTGAGCCGAGATTGTACCACTGCACTCCAGCCTGGGCAACAGAACAAAATTCTGTCTCAAAAAACAAAAAAAGAAAGTAGTTGGCTCTTCTTGCCCTGGAAGAGTGTCTGTATCTAGGCCCAGCACAGCCAGTTTCCTCCTTTGAGCTGTGTGTGGTGGAGCTCCCAAACTCCTCCTGCTTCCAGGTGCTTTCCTTGCCCTCTGTGTTGGTGATCTTCTTCTCTTCATGTATGTGTGCAGAGCTGAACTCTCTGTTTTCGATGGCCTCTGGCCGGCATAGAACATGCTGGGGTGCTGCTCCCCTAGAGGTGTTTTAATTGAGATAAAATGCCTATAGTGAGAGAGGCACACATGTTAAAAGTACAATTTCACAGGTTTTATGACATGTCTGCCCTTGAACTCTTCAATCAACATATAGACATTTCCTCTCATATTAAGTCATACAAAAAAAACTTAGTGTAAAAAAAAAAAAAAGAAAAGAAAAAGATATAGACCTTTCCATCATACCAGAAAGTTCTTTCTCAGCCCCTTTTAGTCAGTCCGCACCCCAAAAGACAACCACTTTTCTAATTTCTAGCATCATAGATGAGCTTTGCCTGTTCTTCAATTCATATAAATGGAATCATAGGGCGTGTTATCTTCTAGGTCTGTCTCTGCACAGTGTCATGTTTTTGAGGCTTCTCCATGTTATTGTCTGTACCTGTAGTTTGTTTATTGCTGACTGGTGTTCCATTTTATGAGTATACCATAATTTCTTGTACAGTAGGGTTATTTTCTCTTCCCCTAGATTTGAACTCTATTTTTTTTTTTGTTAGCAAAACTTAAGTTTGCTCTAGCTTTATTATAGCCACATCACACTACTTTGGGGTTCATAAAAGCCCCCAGGTGCTTTTCATGTCAACTACAGTCGAACCAAATTTTCCAGGGAGTACTTGCACCACTGAGATTTTTTTTTAAATTAACCTAATGTAAAACTTTACATCCACCCTATTAAATGTTATCTGGTTGGTTTTAA
This sequence comes from Papio anubis, assembly GCF_008728515.1. Lineage (NCBI taxonomy): Eukaryota > Metazoa > Chordata > Mammalia > Primates > Cercopithecidae > Papio > Papio anubis. The sequence continues at coordinate 70,747,529 of NC_044991.1, forward strand.
AGCCCTGTTTTACATTTTGCTTCTGTCATCTGTGATGTTAATAAGGCTTTCCAACCTCGTACAGCTTGCACATTTGATAACTAAGCCTTCTGTGTCTTTGTCCAAGTCTTAACGTGTTTTATGAGAAGGCAGAACCATGTGGCACCCTGTTTCAGACCTTTCTGTAGGTTGACCACAGGTCATAAGTCAGCACTCTTCAAGTGTAGTTGTTCAGCCAGCTACAGAGCCAGCCGAGTTTCATCCTCCAGCCTATGCTTGGCTTTGCATTCTTTTCATCTTAGGACAAGGGCTATGTCTCCCAGGAACATCTGCTGTGTCTCTTGGTTCAGCATGGTCTGTGATACAGAAAACTAGTGGCCAAAGGGAGAAGGTGTACTGGTAGACTGCCAGCATCAAATAGAGTCTTGGAGTGGAGCAGGACCTTTATGGGATGTGAGGATCGCCATCTCCAGTGTCTGGCCCATGTCATCAGTTTCCCCAGGTAGGACGATGCTCCAGGAGTGGGCTCTCTCTGGCTTAACTGATGATTGGGTATTCAGGGACACCAATCAAGATGCTCTCCGTCTGGGACACAGACCAGCCAGTAGAGGGTTGCTTCATGAGTGAGGAATTAGAGCAAAGTGCATAGATGGTCTTATGGTTGTTCTTTACTGGTGGCTCTAAGAGTAGTCTGTCCAGTCCTCTCTTTGTCATCTTTATTGTAGCCATTTCATCAGCAAATAATTATTGATGTCTACTTTGTGCCTGGCCTTGTATAAGGTGATGTGATACTGAAGCAGATAAGAACAGGTCCCTGCTCTTAAGGTTCTCTGCGTGGTAGGGGATACAGAATTGTAAGTTGTTGCTCCTGGTAGAGTGTGGTAAGGGCCGTGAAAGACACGTGTGCAGGTATCCTGGAGCCCAGAGGAAGGGGAGGACAGAGAGGGGCCGATGGGCTCTGCTAACTGTGCAGCCAGATGGATACTGGCAGCTTCCTGCTTCCCAAATGTCCCATATTCTTGGGCTCCTGGTAGACCACACCTTTCTGCTGTGAAAGCATAGAAGTCCCAGTGGGGTTTTGAAAGTGCTGATTAAATCTTAGCTTGACCTGTGTTAAACATTCCATGTATGGCTCTCTCAAGATCTATCCTGATCATCTCAATTTTAGGAAATTCCCTGGACCTCTCCACAGCACTGCAGGCTGTTGCTTAGGGTAGATTATTGTATGACTTATTTTATCCATTTTCCTCTACCTTCAAGGTCAGAACATGACCCTTTTCCTGATCATATGGCTCAAAACTCCCCATACCCACCAGCACACAGACAACATCTTAGATTTTCTGAGGTCATTCCATTGTTCCCTTACCTAGTCTCAGACTGCCAGACCACAGACTCTGGCCTTTGCTTTGAAGAACCTGAAACCTGGGCCTTGGCAATTACCGTGGGTGAGAAATCTCAGGCAATACACAAGGAGCCATATACCAGTGGGTTCTCTGAATGATAAGAACTGAAATCCTGGCCGGGGCGGTGGTTCACTCCTGTAATCCTTGCAATTTGGGAGACCAAGGCGGGCAGATTATTTGAGGTCAGGAGTTTGAGACCAGCCTGGCCAACATGGTGAAACCCAGTCTGTATGACAAATACAAAAAAATTAGCCGAGCATGGTGGTGCATGCCTGTAGTCCAGCTACTCGGGAGGCTGAGGCATGAGAATCGCTTGAACCTGGAAGGCAGAGGTTGCAGTGAACTGAGATTGTGCCACTGCACTCCAGCCTAGGCACAGAGCAAGACTCTCTATCAAAAAAAAAAAAAAAAAAAAGAAATGAAATGAAATGAACTCCTGTAAGAGTACATACTTAACTCTGCCAGGGTTTCCTTTCCTTCATATCCTGAACTTCGAGGTCTCCCTGGCCAGGCTCTGTGATTCAGTGGGACCATCAAGAGGGAGCCCCAGAGGCCAGGCATGGTGGCTCACATCTGTAATCCCAGATGTCAGGAGTTCGAGACCAGCCTGGCCAACATGGTGAAACCCTGTCTATATGAAAAATACAGAAATTAGCTGGGTGTGGTGGCACATGCCTCTGGTCCCAGCTACTCAGGAGGCTGAGGCAGAAGAGTTGCTTGAACCTGGGAGGTGGAGGTTACAGTGAGCCGAAATCATGCCACCGTACTCCAGCCTGGGTGACAGAGCAAGCCCCAGAGCCAGACTGGCATGAGGTGTCTGAATCTGGATGTTTCTACACAGACACATCTGCTGGGGGTCAGCAAAGAGAGCTCCTCAAGTCCAAGGGAGCTGCCTCCTGGGATGACCACTTGGCATCCCCCTCATAGCTCCCAGTGTCTCAGGCAAGCAGTTTCTCCAGTGCTTCCCCATCGAGGAGGTGCTGGAGAGAGAATAGAATGGCAGACTCCTTGAGGAAGGGGGAAATGTGCTTATTCACCAGACCCTGATCTTAGACCTGGGAAGCCCCTTTTCACTTGAGGGGTCATTTTAGAGCATTAGAAAGGAAGCTTAATGCACATAATCTCATCCGTGCATTTGGCTACTAGACTTTCCATTTTCTTTTGAGGGGGAAGGTTTTTAGCCATCAGAAGTGCCAGTTTTCGGAGCCTCCTTGGTTAGTGAATTGGGAAGGACCAGGTAACTGTTTCCTCAGAGCTGCTGGGGGGACAGATATATGCGGTTCATTCCCCCACTCTGTCCTGCCTCCGTTTAACCTCTAAGATTGCCAGCCTCTGTGAGATACAGTTCTGTTGTCACCACACCTCGGAGATCCTTTCATTCATTCTTTCTGGATTTACTGAGCACCTGACTTATGTCAGGTAAGCAGCCCCGTGGTGCTCCTGGAAGGCAAATGAAGAAATACATACAATTCAGGGGAGTTTGTAGAACTGTGTGAAGTCTAGGCAGAGTTTGTGGAACTGTGTGAACTCTAGGCAGAGCGGAAGGAGAATTCAGGGGAGTTTGTGGAACTGTGTGAACTCTAGGCTGAGCGGAAGGAGAATTCAGGGGAGTTTGTGGAACTGTGTGAACTCTAGGCAGAGCGGAAGGAGTGGACAGTTCTGACTGCTGGGAGAAGCATGCTGACAGTGAGCAGGCCTTCCTGGCAGGGGTGGTAGAGGGAACAGAGGTGCAAGGCAGAAGACACCCAGTTATTGGGGAAGGGTCTGTAGTGCAGTCTGTGGAGCTAGGTGTGAGGAGGGCTCACGCGGAACTGTGGGGCAGGGCCAGGCTTGGGCGGCATCGCCCCCTGAGCTGCATGAGTCATGTCCATAGGATACCCCTACCCAGCTCTCACAGTGGTTAAGAACACAGGTCAGCACTTATAAGCAAGGTATATCTTGGGCAAATTCTGTAGCCTGTCTGCCTTGGTTTCCTCATCTGTATAATCAGGATAATGGTATTGCTTCATAGGGTTATTGTGAGGATTAACTGAGTTAATACATGACAGGTGCTTAGGAGCAGTGCCTGGCACATAAGAAACAACACAGAAGTGTTTTCATTGCTATGATGCTTGAGGGGTGAGCATAGGAGGGATGGCATATCCTCAAAAAACAAGCTCAGTCTCTTGACCCCCAGAGTCTGCCTCCCAGCTCTCTTCATTCCATCCCCTCCTCCACAACTGACTTCACTCCTTGACTCTACCCACATACCTAGCTGCTAGAATCAACAATTACCAACATTTTCCATATTTGCTTCACCTATATTTGGATGAAGTAATTTTAAGTAAATTTTAGACATCATGACATTTCACCCCTGAGGACATAACTTTGCATCTCTAAAAACTAAGGACTTTCTTTACATAACCACAATCTTGTTATTCCACTACCAAATTGCAAGTAACTCCTTTATATCATCCAATACCCAGTCTGCATTCATATTTCCCCAGTTCTTAGGATACTCTTTGCAGTTTTTGAGCCAGAATCCAAACAAGGCCCACATAATTGGTTTTGGTTTTTATGTCTCTTAAGTTTTTTCTGTTCTAGAAGAGCCCCTCCATCCTTTGTTTTTCCTTTTTTAATGACGTTTTAAAAGTCTTTCAGAATGTGGTTTTTTGGATTTGTCTTGTTGCTTTCTTGTGGTGTCACTTAACTTGTTCCTCTATCCCCTGTATTTCGCAAGAAATGAAAGTTAGATCCAAAGGCTGGGTTAGACTTAGGTTAAATTTCTCACTGTCACTGTCCCTGTTTCTCTCTCTCTCTCCCCCTGCCCACCTCTGCTTTTGGCAAGACAAGCTCCTAGGTGATACTGTGTACTTCATAATTCCTCATGTCGGAATGCTCACAGTGTCTGCTTGTCTTGCTGTTAGCAACACTAAGGTTGACCGATGAGGTCATGTGGGGACAACAACAGCAGGTTTCTCAAAGCCACTGTCTGTGAGGACTCAAAAGACATTTTGCAAATACATATACTAAACCTTAGACCAGTCAGCAGAAAGAGAGAAAGAGAACAAGTGTGTGAAGATGGGGAAACCTGTGGCTGTCTTTCTTTCCTTCTCCGTCCCCATTGCTGTCTTCCTTTTTTCCTTTCTCCCTCCCTTCTCCTTTCTCCCGATCCTTTCTCTCCCCCTCTCTCCTCCTTCCCTGTCTTCCACATATCCTTTACTCCTCCTCCCCTCCCCTATTCCCCATGTGCACCCCTCCCTTTCCTTCACCCCTGCCCCGTGACCCCTTCCACCTTCTTCTCCACTTTCCACCTCCCTCCCCCGACCCCTCAGATGATTGACGGCGAGGCCTTCCTTTTGCTGACACAGGCGGACATTGTGAAGATCATGAGCGTCAAGCTGGGCCCAGCCTTGAAGATCTATAACGCCATTCTCATGTTCAAAAACGCCGATGACACCTTAAAGTGACTGGCCCAGGGCTGGGCCCTCCTGCGGCCCCTGCTTGGTCTCCCTCTCCAGCTGATGCTTTCTTCCTGACCTGAGTTCCTCATACCCCCACGTCCCCATGTTCCACCTGTATCTGACCAGGGCTAGTCCTTCTTAGAGGGTACATGGGAGCCAAGGAGCCCTGGGGAGGGTAGGCACCCAGCCCCAAGTCCTAGAGCTCATTCGCCACCAGGCATGTCAGTGAGGATATGATTGGCAGGGGCATTACTCATGGAGTCAGTGGGACTGTGGCAACCCCACAGCTCCAGTGGACTTTTATTTTATTACCAAAGGGTCTTTTTCTTAGTGGTTGAGGAGAGTCTAGTAGAGCAGCAGTCCTTCAATCTGAGGCCCCTGTCCCTTTTTTGGTATCTCTGTGTGCTTTTCTCTTCTTGGCTCCTTTCCTCCTGCCAAGAATGACCCTGCCACAAACGTATTTACTCCTGGAGGCACCTCCTCCCTTTCTGTCTGCTGGTTTTGCTGCCCTCATTCTGCTGCTTCGTTTCCTGGGCAGTGCCCCCAGCCAGACCCCACTGGCTCTTCCCCCTGAGATATGTGAACCTCAGAAACATGTTTTCATAAGATCCCTTGGAAGTCTCTAGCTGCCTTTCTCTCTTTTGCCCAGAATTGAGAGATTCTGAGCTAAGATGCCTTCCTGAACTTGCCCAGTTCTGGACCAGTTGACATTTTAGTATCCCATGCCAAGTCCAAGTTCCAGCAGAATGAGCAGGTGGCTAGAGCCTCTTTTATAGATGGCAGAGGTTGAGGTTCCACTGCTGTTTTCTACACACCCTTCATGTGTTGAGTCTGGAAAGGAGTAAGCCCAGCCTGGTCAGTAGCCTAGGTTAGGAGACCAGCATAAGAATTTGTTAGACAATCTCGGGTCTTTGGCCAGAGGGGCAGCTCCAGCGGGCATAGTGGTGCCTGAAATTAGGAATAGTGTCCTCTGCAGCCTTGGACCTCAGCCAAGGTATTGCCCATGGGGTGATGGCCCCAGGTCTGCCAGGCCTTCTGCCATGAAAATGTAGCACTCTGTGTAGCACACACCCCCATGATATCATTCAGCGTGTCCCTTAAATGTTTACCACTAGCTCTTGCAGAGTCTTGAAGTTGGGAGTTAGGAAGGTCAACTTTTCTATCTGAATTCTCCGGGTCCCTGAAGCCCTCCTTGCCGCTCTCCATCTGTCTTGCACTGCCAGCCAGGTCCCTGCTGGGGCTCTGGGACTTCCACTTCTCTGTCCACATAGGAACCCAGCTTCCACTGAGTCACTGCCAAACCTGCCTCCCAGCCTGGGTGGGAAGGGGGAGAGCCACTGGCAGGAGCCAGCCCCACATGGAGGCAAGGAGTCACTGCCAACCTCCCGTGCCCAGGTGCTGTTGTGGGCCTGCAGAGTGTGGGGCCGGTGCCTTCTCCCAGACCCCTTCTCTCAATCGTGTGATGCGTGTGTGTGTGCACGTGTATGTGTGCGTGTGTGGCACTCTCAGAAGTGTTGGACAGGGTGCAGATGTGAGGCTCAGTGTTGGGAAAATGCCAAGGGCTATTATTAAAATTTGAAGCTTTATTTTTACCTTAGAAGTGGAAAACCCAGAGCTCTGTTGATTTCCTACCACAACCCAGTAGGGGCCCCTCTCTCCTATGGGCTGGACAGCTTTTTGAGGAAGCCATTCAGCTCCCACAGTTGAGCTCCCACAGGGCTTCAGGTGTCCCTTCCCTTTCAACTGCTTAGAGGCAGCTTTGAGCACAGCCTTCCTGGAAGGAAGCTAGGCAAGCCCTGCCACACAGCAAAGGTTGGGTTTACAAGGGTGACATTGGTACCCCCTTGGCCAAGAGTAAAGTAGAACGAGTCTAAGCCCTGCTTTTATCTTGGTTTTCTGGGTGGTGGCAGAGCTCATCAGCTCCTTATCCTCAGTCGGCTTCTCTAAAAGACGAGAGGTGTTCACTGACTTTGTGCAGTGAGAAGGCAGCAAGTACTCATGGCTGGTGCTGTGGGACCTCACAGCTTCTAAGGAGAGGGGCTAGGAGGGCCTTTGCCCTCGGATCTGCGTAATGCTTGCCTGTGGTAAAGGCAAGATGGACCAAGGGCCTTGGAAAAAAGGGCTCCCAGGCCTCTGAACTTTGAGGCCTCAGCACTTTCTGCACTGTTGTCAAACTCTTTGGAAAGAAACCAAATCATTAAAAAGTAGAAAGAAATCTGCCTCTTGTCTGCCCCACTGCCCCTTTACCCCTACTCTGTCCCCAAATGATATTATTGCACCTTGACCTGGGAGTGCAGAGAGGGGAGGGAGTTGGCAGAGATTCCTGGTGCCCTCTGCCCTCTTAGCAACAGGTGCCACTTATGTTTTGGCCCCTGGCAGCCTCGTCCAGCCCCTGATCAGCCCAGGCCTAGGGCAGTTAGGACCTTTCTGTTTATGTTCTCAAGCAGAGAGAATGATCTCAGAGTTTGCAAATGAAGCCTTTTTTGCACTTTCATTCACATGCACTTTGGTGGGGTTACATTTTTGTACTTGCCTTTTGTGTGTGCACATGTGTGTGTGTGTCTTTTAAGAGAATCTTCTGGCTTAAGCTAAGATGACTCTTGAGGGAGAAAAAGTTACAAACAAAATGTGGTGTGATTTGTCGGTGTATCAAAACAACATAAATAAACTTGAACAACTGAGATTCAGCCAGAGTCTGTTTCTATTTTCATGATAAAACATCCAGAGAACACAAAATGATTATCAGTAGTGGCATTACTGAAGAGACTAAAGTGTTCTCTTTGTTCTTAGTTAGGGGTACTTATAGTTTTTAAGGTAACAAACAAAAGATAAGGATAAATGGGTATATCTGTCTACATTGAAAGTGTAAACAGTGGGAACTCCCAGAGATCAGTGTCTAAAAGGGCCTGATCCTTGATATTTGGTAAATGGTCAAGGGCAGAAAATTCAATGAAACCTCTAAATTTTAAAATAATAATATCAGGCTGGGCACAGTGGTTCACGCTTATAATCCTAGCCACTTTGGGAGGCCAAGGAGGGAGGATCACTTGAGGCCAGGGGTTCAAGACCATCTCGGTAACATAACTAGATCCTGTCTCTATAAAAAAAATAATTATTTTTAATGATGGCGTATGCCTGTAGTCCCGGCTACTTAGGAGGCTGAAGCGGGAGGATCACCTGAGCCCAGGAGTTCAAGGCTGCAGTGAGCTGTGATTGCACCGATGTGCTCTATCCTGGTGCTCAAATAAAAAATGAAAACATCAAACTTTCAGATGGGGAAATGTCAACCTGAACAGTTAGATTTTGTTACGCTTCCCAGAGACTACGAGCAGGTGGGAAAATGGCACCTTTCCACACCGAAACTGGGAAGCTACCTACCGAGATGGGTGCCATGATAGAGTGGTGGTCCCTGGCTTCAATGTGAACTGAACCCTCAGGGCACCCAGGAAGCACCTGGGGTTTGGGGGCTTTAGCTCTAACTTCCCTTTTCATGCGTCTCAAACCTCCTACCCCATTGTCTTGACAGATGTCCTCACCATCCATGTCACAGAGAAAGTGGAAGTCATCAGAAGAAACACCTTCACCTTCCTGCCATCTCATCTGCATGTCTCCTCCCACCCACATTCATTCTGTTTCTTTCCTATTACAGTGGAAGACTTGATGCTTCCACTTGTCAGAAGCTAATCTTCTACTAGCCATGGCTGCAATAAAAGGAAAAGAAACATTAAGAGACAAGAAGGGGCTTTTGGACATTTAAAATGGGATTACGGAGATAAAAATTCAACACAAGGGTCAAAAGATAAAGTTGAGGACATTTCCCAGCAGGTAGAATAAAAAGAAAAAGGCCGGGCCTGGTGGCTCATGCCTGTAATCCCAGCACTTTGGGAGGCCAAGGTAGGCAGATCACGAGGTCAGGAGTCTGAGACCAGACCGACCAACATAGTGAAACCTTGTCTCTACCAAAGATACAAAAATTAGCCAGATGTGGTAGTATGCGTTTGTAATCCTGGCTACTCAGGAGGCTGAGGCAGAAGAATCGCTTGAACCCGAGAGGCAGAGGTTGCAGTGAACCGAGATCACACCACTGTACTCCAGCCTGGGTGACAGAGCAAGACTTCACATCAAAAAAAAAAAAAAAGAAAAGAAAAGATAAGAAATGGGAAAGAAGAAAATGTATCAGAGGACTAGTTGGAGGCCCAAATAGATGATTAATAGAAATTCTGATAAGAGAAATTCTAATTCTAACCGAGAAAACAAATTATATCAAAAACAAACTGAACAAACTTGTATACTGAAAACAAGAAAACATTGCTGAAAGAAATTCAAGAACACCTAACTAAATGGAAAGAGATCTGTGTTCATGGCTAGGAAGACTTAATATTGTTAAGATGTCAATATTACCCAAAGAGGTTTACATATTCAATGCAATCCTTATCAAAATCTCAGCTGATTTTTTTTTTCATGCAGAAATGGAAAGACGGATCCTTAAATTCCTATGGAATTGCATGAGGCCTCAGATAGCCCAAACAATCTTGATAAAGTACAACAAAGTTGAAGAATGAACTGATTTATTTATTTCCTTCCTGCCTGCCTGCCTGCTTGCTTTCTTTTTTTTTTTTTTTTTTGACAGAGTTTTGCTCTCGTCACCCAGGCTGGAATGCAATGGTGCAATCTCAACTCGGTACAATCTCAGCTCACTGCAACCTCCGCCATCTCCTGGGTTCAAGCAATTCTCCTGCCTCAGCCTCCTGAGTAGCTGGGATTACAGGCACCCACCACCATGCCCAGCTAATTTTTGTATGAGACAAGGTTTTATCATGTTGGCCAGGCTGGTCTCAAACTCCTGACCTCAGGTGATCCTCCCACCTTGGCCTCACAAAGTGCTGAAATAACAGGCATGAGCCACCGCGCCCAGTCAGAGCAAACCAATTTCAAAACTTACTTCAAAGCCACAGTAATCAAAACAGTGTGGTACTGGCATAAGGACAAATAGACCAATAGGATAGAATTGATAGTCTAAAAATTAGTCCATACGTCTATAACCAGTTGATTTTCAATAAGAATGCCAAGTCCATTAAATGGAGGAAAGTACAGTTTCTTCAACAAATGGGTCTAGGGTAACTGGATTTCTACATGCAAAAGAATGAAATTGGATACCTACCTCACCCCATATTCAAGAATTAACTCAAAATGGATTGATGACCTAAATACAAGAACTAAAACTATAAAACCCTGAGAAGAAAACATAAAGGTATATCTTCATGACCTTGGAATTGGCAATGAATTCTTAGCTATGACACCAAAAGCGTAAGCAACAAAAGAAAAAATAGATAAACTGAACTTCATGGCCAGGCATAGTGGCTCACACTTGTAATCCCAGCATTTTGGGAGGCCGAGGTGGGCGGATCATGAAGTGAAGAGATCGAGACAATCCTGGCCAACATTGTGAAACCCCATCTGTACTAAAAATACAAAAGTTAGCTGGGTGTGGTGGCACGTGCCTGTAGTCCCAGCTACTCGGGAGGCTGAGGCAGGAGAATCGCTTGAACCCAGGAGGTGGAGGTTGCAGTGAGCCGAGGTCACGCCACTGCATTCCAGCCTGGGCGACAGTGCGAGACTCTGTCTCAAAAAAAAAAAAAAAAAAAAATTGAACTTCATAAAAATTAAAGACTTTTGTGCATCAAAGGACATTATCAAAAGAGTAAAAAGCACCTACAGGGTGGGAGAAAACATTTGCAAATTTTACAAGGGTTTAATATATAGAATATATAAAGAACTCCTAAAAGCAAGCAACGAAAAGCCCCGTTAAAAGATGGGCAAACAACTTGAATAGATATTTCTCCAAAAAAATACATGTAAATGGGCAGTGAGCCTGTGAAAAGTTGTTCAACATCATTAGGCATTAGGGAAATGTAAATTAAAGCCACAATGAGATATCACTTTTTACCCATTAAGATGGTTATAATTTTTTTAAAAAGGAAAGTAAAATGGTGAGGCTGTGGAGAAATTGGAGCCCCTGTAGTAGTGGAGATGTAAAATGGTGCAGCTGCTATGGAAGAGAGTTTGGCATTCAAAGCATGATGTAGGCTGAAAAAAAGAGTTTGGCAGTTCCTTCAAAAGCTAAGCATAGAATTATATGATTTAGCAATTCCACTCCTAGGTATATACCCAAAAGATTTGAAAACAGATACTTGTATGCCTATGCTCATTGCAATATTATTCACAGCAGCTGAAAGGTAGAAACAACCCATGTCATCATCAGCAAAAAACATGGTCTATCCATTCAATGGAATCTTAATTCAGTCAAAAAAGAATAAAGTTCTGATACTTGCTACCACTGGATGAACCTTGAAAACACGCTAAGTGAAATAAATGTGGCCAGGCGCGGTGGCTCATGCCTGTAATCCCAGCACTTTGGGAGGCTGAGGCAGGTACATCATGAGGTCAGGAGTTTGAGACCAGCCTGGCCAACATAGTGAAACCCCGTCTCTACTAAAAATACAAAAAATTGGTTGGGTGTGGTGGCAGGCACCTATAATCCCAGCTACTTAGGAGGCTGAGGCAGGAGAGTCACTTGAACCCAGGAGGTGGAGGCTGCAGTGAGCCGAGATCGCACCACTGCACTCCAGCGTGAGCAACAGTGTGAGACTCCGTCTCAAAAAAATAAAAAAGAGACATGAAAGAACAAATACTCCACATATATGAAATATCCAAAATAGGCAAATTCATAGAGATGGAAAGTAGATTAGAGGTTACCAGGGACTGTGGGGAAGGGGAAATGTGGAGTCATTGCCTGATAATTACAGAGTTTCTCTTCGGGGTGATAAAAACAGATTTTTTATTAATTAGATGATGTTTATATAACATGAATATACTTAATGACACTGAATTGCACCCTTAAAAAATGGTTACAATGGCAAATTTTATATTTACCACAATAAATTTCCTTTTAAAAGAGGAAGATATAGGATCCAAGAAGCAGGACACACCAAGGAAAGAGACAAAGGGGATTTTCCAGGCCAGTCACAGTGGTTCACGCCTGTAATCCCAGCACTTTGGGAGGCCAAAACAGGTGGATCTTTTGAGGCCAGGAGTTTGAGACCAGCCTGGCCAACACTGCAAAACCTGTCTCTACTAAAAATACAAAACAAGTACCTGAGTATGGTGGTGCGTGCCTGTAATCCTAGCTACTTGGAAGGCTGAGGCAGAAGAATTGCTTGAACCTGGGAGTGGGAGGCTGCAGTGAGCCGAGATCGTGCCGCTGCACTCCAGCCTGGGCGACAGAGAGACTCTTATTTCAAATGAAAAAAAGGCGGAGGTGGGGACGGGTTTCCAGAGTGATGGGAAAGGAAGGGCCAGGTTCACCTCTGGACAGCTGTCTAGGTGAGAGTAGGAGGATGAAAGGCTCTAAGAAAAATGGGGGGAAAAAAACTGAAACTGATATATTAATGTATCAAGAGGATATTTTAGCTTTATCAAAGAGTTATGTACACATAATTATATATAATTCTCTAATAATTATATATATTGAATATGTTCAATTTCTAAAACCAAATGAAGCAACTATAAATTCAGGAAAAGCTGAAGTGTGTGTTTGCATGGGCATAATCTAAGTATTCATGTTCTATAGTAGTAAAGAAACCACTTGAAATGTTTTAAACTGAAAGATGGAAGAATAGAAGTATAAGACTATTAAGATATATGGAGGTAAATACCAAGGAAAGCAGCTTAAAAAGATGAGGAATGGGGCAAGGAACTGATCTTTTTCATTATTTGATTTTACACTTTGTACACTTACCACTTTCTAAAAATGTTTCCAGAAAGGAAACTGGGGCCCATATCTGGGCTATGTTTGCCCAAGAGTCTTTCTCTTAGCCCATGTGGATAACAGATTTTTCTCTGGTGGCCCTGTGTCTGTTATTCCCTTTGCCTATGGGTGAATCTGCAGGTGGGGCTGGGGGTGGGAATAGGGCTGGAGCAAGACTAAGGACAGAAAAGTGGGCTGAGGAATGTCAAAGTCCAGGGAACATTTCTGGAGGTGAATTTCCATTGGTTAAGTCTCTTGCTTTCCCCTTATGCCTGAGAACAGGGCTTTGACCTTCATACCCAAACAACAAAGTCCAGCCAGGGAGGGTGGGAGGGGAAAGAAGGAAGAGAGGAAGGTGGGAAGGAGACGCATATCTGCAGTGGACTATCTGCACATATCTGCACGAGTGACCTTGGCCATTTCCTGCAGTATCACTGAGGGGGAAGGGCAAGTTCAGCACTGCTGCTAGCCACGTTGGTTGGCACAACTTGTTATAACAATTTGGTAGATAGTTCATAATTAACCCAGCACTCACATGTACAAGAGTTTATCTGTTAGAAATACTAGCAGAAGGCCACAGGATATTAAAGCAGAGAGGTTCTCTGCAGCCTTGTTGGAAATATTGTGAAACTGCCGAAAGTCTAAATGTCCATCAGAAGGAAGAGTGAATAGGGAATAGGGGTAGTGAAAACCCCACACTGAAGTGTGGTGCAGCTGCTTAAAAGATGTATATATGAAAAAAAGTGAATTACTGATGGTCCATTTTCTGGAAAAGAATGGACGCAGTTATATAGATTAATACATACAGATTAATATATATAGATTAAGACATAGACAAAAGTCGGAAGGATTGTCACCCTTTCTTTTTTTTTTTTTTTTTTTTTGAGACAGAGTCTCGCTCTGCCGCCCAGGCTGGAGTGCAGTGGCGTGATCTCAGCTCACTGCAAGCTCCGCCTCCCAGGTTCATGCCATTCTCCTGCCTAAGTCTCCCGAGCAGCTGGGACTACAAGCGCCTGCCACCACACCCGGCTAACTTTTTGTATTTTTAGTAGAGACGGGGTTTCACCGTGTTAGCCAGGATGGTCTCGATCTGCTGACCTCGTGATCCGCCCTCCTCCGTCTCCCAAAGTGCTGCGATTACAGGCATGAGCCACTGCGTCCGGCCCAATTGTCACCCTTTAGTTAACAGCAGCTACCTCTGGAAAGGAGATTGAAGATGGGCTGGAGGGAAAGCTTTCACTTTTTATTGGACATTCTTCTGTAAGTTGGAATTAGTTGATACACTTTATGCAACCAATGCCAGTATGTGGGGTGTTTTTTAACCAGCTCTGGAAGAGCAGGGGAGAAGGAGCTTGGTGGCACAGCAGCAGCAGCAGCAGGAGCTCTGGAAAAGGGCAGGACCTTGTGTGCTGCCCTGATTTGCTCTGTGCACTTAGGCCAGCCACCTCCCCTATCTGGACCAGGGCCAGACACCTGCTGCTATGTGTGTTGGTGGAGGTGGGGTGTGTAGCCATGCAGGGCTCCTCCAGAGCACAGCAGAGCAGCCAGTGTTTAAGGCACCAGAATTACCAGAAAGCTGTTGACATTTTAATGGAAAGGCAATGGAAGAAGCAGTGTGAAAGTCAGCCTGCTGAGGAGGGGTCACTGGGCAGAGCTTTCCTTACCTGTCCAGGGGTCCAATTAGAACCCAGGGCCAGCCAGGCACGGTGGCTCATGCCTGTAATCCCAGCACTTTGGGAGGCCAAGGTGGGCGGATCACGAGGTCAGGAGATTGAGACCATCCTGGCTAACACGGTGAAACCTCGTCTCTACTAAAACTACAAAAATTAGCCAGGCGTGGTAGGCGCCTGTAGTCCCAGCTACTCGGGAAGTTGAGGCAGGAGAATGGCGTGAACCCGGGAGGCAGAGCTTGCAGTGAGCCGAGATCATGCCACTGCACTCCAGCCTGGGTAACAGAGCGAGACTCCGTCTCAAAAAAAAAACAAAAAAAAGAACCCAGGGCCTGGGACGCTTTGGGTCAACCCCCAAGAAAACCTTCCCTGTTCTCCAGGGTGAGCTAATCTCTGGTTCCTGAGCCTCAAATCTCTGAAGGGCAGAGTGGGGCATAGGTTTCAACTCAGCTGTGATTCTCCCCGAACGGTGCCAGGGCAGTGCTAGGTTGGGTAAGCTCTGGGTGGCAGTCTTTGGCTTAACACAAGAAATTGCCAGAGGCTGGCTCAGGGGGAAATGAGCTGCCCGGCCCTGGAAGTTTCTATGAAAGGACTGAACATAGAGGCTGGTGGCCCCCATTAGGGAAGGGGTGGAGGAGAGAGTTGTGTGAGACCAACCTTTCAGTTGCTGGTTCACTAGGTTCCAAGCGAAAGGGAAGATGACTCAGCGGAGGGAATCAGGGAAGGCTGTGTAGGAGTCAGCATTTAAGCTGGACTTTGAGAGAGTGCGGCAGTTCCAGTGTTGAAAGGGACTTCAGAGACCCTCCCTCCAGCAGGACACACCATCCATCAGCAATTCACATGAGGCTCCGGGAGCTGAAGTCAGTTGCCCATGGTCACATAACAAGTTGTGCTTTTAAAAATTCAGAGAGTCCCCCAGGCAGTGCCCATCCAGGAGCCAGCGGGTGCAGCCAGCTTGGTAATTCAGGTCCAGTTGTTAATTAGTAACTGGAAGGCCCTGAAGCCAGCTTCCAGCAGGCAGGGCTGGGAGGTTGAACTTGAGCCGGTTTGGGAGCCAGGAGCGAGTGGGTGACAGGTCGTTCCTGATTGGGAAGGTTGCTCGACAAGTCAGGATTGTGCCTCCAGTCAGAAGGACCATGAAGAGAGAGAAGAGGGCAGAGCCGTGCAAGGGGCTGCTCCCCAGGACCTGAGCTGGAACCTGGAGTTTTCAGGTGAGAGGCTCACCCGTGAGCAGGATACCTGCCTGCTGGCCTATTGGTCTCCAAATTGACTAACATCTTTCCTAGTACTTGTTGACTCTCTTTCCTTCCTTTCTTCCTTCCCAACTTCTTTCCCTTCTCCCTCCTTCCTTTCCTTCCTTCCCCCCCAACTATCTGCTTTCTCAGCTGTCTAATTTTCTTTCTCCTTAACTAACCAACTTACATCCTCACTTCCTTCCCACTAACTTCATTTTTTCCTTTTCTAGCTTTCTATTGTCTTCCTGAAATTCCAGGTCATGGGCTCTGCAGTCAGATGGCCTGGGTTCAAATCCTGGTTATGTCATTTATTAACTGTCTTGATCATGTCACTTCCCTCTCCTTGCCTCAGTTTTCTCCTTCTTAAAACAGGGACGATGATAGTTCCTAACCCATGGGGTTGTTGGAACAAAATAAGATAAAGTTGGCACTTGAACTGGGCAGGTGTGTAAATGAACAAGTTACAGTGAAGACAGGGACAGCAGCAGGAGAGGGCGCATGGGGTCGGCGGGTCATCTGGCTTCCAGGAAAGGCAATGAGAACAGATGAAAAGGTGAGCTGGAAAGACCAGGTTTGTTGGGGAATGTTCCAAGGAGAGAGAACTGTGTGACACTGTCACACCCCCACACCCCATTTGACAGGACCAGGGAGCTGTAAGCATGTCCATGTAACAATGGGACAGAGGAGGCAAATCTGGGCTGTGGCAAGTTAGGAAAGGGACAGGCTTGAGGACTCATGGAGGGGCCTGAGTGGGAGTTCGCAGAGTCTGAAGAGTTAGGAGAACATATTGATGTCCAGCTTCTGGCCAGAAAATTAGAACACCGTGGTGCAAGAGAGAAGAAAGCCTTAGGAACTGAGGGCTGCTTTAAGCATAGGGGTCACGGTCAAGGTGATGGGGGAGGGTGTGATGGGCCATGGGCATGCCAGGTTCCCACCCAGAACTTAGTACTTGAATATTAACTCAACAGCAATATCTTGAGAAGCTTTACACAATAGTACAAAGATAAAAGTTAAAATAACCAGCCAGGCGCGGTGGCTCACACCTGTAATCCTAACACTTTGGGAGGCCGAGGCGGGCGGATCACCTGAGGTCAGGAGTTCGAGACCAGCCTGACCAACATGGTGAAACCTCCTCTCAACTAAAAATAGAAAAATTAGTTGGGTGTCGTGCACATGCCTGTAATCCCAGTTACTCGGGAGGCTGAGACAGAGAATCGCTTGAACCCAGGAGGCGGAAGTTGCAGTGAGCAGAGATTGCGCCACTGCACTCCAGCCTGGGCAACAGAGTGAGACTCCATCTTAAAAAAAAAAAGTTAAAATAACCTAACCTAAGAACCCGCCGTTACCTTGGTTCGTGACCTTCCAGTCTTTTTTTGGCAGCTGTACTCACAAATGTGTGCGTGCATACCTGTCTTTTGTTTTTCTTTTATAAAATTGGCACCCCTACAACACCTGCTATTTTGAAACTTGGTTTTTTGCTTGATACTGTATCATGTATATGTTCCTGTTTTGGTTTACATAGGTTTTATATAGTTTTTGGTTGTGTAATTTTCCACTTTATATATGTACCAACATTTATCAGTTCATTTATCGATTCATTAGCCAAATATGTACTGGGCACCTACTATATTCCAGGCCCTGTGCTCAGTGCTGAGGATACAATAGTTGAACAGGAAGTATTTGCCCTCCTGGAGCTGATGTTCTAGTTGGAGATAGAAAATAAAAACTAATAGTTACAGGATAAGGTATCAGTGCTACAAAGTAAAATATAAAGTAGACAAAGTGTATAGGGAATGAGCAGAACTGGTATCAGAGTGACTAACCATCCTGGTTGGCCCAGGACTATAGCGGTTTTAGTCCCAGACAAACCAGGTCAGTCCCAGACAAACCAGGATGACCTGTCACTCGTGATCAGTACAATCCTCTCCAAGAGGTGACTTTTAAGCCGAAACCTCTATGACATTAGTGGAAAACAGCCATGCAGATGCCTGGGGGAAGAGTGTTGTAGGCAGAGGGAAAGCTACGTGCAAGGGGCTGGAGGCCAGAGAGTAGCGTGTTTCAGGGACAGCAAGAGAAAGCAGAGAGGCTGAGGGCAGTCAGGAAGCAGAGGAGTGGAAGCCGAGGAGGAGATGGAGACAGCAGCCAGGTCCTATGGATCTCATAAACCATGGTAGAGGCTTTGGATTTTATTTATTTATTTATTTATTTATTTATTTATTTATTTATTTAGACAGAGTCTTGCTCTGTCACCAGGCTGGAGTGCAGTGGCACAATCTCAGCTCACTGCAACCTCTGCCTCTGGGTTCAAGCGATTCTCCTGCCTCAGCCTCCCGAGTAGCTGGGACTAGAGGCACGTGTCACCACGCCCAGCTAATTTTTGTATCTTTAGTAGAAACGGGGTTTCACCATGTTGGCCAGGCTGGTCTTGATCTCTTGACATGAGCCACCACGCCCAGCTGAGGCTTTGGATTTTTATTCTAGGTGTGATGAGAAAGCGCTGGAGTTTTTGAGCAACTAAGGCACATGATCTGATTTACATTTTAAGACTCATTGTGGCTTTTCATGGAGAAAGATTGTAGTGGGTAAGCGGAGAAGCAGGGAGTCAGTGGAGAAGCTATTGCAATAATCCATGCAAGTGACGATGGGGGCTCAGGCAGGGCGGTTTCAGCAATGATGGTGAGCAGCAGTGGTTTCTGGATATATTGTGAATGGAATTTCATGGTGGAGTGGAAGTGGAGTGAGGGTGCAGCCTTTCCAGAATGAACTCAAAGTTGCTGGCTTGAACTTTTGAGTAGGCGGTAGTGCCATTATTGAGGCTGAAGACTGAGGGAGGAACAGACTGGGGCAGAGTGGAAGGAATATGAGTCAAGACCTTTGTTTCGGACATGTTAAGTTTGAGATACCAGCCAGGCACGGTGGCTCATACCTGTAATCCCAGCACTTTGGGAGGCCAAGGCAGGAGAATCGCTTAAGCTCATGAGTTCAAGACCAGCCTGGGCAACATGGTGAAACCCTGTCTCTACAAAAAGTACAAAAAAAATTAACCAAGCCTGGTAGTGTGTGTCTATAGTCCCAGCTACTTGGGAGGCTGAGGTGGGAGGATGGCTTGAGCCGGGGAGGTAAAGATTGCAGAGAGCCTAGATCACTCCACTGCACTCTAACCTGGGCTGCAGAGCTAAACCATGTCTCAAAAAAAATAAAAAATAAAAAATAAAAAAAGATTGAGATGCTTTGGCTGGACGTGGTGGCTCACACCTGTAATCCCAGCACTTTGGGAGGCAGGGGCAGGTGGATCACATGAGGTCAGGAGTTCAAGACCAGTCTGGCCAACATGGTGAAACCCAGTCTCTACTAAAAATACAAAAATTAGCCAGGCACGGTGGCAGGCGCTGTAATCCCAGCTACTGGGGAGGCTGAGACAGGAGAATCGCTTGAACCAGAAAGCATAGGCTGCAGTGAGCCGAGATTGTGCCATTGCACTCCAGCCTGGGTGACAGAGTGAGACTCTTTCTTACAAAAAAAAAAAAAAAGATTGAGATGCCTCTAGACATCTAACTAGTGAATTGTCAAGGAAGCAGTTAAATATGTAAGTACAGAGTTCAGGAAAGAATCAGAACTAGGCTGGGTGTGGTGGCTCACACCTGTAATCCCAGCACTTTGGGAGGCCGAGGCAGGCACATCACTTGAGGTCAGGAGTTCGAGACCAGCCTGGCCAACATGGTGAAACCCCATCTCTACTTAAAAAAAATACAAAAATTAGCCGGGTATGGTGGCGGGGCCTGTAGTCCCAGATACTTGGGAGGCTGAGGTGGGAGTACCACTTGAACCTGGGAGGCAGAGTTTGCAATGAGTTGAGATACTGCCACTGCACTCTAGCCTGGGTGACAGATCAAGACTCTGTCTCAAAAAAAAAAAAAGAAAAGAAAAGAAAGAAAGAGAATTAGAACGAGAGAGAGAGATTTGGGAACTGACAAGTATAGTTGGTTAAACCGTTAAAATGGTAGCGATCAACTAAAGAACAAGTATGTGTAGACAGAGGCCCAAAGACTAAGCCATGGGATAGGCCTATGTTTAAGGATAAAAAAAGGAGGAAAATCCAGCACGAGAGATGGAGGAAGAGCAGTCAGTGAGCTAGAAGGAAAACCAAGAGTTCCTGAAGCCAAATGGGGAACGTGAGCACACCAAATTCTTCAGAGAAGTTGAGTAAGATGAGGATGAGGAACTCATCACTGGCTTTGGCACATAGAGGTCACTGGTCCACAGTTTCATTGAAGTGTTGGGATGAGAGCCTGTTTGGAATGGGCTCAAAAGAGAACAGGAAGAGGAGTGGAGACAAGGAGTCCAGACCACCCTTCGGTGGAGTTTAGCTGAAAAGGAGTACAAAGAAATGGGACAGTATCTGGACACGGTGTATGGTCAAGAGAGGGAGCTCTTGCAGCCAGCAAGTGTTCTGAAGTGCCCTGTGGTGGGACATTTAAGTTACTATTAGCACAATTATTTTGCTGTTATAAATAGTGCTGCTGAATGAAGGCCACATCAGGATCTTGTTTTTAAAAAGAAATGTCCTTGTTCTGGGTATGTGTTTTGTCAACACGACATCCTGCTCATCATGAACTGGTTCCACATTTCTATTTTGTTCAAGATGGAAGGCTTTGATACTGTGCACTCAGGTTTTCTCTGGTCAACACTTCCAGATCCTCTGCATTTCAGAGCCCACAGAGAACCCCTGAGGCCACTGGGCTCAGTTCTGTCCGTGACCAACTTTCTGGGTCCTAGCCCCATGTGTCCCTCCCCTGTAGTATACTGTAGCCACACAAAAAGTTCGAGAAGGGCGGGGGCTGTGGGCCCATCAACTCCTTTATTCCCCAGAACACCTGCCCACCCCTCGGGTCCTTGGGAGAGGAAGGGACCCTGTGAGTACCTAATGACTGCCCCAGGAAGCAAGGCCTTCCTGAGCCAGGGGGCTCTCTGGGACCGTTTCTTACACAGCAGGACAGCTGTGGGCCAACCAGGCCTGCCCTGAGGACTGGGCCAGAGCCCTTGAGGGGACCGCAGGGAAAGGCCCAAAGGACCAAGTGCTCAGCAAAGACCAAGGCAGCCTGGACTGAGCTAGACACCCAGGCTCCAGGTTCCTTCCTCTGAAACATCTGCAGGTTTTTGGGAGGCGAAGGGGTCTCAGCTGCCATGGCTGACCTCTGTGGGACCTCTTCTTCAGCTCCAGATGGTCTCCACAGGGTTCATATACACAGGCTCCCTACACGCACGCATGCACGCGCATACACACACACACACCCCCCCCAGAGTAAATTTACTGATATACACCAATATGAACACAGACACACAATGACTTACCTATACACACATATTAATAGATGCCCAGACTGCTCTGAACACACACCTTCAGAGATCCACACAGACTCACACTCACCCACATATACACACTGACACAGCACATTCACATACAAAGATACACACTGACAGGCTGGGCGCGGTGGCTCAAGCCTGTAATCCCAGCACTTTGGGAGGCCGAGATGGGCGGATCACGAGGTCAGGAGATCGAGACCATCCTGGCGAACACAGTGAAACCCCGTCTCTACTAAGAAATACAAAAAATAGCCGGGCGAGATGGCGGGCGCCTGTAGTCCCAGCTACTCGGGAGGCTGAGGCCGGAGAATGGCGTGAACCTGGGAGGCGGAGCTTGCAGTGAGCTGAGATCCGGCCACTGCACTCCAGCCTGGGCTACAGAGCGAGACTCCGTCTCAAAAAAAAAAAAAAAAAAAAAAAAAAAGATACACACTGACATGTACTACACAGAGACACGCTGAAACACATCCATATACACACCACACACACTGAGAGGTACAGTGATACACACAGTCACAGATGCACAGACATACGCTGATGTAATTGTACAACTGTGGTCACACTGACACATACATGCAATCATCTGCGCAGACTCATACAAACGGACACAAATACCTGAAATACAGAGCCACAGACAGACACACATGGAAGCACGGAATGCACAGAACACTCACACAGTACATACCATGCCGCACACACCCCGACCCACACAGTCTAACAAGCCCCAGGGGTCTCCAGGGCACCCCTGGGGCTACTGCCCACCCCTCCAGCATCCCCGCCAGGGTAAGATGGTGTCCCCCAGGGAACAGAAGTCTCCAGTCCCATCTTAAGCTCTGCTGGATCCCTCGTGACATCAACCAGCCCCCTCGCGGCTGCCGGGAGCTGTGAGCTCTGTGCTGGGGCCAGGCCGGCACCGGGCACAGACACTTAGGCCCTTGTTGGGAGAACAGAGAGAGGCTCTCTTGTCCACTGCCTGTCTTCGGTTCCAACTGCTGGTTCTCCTAGAGGCCTCTCCTCAGACTCGCAGGTATGTGGGACCAGGGAGGCCAGGTCCTGGCAGAAGGGCCATTGGGGTCAGCCCAAGAGAGGGTGTGGCAGTGTTGTGGGCTGTTTGCAGGAGCACACACGTCTGGCATTGGCTAGGGGCAGGCTGCACTTCCTTAGCAGTTCTGCGGCTTGCTCTTAGGGCTTGGCAGGGCTGGGCCTCTCAGGGCAGCCCTGAGAGGGGCTGATGGGGGATCTTCTCAATTCCCCTTCACTTTCTCTATTCCCAAGAAGGCCATGAGGTTGGTGCCTCCAGGACCTGCCTTGTAAAGATAGGAAATCTCTACTCAGAGAGCTGGGCTGCAGCCCAGGCCCCACAGTGGGCCGAGACTAAGGTCTTGAGATGCACAGCAGCTGGGCTCTCAGGTGAGCTCTCTGCTCTCAGCCTTTGCCAAGCAAGGATGAGGCTGTGGGACCCCAAGCGATCTGTGGCGGGGCCTGGGCACCCTGGCCTCCTCTCCCCTGCAGGGTGGAACAAGAAAGACACTATTCCTGGCCACACAGATCAGCTGGTCACACCTTCTGTTTTTTGGCCCCGAATAGATACTGGCCAGTCTTGGGTGTCTCTGCGGCCCCAGCCCAGGGCTTCCACGGCAGTTGCCTTTCCTGAGGCATTGGGCAGAATTCCCTGTGGTGAGGAGATGGTAGCACAGAGCCCAGCTGGGAATGCGCACAGTAATTCTGGGTTGCCATTGTTCCTCCGTGGGAGTCCGGAGAGCCCAGCCTGTGCCTTCACAAGGCTGTGTGGACTTAGGAAGGTCCTTTTTTAGGCACCAGGCCTTTCACCTGTGAAATGGGGGAAGGGTTCAGACTTTATGCCCTGAAAAGGTCCTTCCAGCCCTGGCCATCTGGGACTTCTGGGGCTACCCTGGCTCACAGGGTTCTTGCTGCCCTGGGTATCCCCAATTCTTGAAAAGAATCAGCCTGGGAGGGGCCACACTCTGACTATCCCCCTTTATCCCTTCTGAGATGTTTGTTAGAAAGTCTGGGTCCGGGGAATATCATTGTTTGTTCCATCCATGCAGGGGTTGCTTGCCTCTGGGGTAGGAAACCCTCAGGCGGAGGCAGGTGCACAGGTAGGGGAGGATGGAGAGGGCAGTGGTGCCTGAAGCCCTGGATGGGTGGAGCTGGCCCCACAACACCAGCTCTCTCATGCCTGCTCCTCCCTGTCCCCCCAGAGCTGCCTGATCATTGCTACAGAATGAACTCTAACCCAGCTGGGACCACCAGTCCACAGGTGAGTGGTTCTTGGTCCCCCACTCATCATCAGGGCGCTCACTTCCTCCTGAGGCTAAGGAAATCTGTGGAGACACCCACTAGCCCCATGGGCTGTCCCAGACAATGTCAGGGGCTCAGAGGATCACTGCGAGCACATAGAAATGAGCCACTTGCAAGGTGAATAGAGGAGAGGTTTGAAATAGGGCTTCACGATGGACTGGAAAAATCATGGGATTTGTCATGAAGACACCTGGCTTCTATCCCAATCTGGTTGCCTGTGAGACCCTGGGCAACTCCTCTCTGGGCCTCAGTTTCCTCACCTATTCAGTTAGCACAACAGCCAGCTGCCTCCCAAGGCTGTTTTGAGAAGTGGGTAAGACGGTGGATAAGTGGATTGGTGGGTGGGTAGAAGGAGGGAGGGAGGCAAGGAGGCGGGCAGGTGGGCAGGCAAAAAAAGAAAAAGGCAGGCGGGCCTAGTAGAGTTGTTGGAGAAGGGATCAGGGCCTGGGCTAGGAGAAAGGGAGGTAGCCAGGGAGCAGGGATCTGCTGATCGTAATCACTTCTTTCTTTAGCCCTCCAAGGCCAATGGGAACATCAACCTGGGGCCTTCAGCCAACCCAAAGTGAGTTCTGGTCCCTCAAGCACCGTTCCTACTTGACTCCCCTCATACCTGGCTCCCCTTGCCTTGGGAATAAAATTCAAATTATCTGGTCTAATATTCAATACTCTCTGCCATCTGGGCCCAGGACCTTTCCCCAGCTTTGTCTCCCACGAATTCCCCAGCAGCCTCTGCCCATGCTGAACCCTCTTCTGGCAATGCCCCCGAAATGTCTGCATTGTTAGCAACTCCCCACACTTCAGGCCCTACTCAGGGGCTTTGGGTACCAGAACCCTGCCTTCTATGCAGGCCTTCTGTGCAGTGTGTCTGGTTTTATCTCCACTCTGCCTATTGTTTAACTTGAATTTGAGTTCCCCTGGGGCCAGGGTGAATCTTACAAGCCCTCTCTCGGCTGGGAGAACATGGCATTCTTCGGGGGTGAGGAGGCATGGCTGCTGGAAGGCTCTCTGTATTTCCCCACTCTAAAGTCAAAAAGAAGCCCAGGTTTGTTCTCAGGCACCAGCTGTCCAGACCTGCAAATGCTGATGCATGGTTTTCCGTCTTCCCCCAGTGCCCGGCCCACGGACTTCGACTTCCTCAAAGTCATCGGCAAAGGGAACTATGGGAAGGTGAGTGACTTGGTGAGGCTGGGAAGCCTGGGTCTTCCCTTCTGCAGCCTATTTCAGCCCCTGCTGCCAGTTGTATGTGTGAAGAGAGAGCTCTCGTACCTGCAGACAAAAGCAGTGGCAGGCGGGAGGCCTCGTACTGCTGTTGGGAAGTCCAAAGTCACCTACAGGGCCTCAAATTCGTGTTTCTGCTCAGGTCCTGCTGGCCAAGCGCAAGTCTGATGGGACGTTCTATGCAGTGAAGGTGCTGCAGAAAAAGTCCATCTTAAAGAAGAAAGAGGTACCAGGGCTCGGGCACAGGCATTTCTTCTTCTGCTTCTCAAACCCCAGCCTAGGGTGGCTTTCAAAGATGGGTCCCACCTCTGACAGGTCCATGGGGCTGGGTGCAGAGGTGGTCACAACAAAGGGTAGAGGGCAGATGGTATGCAGGATGCTGGTCCTTCTCAAAGAAAGCAGGCCGAGCCACCTCACCACAGGCTTTCAGGAAAACCAGCCTGGCTTTGCCTTCCCCTGGGAAACGCAGGCTCCACGACGGCCAAGTCTTCTGCCCGCTCCCAGTGCCAGGCTCCCCATCTGTACAATGTGGAGCCTCACTTTCTTCTCTCTGAAGGCCTTCATGCCATCAGGCCATGTGACTGGAGTGCAGTAGTGCAATCACAGCTCACTGCAGCCTCAAACTCCTGGGCTCAAGCAATCCTCCCGCCTCAGCCTCCCAAAGTGCTGGGATTAGAGGCATGAGCTACATGCGCAGCACATCATGGACTTCTTTTTGTGTTGCTGAGACAGAGTCTTGTTCTGTCATCCAGGCTGGAGCGCAATGGCATGATCTCAGCTCACTGCAACCTCCACCTCCTGGGTTCAAGTGATCTCGTGCCTCAGCCTCCTGAGTAGCTGAGATTAAAGGCACCTGCCACTACTCCTGGCTAATTTTTGTATTTTTAGTAGAGATGGAGTTTTGCCAAGTTGGTCAGGCTCCTGGCCTCAAGAGATCCACTGGCCTCAGCCTCCCAAAGTGCTGGGATTACAGGCATGAGCTACCACACTCAGCCCCATCGTGGATTTCTTGATGCCTCAGCTGACCTAAGTTCCTTTAACACCTGACTCCATTAGTAGGCCAGAGCAGGCCCAGAGGGAGGATTGCATAGAAGATCAGGGGACTCAGAGAAAAGAGTGATTAATGTTAACAAGGTCTCCGTAGGGAGTGGGAATGGGAGGTTTTCCTGAGGAAGGCAGCGGTGCAGCTGGCCTTGATGGTGGGATTCTGATGGTCTGAAAAGAGGGTGCGACATCCAAGAAGAGGAAATATCACGAGCAAATGTGTGACCGTGGATAGTGCGTGGCTTCTTTCCCTTAGGAACTCATTTATGTGAGGCATCACACATGCTTTGCTTTTCACTCCAGGGGCAAGAAGCTCTGATCCAGGGGCTAGAGCTGTGCCCACATGGACTAGCTTAGGATGAGGCTGACCACCCTGAGCCCTGAATACTAAGCAAGGAACTTGGGCCTGGCTCTGAGGGCAATAGGGAGCCATTGTGGGTGTTTGAGCAGAGGCATGAGAAAGTCCTGAGTAGGATGACTCCCACCCACAAGCTTGTATGGGCTGTGCCGGGATAAAAGGGGTGGTTGTGGGCTGTGACATGGACCCCTCTCTTTGTGACTCCACAGCAGAGTCACATCATGGCAGAGCGCAGTGTACTTCTGAAGAATGTGCGGCACCCCTTCCTCGTGGGCCTGCGCTACTCCTTCCAGACACCTGAGAAGCTCTACTTCGTGCTCGACTATGTCAACGGGGGAGAGGTGGGTGGGCCCACAGGGAGGCTTCCCTGGGCGGGCTGTTGGCTGGGAGCTGTCTATCCCACATGCCCACTGCATGCCAAGTTCTGGAATGATCTCACCTCACCTTACAATAGACCCATTTTGTAGCTGAAGAAACTGAGGTTCAGGGAGGTAATCATTTGCTCAAGGCCACCCAGCCCATACCTGATAGAGTCAGGACTTGAATTCACGTCTGTTAGACTGCCCACCATAATGCTTTCTTGCCTTCCTCATTCAGAGGTGCCCATGGACACACTTTGATAGACCCAGGAAAGGTCAATGCTAAGAGGAGCTCGTGGTCAAGGTTTCTAGTGCTCCCATTTTGCCCCATAGGGCACAGGATGGGATTGACTCGTCACTCTGGTAAACAGAGACCTGAGGCCACCTGGTGACCCAGAAGCACAGCTGGGACAAGCGGGGCTCCCTCCTGGGCTTCACTCTGTCTCTCTGGTCAAGATGGCAAAATGGGCCGGGCGCAGTGGCTCACGCCTGCAATCCCAGCACTTTGGGAGGCCGAGACGGGCGGATCACGAGGTCAGGAGATCGAGACCATCCTGGCTAACACGGTGAAACCCCGTCTCTACTAAAAAATACAAAAACTAGCTGGGCAAGGTGGCAGGTGCCTGTAGTCCCAGCTACTCAGGAGGCTGAGGCAGGAGAATGGCGTGAACCCAGGAGGTGGAGCTTGCAGTGAGCTGAGATCCGGCCACTGCACTCCAGCCTGGGCGACAGAGCGGGACTCCGTCTCAAAAAAAAAAGATGGCAAAATGTAGTGGGGCTCTACTCAGTGACCCCAGATTTAACCTGAGTGACCTCATGCCTTTCAGAATGATGCCAAGGGGGGGTTTTTGTCCTGCAGCCCTAAGTGAAGGGCTTTTCATGCCAGCAAAATAGTCCAAAAACATTGGCCCATGGGTGGATCTAACCTGGGCTCAGTCTGACAGCCATATCATCTCATCGCCTGGATTGATGGAAAAGCGTATCTTTGAACCACGCAGGTTCAAATGCCAGCTCTGCCCATTATAAGCTACATGACATTGGGCAAGTCACCTAACCACTCTGACCCTTCCTAGCTTCCTCTTACATGAAACTAGCATGACATTTGTACCTTGAAGGTTGTCATGAGGATTAAATAAGAGATGTGGAAAGGCCTGACTTGGAGCCTGGAACACAGGAGATGCTTAAGCAATGCTAACTCATCTCTTCTTCTGCTGACTCTTTGGACACCCAGGACTGCTGTGTGGGGCAAGGGTCGGCATGAACTCTTTTGGTAGGAAGATGCTGCAGGTCAGAGAGGGAGTGAGCTGGGCAGCCACACAGGGCAGGGAGCAGGTGCGCCCTAGCCCTACAGTAGCCACCCAGTAACTCCTCTCACACTCCTCCTCCCCTCCAGCTCTTCTTCCACCTGCAGCGGGAGCGCCGGTTCCTGGAGCCCCGGGCCAGGTTCTACGCTGCCGAGGTGGCCAGCGCCATTGGCTACCTGCACTCCCTCAACATCATTTACAGGTGAGGCCTGCCTGTGGCTCAGAGCCAGGACCAGGTCCTTCTTGCTCCAACAGCTAGGGGTTGTGTGGACCCTAAAACCTGATGAAATCCTGGTGGAGTTGGTCCTTTGTTTTGGGTGGGGTTGGAGTCTCCTCCTCTGAGGTCCAAGTGCCCAGATTTCCTGGGCTCTCCCTCTGCGTCTCTGGGATCCTCCATGAATAGTTCTCCTGCCAGGACCACCCTGCCACCAGGTCTCCAACTCTCCTCACTAAACGACTGAGACACCTCAAGGCTCTTTTCTCTTATTTTCTGCAGGGACCTGAAACCAGAGAACATTCTCTTGGACTGCCAGGTTGGTGTGTGTGTGTGTGTGCGCACATGTGTGTGTGTGTGCGTATGTGCACGTGTGCATGTGGACATGGTTGCACAGGTACACTATCTGACCATGAGTCTGTGTGCATGGATGTGCATGCATTGTGCATGCATGCATATAGGTAGAGGAGGCATTTGAGAATAAGCGTGTGTGTGCGCCCATGCACAGGTACACACATGCATATGTGCACATGAGACTGTACAGGTATATATGTGCATGCATGTATACAAGGGGTAGGGGTGGAGCCAGGTAGGGCTGGTGGAGTTTGTCTTAGACTGGGCTCCATGGAAACAGACTCTGAGATGGAGAGGAGGCAGAAGCTTTGTTGGGGAACATTCTCAAGAGATAACACTTTTAAAGGGGTGAAAAAGCAGGATTGGGCAAATGAAGAAGCTCACCTGCGTTGTGGTTGCCAGTGGAGCCTCAGCTGATCTTGCAGGGGTGGGGAGGGCCTAAGCCAAGATGGCTCTCTAGGATTGTCCCAAAGTGAGGCAAAGAGGATGGGCCTTTGTGCCCCTGGACATGGATTGCTCCTAAGGAGCGGGCATAACTTTGGGTGCGGGCAATGTTCTAGCAGCAGGGGGATGGGGATAGGCATGGTTCTTCTGTACGCTGGTTTCAGGGATCCGGGCAGAACCCCACAGTATCTACTCACTCTACTTTCCTGCCCAGCTGCCACAAAGTGTGGTTGCTTTCTGAGTCCCCAGCCTCTGTCTAGGGGGTTTCTGTCCACAAGGGCATCCTGAAGCTGCCACTGTTGTAGGGGTGGGTCTGAGTTTGTGATAAGCTGTGGGCAGAGAGTGGAACACATGTGCCCACCTGGCCCCCTGTGATGTTGCCGGCATCCAGTCCAGGACCCCTGGGTTGGTGTGGAGCCTCTAGTCTGTGCCTGGGCATCAGATCCCACAGCTGCTGCCCTGGGGTGTGACATCTGGACTTTGGGGTTAGGCCTGGCCATACCCTTGGCCACCCTCATACCACCCTCCAGCCCATGCCCTCCCTCATTCTCAGGGACACGTGGTGCTGACGGATTTTGGCCTCTGCAAGGAAGGTGTAGAGCCTGAAGAGACCACATCCACGTTCTGTGGTACCCCCGAGGTAAGCGTAAACATCCCAGGAGAGTGGAGGTCATGAGTGGGTAAGGCCACAGCTCCTGATTACAGCCAACAAGTTACAGCAAAGGGGGCTCACTCCTTTGACCCAAGCACTTCTCCTGAGTTGGCTGTACACTGAACCTTGGTTTCCTCATCTGTGTAATGGAGGCACCAGCTCTAGGACTGCTGAGACCCAGCCAGCTAGCCACTAGTGAAGCTCTACCGCAGTGCTATCCAGTAGAAATAGAAATAGAAACGCAGGCCAGGCGCGGTGGCTCACGCCTGTAATCCCAGCACTTTGGGAGGCTGAGGTGGGCGGATCACCTGAGGTCAGGAGTTCGACACCAGCCTGGCCAACATGGCGAAACACTGTCTCTACTAAAAACACAAAAATTAGCCAGGCGTGGTGACAGGCGCCTGTAATTCCAGCTATTTGGGAGGCTGAGGCAGGAGAGTTGCTTGAACCTGGGAGGCAGAGGTTGCAGTGAGCCGAGATCGCGCCGTTGCACTCCAGCCTGGGGGACAAGAGCAAGACTTTGTCTCAAAAACGAACAAACAAACAAAAAAACCTTTCTTTGAACTCCCGCCAATATTAGACCTTGGACCTTGGGCCTGAAGGGGTCCCCAGTGGCTAGACAGATGTCAGGGTGAGGGTTGGAGGGCCGAGGCTACAGACTGGGAGGCTCCTCCCCACCTGGCATGAGACAAGACCTCAGCTGCTCTCTTTTTCTCCATATGCTTGAAAAGTTGGGTCTTGGATCTAATGGCCTCCTCACTTTGGTTCTAGGGTAGCTGATGGTCAGATGACCTCTCTGAGCAGGAGCCATTGTCTGTGTTTGTGTATGGCGGGTGGTGTTTGCTGGATAAAGCCAGCCCCCCAAAGCCTGGCAGTCCAGCCATCCCTTCCTTGAACGTTGCTAGGGACAGGAGCAAAGGATATGGAACCCCAGCTCATGTAGGAGACATGTGGCCCCAACACATCACCTAACCATGACTCAGCCACTTCCACAGTGTTGGGGGGCACAGGCAAGAGTAGCCATGGTTGCTCCCATTGTTCGAGGGCCAGCACATATGTTAGCATCTTAGAACAGCGTCTAGGAGGGATTTGGCATCTTCATTTTTTCAATGAGAAAACCAGGTTCTGAGAGGTTAAATGCCCTGGCTGAGACCATACACCAACCGGGGCTCAGGTCTGTGTGACTCTGCCCTTCCTAGACCCACACAGTCTCTCAGAGCAGCTTTTCCTGTTGCTGAGAACTTGCCCCTGACTCAGTGGTAGAGACACTAGGCTAAGAAATCAGTAAGCCTCTTTTTTTTGTTCCCAGGTTCTCTTCCTCAGGCAAGACATACAGGCATGGTGTGCATTTATTTATCAATAGCTCAGGGGTCACCCCCTCCTTCCTGACCCTCTCGTCTGACCCTAGGGTTTCCAGCAGAAGGATATACCACATTTTCTTTTACTTACACTCACATTCGTCTCCACACTGCCCTGTGAGCGTACTCCCAGGGCCTTCCAGTCCCAGGACACGATAGCCCGCTGAATGCCTTTGCATAAATAGAAAAAGGCATCCCCTCTGGGCAGACTAATTAGAAAAAGCACCCCTTGAAACAAAAATAAAGTTGACAGATAATACCTCTGAAATAGTGTTGTGGCTTGGTGAGTGGATCACAGCCATGACTGCAGCCCCCTTTACCCTTTTGGCTGATGCTTTTGTGTGGTACACACCATGTAAATTGCACAAAGCAGCCCTGGCTGACCTCTTCTACGTCCCCAACCCGTGGCAAAGGGCCCTGCAGAAAGCAGGCCTTTGGTGAATGACTGATGAATGAACACATGCACAGCCACAGAGCACACGCACAGCAAGGTCAGCTCTTGGTCATCTTCCTCCAAGTGCCTTATTTGCAGATGCGGCAACTGAGGCTTAACAACTTATTTCATTCAGATAAGTGTGTTTCCTTCTGACAGTACTTGGCACCTGAAGTGCTTCGGAAAGAGCCTTATGATCGGGCGGTAGACTGGTGGTGCTTGGGGGCAGTCCTCTACGAGATGCTGCACGGCCTGGTAAGTCGGGGGTAGCCATCTACGAGGGCCATCTGGCTAGCGATGGGTCTATCTCTCATGTGGTCTACACAAGCTCTGCCCAGGAAAATGAGCAAGCCATCTCTTCATTCCAGACTAAAAAAGATAACGCCAAAGCAGATATGCGAATTATTTTTTTTTCCCAATAATGTTAGTTTAGGCCAGGAGCGGTGGCTCACACCCATAATCCCAGCACTTTGGGAGGCTGAGGCAGGTGGATCACCTGAGGTCAGGAGTTTAAGACCAGCCTGGTTAACACGCTGAAACCCCATCTCTACTAAAAATACAAAAATTAGCTGGGCATGGTGGCGAGCACCTATAATCCCAGTTACTCGGGAGGCTGAGGCAGAAGAATCACTTGAACTTGGGAGGCAGAGGCTGCAGTGAACCGAGATCGCACCACCGCACATCCAGTCTGGGTGACAGAGGGAGACTCTGTCTCAAAAAAAAAAAAGTTAGTTTAGCACTTTATTGTTTACAACACACTGTCTCACCTTGGGTGCCTCAAAATAGCCTTTGGAGACTGACAGAAGGAAATGGAATTATTCATATTTTGCTGATAGGGAAATGGAGACCAAGAGAGATCACAGTCCTGATAGGTTGTGGAACCACCCCTGGCCCCAGTCCTAGGCTGCCTGCTTAGGTAGAGGCATGTGTAGATTTGCCCTAGGTCCTGCTTTGCTTTGGGGGTGGTTTCACCAACATAGCTTGGTTCCTAGGAAGGAACAGACTCTGGATTAAGGGGAAGGAACAGCTGGAAGAGGCTTGGGAGGAAGAATAGTAAGAAAGAGAAGGGGACCCTGGATATGGTTTGGGGCCTGGCTCTCTTCCTAACTGCAGCATAATTGCTCTGAGTCTTGTTTTCTTATCTGAAAAATTACAGCTCTCTTGGAGGATAGTTATGAGACTGGGGTAAAATGATGAAGGTGAAAGTGCAAATGTTGCCAAATGCAAAGTTGGTGAGCAAGCTAGATGAAAAGAGATGGGCCTCACACTGGCCTTCCTAGCAACTCTCTCCATCGTGCCGGAAACCTGGAGTCCTGTCTCTTTCCAGTCTGCCATGCGAGCCATTGCACAAGACGGGGGTTATGCTGAGTCCTCCCAGCCGCCCACCTTGCTCCAAGTCTCCCGGAGCCTGTGTTCACTTTTGCATGGGTGATCCTCCAGTTGCTCTCCCTCTCTCCCCAGCCGCCCTTCTACAGCCAAGACGTGTCCCAGATGTATGAGAACATTCTGCACCAGCCGCTACAGATCCCTGGGGGCCGGACGGTGGCCGCCTGTGACCTCCTGCAAAGCCTTCTCCACAAGGACCAGAGGCAGCGGCTGGGCTCCAAAGCAGACTTTGTAGGTGACCTACCAGTGGAGCACTGGCCCCCAAGGGGCTCGCAGCTTCCTGCAGAGGCAGCTCAGAAGCACATTAACATGCATCCCGCTGCCCTCTAAAACCAGACACTGCTCACTTGTTCATTTGGAAATTCACTACTGCTACTAACTGACTGCTTTCTCTAGTCTAGTTCTCTTAGTCAATCAATATTTACTAAGCACCAACTATGTGCCAGGTATTGAGCTAAGTGTTAGGGATTCAATAGACTGGGTCTCTGCCCTTATTAAGTTTGGGGTGGGGGCCGGGTGCAGCGTTCATGCCTGTAATCCCAGCACTTTGGGAGACCAGAGCAGGTGAATCACCTGAAGTCAGAAGTTTGAGACCAGCCTGGCCAACATGTTATAAACCCCACCTCTACTAAACATACCAAAAATTATCTGGGCGTGGTGGTGGGCACCTGTAATCTTGGCTACTTGGGAGGCTAAGGCAGGAGAATCACTTGAACGTAGGAGGCGGAGGTTGCAGTGAACTGAGATCATGCCATTGCACTCCAGCCGGGGCAACAAGCAGAAATCCATCTCAAAAACAAAAACAAAAAGTCTGGGGTTGGGGGTAGGCAAAAAACCCAAACATTATATACAATTTTCACAAGATATGACAAATGTCAGGAAGAAAATGAACAATGAGCTGAGATAAACAATAATGGGAGGGGAGCAAATTAATACTGGCATTGTCAGGGAGTTCTCTCTGAGGGGGTGACAATTATGCTGAGGCTTGAAGGATGAGAAAGAGGCAGCCATGAAGACAGCTGGGCAAAGGCTCCCCAGACACAGGGCACAGCATGTGCAGAAGTCCTGCTATGGGAACAAGGAGGAGAGTGGCAAGTTTTAGGGTGTTTTGAGCAGAGGTGTGGCATGACCTGATTTAAGTTTATAGAAGATTCCTCTGGCTTCTTTGTGGAGAGTGGACTGCATTTGCTTTTTTTTTTTTTGAGACGGAGTCTCGCTCTGTTGCCACGCTGGAGTGCAGTGGTGCAATCTCAGTTCACTGCAACCTCCACCTCCCGAGTTCAAGAGATTCTCCTGCCTCAGCCTCCAGAGTAGCTGGGACTACAGGCACATACCACCACGCCCAGCTCATTTTTGTATTTTTAGTAGAGATGGGGTTTTACCATGTTGGCCAGATAGTCTCGATCTTTTGACCTCATGATCTGCCCGCCTCGGCCTCCCAAAGTGCTGGGATTACAGGTGTGAGCCACCATGCCTGGCCTTTTTTTTTTTTTGAGACTGAGTCTGGCTCTGTCGCCCAGGCTGGAGTGCAGTGGCGTGATCTCGACTCACTGCAACTTCCACCTCCCAGGTTCAAGCAATTCTAACGCCTCAGCCTACTGAGTAGCTGGGACTACAGGCACCCGCCACCATGCCTGGCTAATTTTTGTATTTTTTTTAGTAGAGACGAGGTTTCACCATGTTGGCTAGGCTGGTCTCGAACACCTGACCTCAAGTGATCTGCCCGCCTCAGCCTTCCAAAGTGCTGGGATTACAGGCATGAGCCACTGCGCCCAGCCAGCACTTGCTTTTTACAAATATCTGAGCACTTTTTCCTTGCCAGACCCCAGGCTGGGCAAATGGGATATAGGGATAAATGATTCATAGTCCATTCTTAGCAAATTCATTATATTCATTCATTAAAGTGGCACTTTAAAAATAATCCTACTTTTAAAATTCAACACAAGATAATTTGGATTTACAAAAAGAAGTCCACAATACTTTTCTCACCAGGAGTTTGCTTTCTTTTCTAACACAGTGGTTAAGATGAATGGACTAGGCCAGGTGCAGTGGCTCACACCTGTAATCCCACCACTTTGGGAGGCCAAGACGGGCGGATCACCTGAGGTCAGGAGTTCGAGACCAGCCTGGCCAACATGGTGAAACCCGGTCTCTACTAAAAGTACAAAAATTAGCCGGGCATGGTGGTGGGCGCCTGTAATCCCAGCTACTCAGGAGGCTGAGACACGAGAATTGCTTGAACCTGGGGGTGGGTGGAGGTTGCAGTGAGCTGAGATGGGTGCCACTGCACTCCAGCCTCGGCAACAGAGTGAGACTCTATCTCAAAAAAAAAAAAAAAAAAAAAAAAGAATGGACTATGAGACAGACTACTTGGGTTCAGATTCCTCCTTCACCACTTACTGGTTACAGGACCTCGGATGTGTTGCTTAATTTCTCTCTGTGAGCCGCAGTTTCCCCATTGTAACACCTAACATAGCTGTTTTGAAGATCAAATTGATTAGTATTAATGTATGCAAAGTGCTCTCAGCAGTGTCTGGCGCACAGTAAGTGCTTTTTAAGTGTTTGTACCAAAAGCTTTACATTTCAGTTACTGTAAATTATAACAACATTTAGGGCATCTGCTGCCTACTCCTGGCCAGCTTAAAGAACAGGGGTTTCCATGAAGATAAGTCTCCTGTTCCAAGCAAAAATTTGCATCTTAAAAAAAAAAAGTATGACTCTTAAAATAAGTTATACAGGCCGGGCGCGGTGGCTCAAGCCTGTAATCCCAGCACTTTGGGAGGCCGAGACGGGCGGATCACGAGATCAGGAGATCGAGACCATCCTGGCTAACACGGTGAAACCCCATCTCTCCTAAAAAAATACAAAAAAACTAGCCGGGCGAGGTGGCGGGCGCCTGTAGTCCCAGCTACTCGGGAGGCTGAGGCAGGAGAATGGCGTGAACCCGGGAGGCGGAGCTTGCAGTGAGCTGAGATCCGGCCACGGCACTCCAGCCTGGGCGATAGAGCGAGACTCCGTCTCATAAAAAAAAATAAGTTATACATTCACATAGATCAAAATTCAAAGGGTACAAAAGAGTATCCAGAAAAAGTCCTTCCAGCCACCTAGTTCCTCAATTCAGAGGCAACCAGTGTTACCAATTTCTCGGGTATTCTTTTGGAGGCTTTATTTATTTTTATTTTGAGACAGAGTCTTGCTCTGTCGCCCAGACTGGAGTGCAGTGGCATGATCTCGGCTCACTGCAACCTCTGCCTCCTGGGTTCAAGCGATTCTCCTGCCTCAGCCTCCCAGGTAGCTAGGATTATAGGCACACACCACTACGCCTGGCTAATTTTTCTATTTTTGTAGAGACGGGGTTTCACCATGTTGGCCAGGTTGGTCATGAACTCCTGACCTCAGGTGATCCACCCGCCTTGGCCTCCCAAAGTGCTGGGACTACAGGCATGAGCCACCGCACCCAGCCTCTTATGGAGATATTTTGGATCTGAGTTGTTAACCAGCCCACTGGGGTTCCTGATATAGGGAGGTGGAGAATGATTATTTGAGAAACACAGACAGAAGATGTGATGGAAAGAAGTTGGTGCCAATGTTGATTTTGATTAGGAAAGGTGGTGAATCATGACCAGGGCTGAGTCCTAAAATCTGGTTGTCTGGGAATCCGAAGGTCTTCTTGGGGGCTTTATTTTTCAAGCCTTCCATAGTGAGTTGATTTAGTCTATTTCTCTTGTTTGCATACTGGAAAACTCAAGATGTACTGAAGCAGAGTGAGGGGAGGGGTCCCCAAGCTCCCGCTGGTACTTCCCCACCCCTAGAGCAGATTCTGCTGTCTTATTCACTGACACCCCCAAAGCCTAGCAAGGGGTCGGTGCCCAGAGAAGATGCTCAGTAAATAGTTTTGGAATAAACAGATGCTGTAGTGGGGAGAAGGGTTTGGATTCTGGATGATGGGAGAGGGTTGGCTACAAAACTCTCTTGTCCCAGGAAACCGGCCAGAACTGCAAGTTAATTTCCAGTTGACAGCCAGTTGCTGGTGGAGCTCTGGAGGATGTGGGAGTGAGGTGAGAACACCCATGGGGAGGGCTACTTCTAACTAGCACCTTTTTTCTGCACTTCCTGCAGCTGGAGATTAAGAACCATGTATTCTTCAGCCCTATAAACTGGGATGACCTGTACCACAAGAGGCTAACTCCACCCTTCAACCCAAATGTGGTAAGAGGTCACAGCATTCTAGATTCTGGATTTCCGGGGCTGGAGGAGCTTGCTATGTGTACCAACTCTCCTTATCCAGATGGAAAAACTGGGGGTCCAAGAAGCTCAGGCATTTGTCCTAGGCTACACAGTCAGTTAGAGGTAGAACTGGTCCCGACCACAGGTGCAGCTCTTGGATAAAGAGCCATGTTGCTGCTCCTTTACCTTTAGCACCAATAAATACCTCTGATTTCAGAGCCTTTTACAGTTTGTGTGTCACGTAGCACACCCACATAGGGCCAAGCCCTTTAGAAATATTTTATCTTTTTCTATTTATAGACTTTTTCCTGATAATAAAAATGACATATATTCTTACAAAAAGTATGTAAAACACTGGCCAGGCGCGGTGGCTCACGACTGTAATCTCAGCACTTTGGGTGGTTGAGGTGGGCAGATCACTTAAGGGCAGGTCACTGAGGTCAGCCCGGCCATTTTTAGGTTCTTGATTCATACCACCTTTTCACTGTGTGGAAGGAAGAACTAACCAGTGTAGCCAACATGGTGAAACCCCATCTCTACTAGAAATACAAAAATTAGCCAGAAGTGGTGGTGCACACCTGTAATCCCAGCTACTCGGGAGGTTGAGGTGGGAGAATAGCTTGAACCCGGGAGGCAGGGGTCACAGTGAGCCAAGATCATGCCATTGCACTCCAGCCTAGGCAACAGAGGGAGACTTTGTCTCAAAAAAAAAAGAGGAATGTATGTAAAACAGAAAAGTTTAAAGTAGCGGTGGGGAAATGCTTATTATCTCACTACTTAAGGGAAACCACTGGCATATTTCCTTCCAGTCACTTTTCTATGTGTTTTTTTGTTTTGTTTTGTTTTTTCTTGAGATGGAGTCTCACTCTGTTGCCCAGGCTGGAGTGCAGTGGCGCCACCTCAGATCACTGCAAGCTCTGCCTCCCGGGTTCATGCCATTCTCCTGCCACAGCCTCCCAAGTAGCTGGGACTACAGGTACCCACCACCATGTCCGGCTAATTTTGTTTTTGTATTTTTAGTAGAGATGGGTTTTCACCGTGTTAGCCAGGATGGTCTCAATCTCCTGACCTCGTGATCCGCCCACCTCAGCCTCCCAAAGTGCTGGGACTACAGGCGTGAACCACCGTGCCCAGCCTGGGTTTTTCTTTTTCTAACCTAATTAGGTCCTACTTTATAATATCTATATGTGTATGTGTGTGTATCTATTCATTTATATATCTTCCTCCTTTTTTGGCTAAAAACTATGTTGTTATAATTTCCTCATGTCATAAAAAATTTATAAGTACAATTTTTAGTGGCTGCATAATATTTCAATCCTATGTTGGTAACATAATTTACTCACCCATGTTCCTAATGGCAATCTTCTGGTTGTTACTATGTTTTTTCTTTATAATGATGTCCTGATGAACAGCTTTAAGTATATGTCTTTGTCCAGAATTCTGGTTATTTCCTTAAGATGGATGCCAGATGGGGGTTCCCAATGCTCACATTTTCAGATTCTCTCTCTTTTTTTTTTTCTCCTTGAGACAGAGTCTTGCTCTGTTGCCCAGGTTGGAGTGCAGTGGCATGATCTCAGGTTCAAGCAATTCTCATGTCTCAGCCTCCCGAGTAGCTGTGATTATAGGCATGTGCCACCACGCCTGGCTAATTTTTGTATTTTTAGTAGAAACGGGGTTTCACCATATCGGCCAGGCTGGTCTGGAACTTCTGGGCCCAAGTGATCCACCTGCATTGGCCTCCCAAAGTGCCGGGATTACAGGCGTGAGCCACCACACCCGGCCATTTTTAGGCCTTTTCACTGTGTGGAAGGGAGAACCATCTACTGCCTACCAGCGGCACCTGCTGGAGAGTTCTCATCTTACTTGCACTCTGAAGCATGTGTTGTTACTGTTTTTTACTTTGCAAATTTGGTAAGTAAAAAACAGCATCTCTTAATTGTTTTAATTTATATTTCTCTGTCTTATAGTAAAGATGGTTAGTTTTTTAAATTTATTTATTTTTTGAGATAGGGTCTCACTCTGTCACCCAGGCTGGTGTGCAGTGGCATGATCTCTGCCTATTGCAACCTCCACCTCCTGGGCTCAAGCCATCCTCCTATCTCAACCTCCCGAGTAGTTGGGAGGTGGGTGCCACTACCCCTAGCTAATTTGTATTTTTTGTACATATGAGGGTTTTCTATGTAGCCCAGGCTGATCTTGAACTCCTGGGCTCAACTGATCCACCCCCTCAACTTCCCAAAGTGATGGAATAACAGGTGTGAGCCACCACACCTGGCCAGTTTTTATTTTCATTTTCATTTTTATTTTATTTTATTGAGATGGAGTCTCACTTTGTTGCCCAGGCTGGAGTGCAGTGGCGCAATCTCGGTTTATGGCAACCTCTGTCTCCTTGGTTCAAGCAGTTCTCCTGCCTCAGCTTCCTGAGTGACTGGGACTACAGGCATGTGCCACCACACCTGGCTAATTTTTGTATTTTTAGTAGAGATGGTGTTTTGCCACGTTGGCCAGGCTGGTCTTGAACTCCTGACCTCAAGTGATCTGACCACCATAGCCTCCCAAAGTGCTGGGATTACAGGCATGAGCCACCGTGCCTGGCTTTTATTTTTTATATTTTTGAGATGGAGTCTTGCTCTGTTGCCCAGGCTGAAGTGCAGTGGCACGATCTCAGCTCACTGCAACCTCTAGCTCTGCAAGTTCAAGCAATTCTCGTGCCCCAGCCTTCCGAGTACCTGGGACTACAGGCGTTTAGCACCACGCTTGGCTAATTTTTTTGTTGTTGTATTTTCAGTAGAAACAGAGTTTCACCATGTTGGCCAGGCTGGTCTCGAACTCCTGACCTCAAGTGATCCTCCCGCCTTGGCCTCCCAAAGTGCTGGTTTTGCAATGTTAATTGGTAGTAGCAGTGTGAATGAAAGGAGCCCTATTGGAGGTGGGCATTTGAGGCTGTGTGGTCTACCTGTAAAGCGTGGTGCCAAGCCCCTTCCATCGAAACAGCCTGCATACGAAACACTGCCAATGTTAATTCACCATTTACATTTCTCCTTTCGTGAATTACCTATTCATGAACTTGTCTTTGGGCACTGGATCAGATAGGATACACTCAGGCCAGGCACCAGAAAAGCTTCTTTTCCTTGGAATTTTAAAAAGACAGTAAAGACAATGTAAACTGATACCCTGGAGAGAGAATCATACATGGAATGCCAGGCACAGATGCATGGACTTTAGAATGAGACACTCCAAAGCTGGATTCCTGGTTTTGCCACCTACCATTTGTGAGGTCTTCAGTAAGTTTCTTTAGTATCATTTTCTTCTAGGGTCACACAACTAATAAGGGCCAGGATACATATTCTGATCTTGGAACTCTGAGTGCTGGGCTGGGACTACCTTGTCTTGTAGCCTTATTGAGAAGCTGGAAACTGATCTGTTTGGCTCCATAGCCCAACTTGCACACTAAAGAAGATTTGCAAGTCCTTCCCCTTCCTCGGCTGCTTACTTTATAAAACTGAGGCCTCCTCCTCGGAGAGACTGTATTGGTTAGCTCTTGGTGCATAACAAGCAACTCCAGAGCTAGGTGGTTTAAAACAACAATCTTTTGGCCAGGCATGGTAGCTCATATCTGTAACCCCAGCACTTTGTGAGGCCGAGCCATTACCATTGCTTGAGGCCAGGAGTTCAAGACCAGCCTGGGTAACATGGCGAGACCCCATCTTTATAGAAAAATAGAAAATTAGCCAGGTGTGGTGCTGCATGCCTGTAGTCCCAGCAGGAGGCTGAGGTGGGATGTCGAAGCTGTAGTGAGCTGTGATCATGCCAGTGCACTCCAGCCTGGGTGACACGGCAAAAAAGACCTTGTCTCTTAAAAAAAAATTATTTTGTTCGGATTCTATGTGTTTTTTTTTTTCAGTCTGAGCCAGGCCAGCTGGTCTCTGTGGAGCTCTCTCACGTCTGTGGTCAGCTAGCGGGACAGTTGGCAGTTGTTGATCTAGAATTGCCTCACTCCCATGCCTGAGAGTTGGCAGGCAGCCAGGGCAACTGAGTTCTTCACGAAGCCTCTCATGCTCCAGCAGGCTAGTCTGGGGCTGTTCACATGGTGGCCTCAGGGTTAGAAGTACAGCAAGAGAGCAACTTCTGATGTACATTTTTCAAGCCTCTGCTTGTGTCATATTTGGTAATGTCCCATTGGCCTAACGAAGTCATGTGGCTAACTTACATTAAAGGAATGGAGAAATAGACTCCACCTCTAGATGGGAAATGGAGAATTTGTGATCATTTTTGTAATCTCCCTCACAGGTCTTCCTCCAAAATAGCTAAAGCAGCCCCAATCTCCACCATACTATCCTATTTTATCTTCTTCACAGGACCTGTCACCATCCTAAGTTATCTATTTGTACACATGCTTATTATCAATCCTCCTACCCCCTACACAGTGTAAGCTCCATGAATACAGGGGCTCACTTTGCCTTGTTCTCCTGTGTTCCCAGCGCCATGAACAGTACCTGGTAGGCATTCAGTAAGTATATATTGATTAACTAACTCGTCTAAGGATTGGTGTAGAGGCAGAATACCAGGAGGTGAGAGGATAAAATGATCACTGTAAATGCACAGGAAAGTGACAGTCAAGTATGGATGACTAGGAAGCATGGGGCACTCACAGAGGCCTGACATCCCTGAGGATTTGGGCTCCTTTGGCAGCTCTGACCCCGGTGTTTTCTTCTCATCGTTGGCTTTCATTGACAGGCAGGACCTGCTGACTTGAAGCATTTTGACCCAGAGTTCACCCAGGAAGCTGTGTCCAAGTCCATTGGCTGTACCCCTGACACTGTGGCCAGCAGCTCTGGGGCCTCAAGTGCATTTCTGGGATTTTCTTACGCGCCAGAGGATGATGACATCCTGGATTGCTAGAAGAGAAGCACCTGTGAAACTACTGAGGCCGGCTGGTATTAGTAAGGAATTACCTTCAGCTGCTAGGAAGAGCGACTCAAAGTAACAATGGCTTAAATGAGAAGCAGTTTTATTTTTTCCACCACATAAAAGAAAAATAATGTTACGGAGTCCAGGGCTGGCAGGACAGGTCATCAGCTACTCAGAGGCTGTATTTCTGCCCTGCCAACCTTGACAAATGGCTTCCAATGTTAGGTTTGCTACAAGATGGTTACTGGAGCTCTAGCTGCCAATTTTGTGTTTGGGGAAAGGAAAACAGAGGAAAGGGGGAGAAGAGCAAAGGGTGCTTTTAAAGAGCTTTCCCTCTGCTTCCATCTCACTAACCACCCACCCCTACCTGGAATGGAGGCTGGGAGATGTGGCTTATTTGCTGGGTACGTGACTATCCCTTATAACAAAGGGGTTCTGACACTAAGGGAGAAGGGGAGAATGTTGGGTAGGCAGCCAGCACGCTTTACCAGAGGGCCTCCTGGTGTTTGGATTTTGATCTCAATGTGTAAAATGACAGAGATGTAACAAGCTTATCGGGTATCAATATCTCTAATTGTTCTATGTTGATGATATCTGTCTTTGTTGCGGGTAATATTGGACATTTGTTATTGAGTCTGGGTGCCTGGTATCTGAACCCCTTCTTGTCTCCAGGGAATCCCCTGTTTTATGAGACTTAATGGGGGGCAATAACTACCTCCACTTAGGTTCCAGCAATTCTCCTGCCTCAGCCTCCTGGCTGGGATTACAGGCATGCACCACCACGCCTGGCTAATTTTGTATTTTTAGCTGAAAATGCTAGACACCGACTTTCCCAGCCTCCCCTTAGCCAGGGCCAGGC
Organism: Papio anubis; assembly: GCF_008728515.1. NCBI lineage: Eukaryota > Metazoa > Chordata > Mammalia > Primates > Cercopithecidae > Papio > Papio anubis. The sequence continues at coordinate 70,789,873 of NC_044991.1, forward strand.
ATGGGGACCAGGGATGCACCCATGCCACACTTGGACTCAGGAAAGGAATCAGGAGTGCTCTTTTGTGTGGTAACTGTGGCAGCAGTATCCACAAAATTGAGTTCCTGGTGTAGAAGTGGCAAGGATGCAAACTGTAGCAGTTGGTGCTCAATGGCAACAACGCCATCAGACCAGCCCTGCAATGTCATTCCTGGAAGCCTCAAGTCTTTTTTTTTTTCAGACAGTCTTGCTCTGTTGCCCAGGCTGCAGTATAGTGGTGCTATCTCAGCTCACTGCAACCTCCACCTCCCAGGTTCAAGTGATTCTCCTGCCTCAGCCTCCCTAGTAGGTGGAACTATAGGCACGCGCCATTACACCTGGCTAATTATTGTTTGTATTCTTAGCAGAGACAGGGTTTCGCAATTTTGACCAGGCTGTTCTCGAACTCCTGACCTCAAGTGATCCTCCCACCTCAGCCTCCCAAAGTGCTGGGATTACAGGCATGAGCCACTGCACCTGCCCAAGCCTCAAGTCTTATCTAGCTTTCCAAATGATCTGAGAACTTCTGATCCTTTTTAACACAGTCCTTTTTTGCTTAATTAGCCAAAGTTAGCTTTAGATCGCCTGCCTATGCTGGGCTAGTTGCTGTGCTAGACTCTTCCATGTCTATTACAAATTTTCCATCCAAACAACCCTGAGGTAGGAATTATTACTATCCCCTTTTTACCAGTGAAGATGCAGAGTCAGATAAGTTGTTCCTTGCCTGAAGGTCACATAACTAATAAAGGCCGGAGCTGGGACTTGGAGCCCTACAAGCTGGCTCCAGGGCTCTCACATTGAACTTTTGTGGGTCTGCTTCTCGCTCTGGCTACTAGGTCCAGGCAGAATGACTGCCAAAATCTCTAGTGAGGAGCTAAGTCAAAAGTTGGCTGGAACAAGCCACGTGTGAGAAATGGGGTCTTGAAGAGGAGACATTGAATGGGATGCCGCTCCTGGTCTGAGGCTGGCTGCCAGGTTTGTGCCATGCTCCACTGCACATAGGGGAGCTCAGAGCTGGTCAGAGCTGGAGGCTGCTGCAGAACTGATGCCTAGAACTTCCTCGCCACCATGGAGCTCCATATGTTCAATATTAGTCATTTCCTTTTCTTTTCTTTTTCTTTTCTTTTTTTTTTTTTTTGAGACCGAGTTTCGCTCTTGTTGCCCAGGCTGGAGTGCAGTGGCACAATCTCGACTCACTGCAGCCTCCGCCTCCTAAGTTCAAGCAATTCTCCTGCCTCAGCCTCCTGAGTAGCTGGGTTTACAGGCATGCGCCACCACACCTGGCTGATTTTGTATTTTTAGTAGAGACAGGGTTTCTCCATGTTGGTCAGGCTGGTCTCGAACTCCCGACCTCAGATGATCCGCCCACCTTGGCCTCCCAAAGTGCTGGGATTATAGGCATGAGCCACCGCGTCCGGCCAAGATTAGTCATTTCTTTTATTTTTATTTTTTTTGAGACGGAGTCTCGCTCTGTCACCCAGGCTGGAGTGCTGTGGCCGGATCTCAGCTCACTGCAAGCTCCGCCTCCCGGGTTCCTGTCATTCTCCTGCCTCAGCCTCCCGAGTAGCCGGGACTACAGGCGCCCGCCACCTTGCCCGGCTAGTTTTTTTTTTGTATTTTTTAGTAGAGACGGGGTTTCACCGTGTTAGCCAGGATGGTCTCGATCTCCTGACCTCGTGATCCGCCCGTCTCGGCCTCCCAAAGTGCTGGGATTACAGGCTTGAGCCACCGCGCCCGGCCAAGATTAGTCATTTCTAAAGGTAATTCTGATCAGACAGAACGTGAGCTGTAACACCTCATAAATTCAGAACACTTGTGGGATGGACTGTGCTTCCTTCAGTGGAAAAGTGGTTTGTTTTGGCTGGGCGCGGTGGCTCACGCCTATAATACCAGCACTTTGGGAGGCCGAGGTCAGGAGTTTGTAGACCAGCCTGGCCCATATGGTGAAACCCCGTCTCTACTAAAAATACAAAAAATTAGCTGAGCGTGGTGGCACATGCCGGTAGTCCCAGCTCCTCGGGAGGCGGAGACACAAGAATCACTTGAACCTGGGAGGCGGAGGTTGCAGTGAGCCGAGATCGTGCCACTGCACTCCAACCTGGGCGACAGAGTGTGACTCTGTCTTATTAATAAATAAATAAATGAATGAATAAATAAATAAGAAAAGATGTTTGTTTTTTACAAATGTGTGGTTCATACTCCTGAGTGGCCTTATTAGCTTTTTGGTTAGGAGACAAGGGAAGGAACTTTCTTGGATCAGTGTGTGCTGGTGATTTTATTGCCTTTTCCTCTTAATTCAATCCCACTCTTTCTCTTCCTCAAGTCTTGACCACCCAGCCCCCTACCCCAGGAATCATGGGGGACAAGTCTGGGAGACCACAGAAAAAACACCAATGACACTGAGCTATTAAAGATCAAAACTGGGTCAGGAAGAGCTCATGTTAAGCTTTCACATGTGCTAAGAACACTGAAAGAAACATACTGATTTCCATCTTGATAGTGCCGGTTAATTGACAGATGTGGGACAAGATGAGGGAGAGGTCAAAATCCCCCTAACTTCCCAAAGCAAAAGACAAGAGTATAATGATCAGAAACGAAACAGTAGTGTCAGAAGCACGCAATTAGCTATGGACGGTGAAACACATAATGGTTCTATCTGTTCTGAGATTGTAAAAGCACAATTATTTTCATCAGGATAAAAAATAAACACGAAGAAAACTATACTGTTGAATGGAACATGCTACAACCTATGTTTATGGAGCACATTCCAAGTTGTATATGCATTATCTACGATCCTCACTATAAGCCAGCATTTAGAAATTAGTAACTTCAGGCCAGGCGCGGTGGCTCACGCCTGTAATCCCAGCACTCTGGGAGGCCAAGGTGGGCGATTCACGAGGTCAAGAGTTCAAGACCAGCCTAGCCAAAATGGTGAAACCCTGTCTCTACTAAGAATACAAAAATCAGCCAGGCATGGTGGCGGGCACCTGTAATCCCAGCTACCTGGGACGCTAAGGCAGGAGAAATGCTTGAACCCAGGAAGCGGAGGTTGCAGTGAGCTGAGATCATGCCATTGCACTCCGGCCTGGGCAGCAGAGCAAGACTCTGTCTCGGCAACAACAACAACAAAAAAATATATTGACTTCACAGATAGGATACATTTGCTCAGAAATTATGAAAACTGCCCAAGGTCACCCAGCTGGTACAAGTCACAGCAAGGAACTGAACTTGGTGACAGTCACTACTGATTCTAAAAGTCTTACTCTTGCCTTTTTTTTTTGGCGGGGGAGCAGGGACGGAGTTACACTCTTGTTGCCCAGGCTAGAGTGCAATGGTGTGATCTCAGCTCACTGCAACCTCTGCCTCCTGGGTTCAAGTGATTCTCCTGCCTCAGTCTCCCAAGCAGCTGGGAAGCTGGGATTACAGGCGCCCACCACCACACCTGGCTAATTTTTTTTTTTTTTTTTTTTTTTGGTAGAGATGGGGTTTCACCATGTTGGCCAGGCTGGTCTCGAACTCTTGACCTCAAGTGATCCACCCGCCTTGGCCTCCCAAAATGCTGGGATTACAGGTGTGAGCCACTGCGCCTGGCCAAAACTCTTAGTCTTTCTACAATCTCTAACAGTGGGAGAAATGCTCTGGGCAGGTGCTGTAGCAAACACAGACTGCATATCAGGCAGAAAGATCCCAAGATTTGTCCCAGCCTTCAAATGGGATGGCCTACTCTCTTTTCAGTGAGAATACTTCATTTCCATTATTACCCTAACTGCAAACTGTATTCACCCAATTTTGCACCAAAATACAGCATCCCCAAGAACAGAACTCTCTCTCTTTTTTTTTTTTTTCTAAAGAGACAGCGTCTCACTCTGTTGCCTAGGCTGGGGTGCAGTGCAGCGATCATGGCTCACCGCAGCCTGAACTCCTGGGCTCCAGCGATCTTCCCACCTCAGCCTCCCAAGTAGCTAAGACTACATGTGGTTGCCACCATGCCTGGCTAATTTTCTTTTTTTATTTATTATTACTGTAGCAGGATGAGCCACAGACAAAACTCCTCAGACACCGGATTAAAGAAGGAAGACCGCGGGGCGCGGTGGCTCACGCCTATAATCCCAGCACTTTGGGAGGCCGAGACGGGCGGATCACGAGGTCAGGAGATGGAGACCATCCTGACTAACACAGTGAAACCCCGTCTCTACTAAAAATGCAAAAATCAGCCGGGCGCGGTGGCGGGCGCCTGTAGTCCCAGCTACACGGGAGGCTGAGGCGGGAGAATGGCGTGAATCCGGGAGGCGGAGCTTGCAGTGAGTGGAGATGGCGCCACTGCACTCCAGCCTGGGCGACAGAGCGAGACTCCATCTTAAAAAAATAAATAAATAAAAATTTAAAAAATAAATAAATAAATAAATAAAGAAGGAAGAGGTTTTTTATTCGGCCGGGAGCGTCGGCAGACTCGCGTCTTAAGAGCCGAGCTCTCCGAGAAAGAAATACCTGGCCTTTTTAAAGGCTTACAACTTTAAGGGGTCCACGTGAAAAGGGTCGTGATAAATCAAGCAAGCGTGGGAAATGTGACTGGGGGGCTACATGCATCAGCTAACAGAACAGAAAGTTTTACAATGCTTTTTTCCTACAGTGTCTGAAATTTACAGATAAGTAGTTTAGGTCAGGGGTTGATGTTATTATTACTTTGTTTAACTCCTAGGGCCAGATGGTAGTGCCAAGGTTGTCTGGCTATTTATCTTACTTTTGTTTCTTCCTCTCTTTCCTCCTGTCTTGTGAACTAGGCAAGGTGAGGGGAGGAGGGCAGCAGCAGTAGTGGTCTCCTTCCTTATTACTATTATTATTGGAGAGAAAAGGTGTTACTGTTACCCAGGTCTCAAACTCCTGGCCTCAAGCAGTCCTCCCAATTTAGCCTCCCAAAGTGCTAGGATTACAGGCATGAGCCACTTCATCTGACACAGAGAATTCACATATCACACCTTCTCCACTTTTTTTTTTCTTTTTTTGAGACAAGGATTCACTGTGTTGCCTAGGCTAGAGTGCGGTGGCACCATGCCGGCTCACTGCTGCCTCAGCCTCCTAGGATCAATCAATCCTTCCACCTCAGTCTCCCAATCAGCTGGGACTACAGGCGCGCGCCACCACGCCCAGCTAATTTTTCGTATTTTTAGTAGATACCGGGTTTCGCCATGTTGCCCAGGCTGGTCTCGAACTCCTGGGATCAAGAGATCCACCTGCCTCGGCCTCCCAAAGTGCTGGGATTACAGGAGAGAGCCGCTGCGTCCGGCCCGTCTCCACTTTTAAAATTTCCAGTGACAGAAACTGTGAAAAGCAACAAGAGTTGTGTGTTTTAATATCCTAAACTCGAAGACAAACATAAATGTAAATAAAAACTGTCAGAGCTCTCTGCAATCTTCAGTTTGGGTCTTCCAGGCTGCTGCAGCGTTGTTCACAAATCCACACACCTCTAAAGGCAGGCACAGAGCGCTTTCCTGGGTAGTCGGGTGGCCTGCTGGTAGTTGCAGGCTTCTGGTTTCCCACCTTAATGGCGATGGCAGGGCAACCTGTTTTGGTGATGCTCTTTGCACAAGCAGTTCTTTCTGCCCGGAACGCCCTTCCCCAGCCTTTGCCTTAATAAATACCACTCTTTCTTCAAAACTCTGCTCAACAGGGGCGCCTTTTTGACGAGCTTAGTCGTCAGACTCCCTAATACAGTTCATAGTTTTCACATTTTTGTACAATCTGTTCAAGTTCTAACTCCCCGCCCAAAGGGCTGCGGGCTCACCGCCGGCGCTCATGCCTAGCACCACGGCGAGCGAAGATGCGGAGTTCATAAAGCAGAATTACCCGGTGTTATCATTCTCAACACTAAAACAGCTCAACCTTTTCCGGTAAGTAGTTCCTAATAGTCCGGCCCAGCCCTCCGCCCGGCCCCGCCCTCGCCTGGCTCCGCTCTGCGCCTGCGCCTTGGGAATCGAAGCTGGGGCATTCTCCAACCCCCTCGCTGGAAGCCTTCACTATTCTCCTCCCTGTGGGTGGAGCGAAGTTTGGGCACTTGGGTCCTACCGTTGTTATTAGTCTTTAGTCGTAATTAATATTAAATAACAAAATTAAATGGGTTTATTTTTCGTGAAAAGTTAATTCTCCTTGTTTTTGGCTTTGCCCCTCGTGCACCAAATGGTACAGTCCCACACCAGCCAGCCTCCCTACCCAACACCACTGGCGTCTGCGACGGAGAGGCGCCTTCCATGCTGTCGTCATCACGTCGGCCGGAGCTAGCGCTCCGTCCTGGGCCACGCCTCCCGGCGCAACGCCGCTCCTCCCCGGTTACTAAGCGGCCTTGGATACCTGGCCGCGGGATGCTGGGCGGCGTCAGGTGACCGGTGGTCGCTGGGCGTCAGGTAAAGGGCTCCAACAGTGGTGGGCCGGCTGGGGCGGTGGGGCGGCCTGGGAGCTGGCGAGGGCCTCGACACACTCTTCGAGGCCGCTGGGCCAGTCATAGAACATCCAGGGTCCACCGGGGTGAAGTAAACTGTGGGCGCGGACGTAGCCCGGGGTCCTGGCGCTCTGGCTGGGCGCCCATCTGCAGGGCCTCGGGTGATGCGGCTTTTTTAGTCGTTCCGCTGACTATGAAAGAGCATCGGAAGAGGAATCGTAAAGTCTTAATCTCTCTTCTGTCGTGGCTGCGATCCCTCGGTATTCGTGTGGGAAATACTGATTTGACTGGTAATGTTATTGAAGAGAAAGCGAGAGAATGGTTGTGCAGCGTTACCCAAATATTCGTTATTTTTACAGTTTTAAAGGCCTTATAGTATTATTAAGGAAATGCATTTCTAGCTAAGTCTGACAGTGCAGGAACGCAGACCTGCTACTCTCACCAGGGGCTGAACTAACCGAACAAAAAAAATAGATGTGTCACGTTAGTGGGATCATGGAGGGGGCAGTTTTTCAACTGGACAAAATGATGTTAAAGTGCTTAAAGAAGAAGAAATATGTGAAAGTAGCCAGGAAAATTCTAAAATTAATGGTAATAAGGGAAATTAGCTCTCCAGAGCCACTAGATATTATAACATAAAGGTATAGCAATTAAACTACTTAGAAGATGGGTGCAGCAGTGTGGGCCCGTAGTCCTGGCTACTTGGTAGACTGAGGCGGGAGGATCCCTTGAGCCCAGGAGTCAGAGACCAGCATGGGCATCAAAGGGAAACTCTATCTCTGAAAAAAAAAAAAAAAATTTTAAAAAAAGAAAGTTTGGAACTCAGCAGGAGCTTACAGGCAGATAGAATATATTAGAACTCAGAATAAGAGCCAGTTATATATAGGGATTTATTATATAGGGAAGGTGGTACTGAATTTCAAATCAGCATTAGAAAGGTGAATTGGGGTCAGGCAGCTTTTTTAGTAATTTAGAAAATTGAACCAGTCGAGCGAGGTGTCTCACACCTGTAATCCCAGCACTTTGGGAGGCCAAAGCGAGTGGATCACTTGAGGTCAGGAGTTCCAGACTCCTGGCCAACCTGGTGAAAGACCGTCTCTACTATCGCGCGCGCCTGTAATCCCAGCTACTGGGGAGGCTGAGGCGGGAGAATCACTTGAACCCGGGAGGCAGAGGTTGCAGCCAGCCGAGATTGCACCACTGCACTCCAGCCTGGGTAACAGAGCGAGACTATGCCTCGAAAAAGAAGGGAAAAAAAAAACGGAATGAAGCCCATTTTGAGCACCACAATAATTTCCAAATGGACTAAAATTTAAATGTTAAAATATTACATCACGAATTAGCTGGGTGTGTTGGGCGCCTGTAGTCCCAGCCACTTGGGAGGCTGAGGCACGAGAATCTCTTGAACCTGGGAGGCGGAGGTTGTGGTGAGCCGAGATTGTGCCACTACACTCCAGCTTGGGTGACAGAGCACACTCTGTCTCAAAAAAAAAAAAAAAGGAAAAAGGAAAAAAAAATTACATTGCAAAGTACTGAAAGAAAGCATTGTTCAATTTATTTATAATCTTAGAATGACAAAAACTCTTCTAAATGTTTCATGTCATCCAGAAGCCAGAAAGGAAAATATTAATACTTTTAACTCTATAAAATTTAAAATCTGTATGGCCTGCAAAATTCAACCAAACCAAAAAAAGTATCAGAAGCCAAATAAATTTAAGAAAATATTTGTTTAATGATCAATTAGAAAATTATGAAACCTGACCGGGTGCAGTGGCTCATGCCTGTAAACCAGCACTTTAGGAGGTTGAGGTAGAAGGATCACTTGAGGCCAGAAGTTTAAGGGCAACATAGCAAGACCTTGCTTCTGCAAAAAATTCAAAAATTAGCTGGGCAGTGGTGCGCACCTGTAGTCCCAGTTACCCAGGAGGCTGAAGTGGGATGATTGCTTGAGCCCGGGAGGTCAAGGCTGCGGTGTATCGTGATTGCACACGATACATTCCCAGCCTGGGTCACAGTGTGGGACTTTTATCTCAAATAATAAGAAGTTTTTAAAAAGAAAAATTTCAAGAGAAAAATGATCGGAGTACCTGGACAAGAAAATCAGAAGGAAAGAAATACAAGTGGCAGAAATCTATAGCAAGGGACCACTATCTCACTAACTTCAAAGTGGAAATTAAAACAGTAATGAGGGCTTTTTTTTTTTTTTTTTTTTTTTGGCAAAGACGACAAAGACTGAAAATAGGATTGTGTGGAAGCAGAAGCGTGTTAGTGGAAGTATAAAATCATAATTTTTTGGAGGGCAATTTGGAAATGATTTACTCAGCCATTCAATAGGTAAGAATCTACAAATAGGCAAAGTGCAGAAAAACATGTTGTTTAACATTGATGTTTTAGAAAATATTTGATAAAAGATGTCAATCAGTATATGACTGGTTAAATAAATTATGGTAGATCCATAAAATGAATACTGTGCAGCTGTTTTTGTTGTTGTTGTTTAAAGACAGGGTCTCGCTCTGTTCTCCAGGCTGGAGTGCAGAGTGAGGTGAATGTGGCTCACTGCAGCCTCAACCTCCTGGGCTCAAGCAATCCTTTCACCTCAGCCTCCTGAATAGCTGGGACTAAGATATGTGCCAGCATGCCCTGCTGATTTTTGTAGAGATGTGGTCCAGGCTGGTCTGGAACTGCTGAACTCAAGCGATCCTCCTACCTCAGCCTCCCAAAGTGCTGGAATTACAGGCATAAGCCACTGCACCCAGCCCTGTGTAGCTGTTTAAAAGAATATGGTAGATCCATGTGTACTGACAAAGAAAGATGTCAAATATACAAGGTTAGGTGAACCAAGTGTTTCAGAGTAATGCGTGTGGTAAGATCCTATTTCATAAAATAAAACTGTAAGTTAATATATGTATAAAAAGAATGTAGAACTGGGTGCAGTGGCTCACCCCTGTAATCCCAGCACTTTGGGAGGCCAAGGCAGGCGGATCACGAGGTCAGGAGTTCGATACCAGCCTGACCAACATGGTGAAACTGTGTCTCTACTAAAAATACAAAAATTAGCCAGGAATGGTGGCACTTGCCTGTAATCCCAGCAACTCAGGAGGCTGAGGCAGGAGAATCGCTTGAACCCAGGAGATGGAGGTTGCAGTGAGCCGAGATCATGCTGTTGCACTCCAGCATGGAAGATAGAGCAAGACTCCGTCTCAAAAAAAAGAAAAGAAAAGAAAAAAAGAATCTAGAAGACTATATCCTGCGCTTAACAGTAGTTAGCAGTGATGAATCAGGTTGGAAACATGGTCTTGGGACGCAAGAGCAGGGTGATGGCGGGGCAGGGCCATAGGTGTAGGCTGTTGGGAGGGTCTGGGCAAGAGGTGGAAAGCAAAAATGGGTAGGGGAGGGCTGGGTTGGTTTTGGTATTAGGTTTCTGTGCTATGCTTTTGCATTTCATTCTTGACCTTTGAGAATTGTAGGAATTTCCTAGATAGGTTTCAGTTGTATGCCCTTTCTTGATAAATAGTAGTAGAAGGCAACTATTTATTGCTTTTAGGGTCTTTGGAATATTGTTTATTGATTTTCTGATCCCTTCTTCCGTAAGGTAACCATGGAGAAAGAGCTGCGGAGCACCATTGTTTTCAATGCCTACAAAAAGGAGATATTTACCACCAACAACGGCTATAAATCCATGCAGAAAAAACTTCGGAGTAATTGGAAGATTCAGAGGTGACCGACCACGTATATTGTTTTCCCTTCTAAATGATATTGTCCTGCTGATAAAGCTGAGAAGTCTTTATTTTCTTATGTAACATAGATTGTTTAGGTGGGAGAAGCTCAATTTAAAGATCATTCAGAATTAGGTCTGGCGCGGTGGCTCACGCCTGTAATCCCAGCACTTTGGGAGGCTGAGGCAGGCGGATCACAAGGTCAGAGATCAAGACTGGCCATCACGGTGGCTGACACCTGTAATCCCAGCACTTTGGGATGCCAAGGTGGGTGGATCACGAGGTCAGGGGTTCAAGACAAGCCTGGACAAGATGGCGAAAGCCCATCTCTATTAAAAATTTTTAAAAAATTAGCCAGGCATGGTGGCAAATTCCTGTAATCCCAGCTCCTTGGGAGGCTGAAGCAGACAATTGCTTGAACCTGGGAGGCAGAGGTTGCAGTGAGCCGAGATTGCGCCACTGCGCTCCAGCCTGGGCAACAGAGTGAGACTCTGTCTCAAAAAAAAAAAAAGAAAAATCAAGACCATCCTGGCCAACATGGTGAAACCCCGTCTCTACTAAAATTACAAAAATTAGCTGGGTATGATGGTGTGCCTGCGTATAGTCCCAGCTACTCGGGAGGCTGAGGCAGGAGAATCACTTAAACCCAGAAGGCGGAGGTTATAGTAAGCTGAGATCGCGCCACTGCACTCCAGCTTGGTGACAGAGCAAGACTCTGTCTCAAAAAATAAAAAAATTATTCATAATTAAATAAATTCTTATTGAAAGATCTCTTGGACAGGACGCAGTGGCTCATGCCTGTAATCCCAGCACTTTGGGAGGCTGAAGCAGGCAGATCACTTGAGTTGATGGTGCGTGCCTATAATCCCAGCTACTAAGGAGGTTGAGAGACAAGAATCCCTTGAACCCAGGCAGTGAAGCCTGCAGTGAGCCGAGATCATGCCACTGCACTCCAGCCTGGGCAACAGAGGGAGACTGTGTCAAAAACAAAAACCAAAAAACATTTCTTCTGAAATCAGCAATTAGGATATTATTAAAGCAGCATATTATTAAGTTGTCTTCCAAATCACACACCAAAAAATTATTCTAATTATACACATGTAACTTTTTAAGATTTAGAGGCTTTCTTCATATTTTGACTGAGGTCAATACTAGGGAAAGGAAACATGAGAATTAAATGAGAATAGCTTTGACTTTGTGGATGTGGATGTGTATGTTCTTAATAGGTGAGGATATGTAATCATACGAGCTAATGGTAGGGCTGATTGAATTAGTAGTTGAGGACTTCCTTATGCTTTAGCATGGCTTGATTTGAACACCTTGACTTACTGGAAGTATTTGGACAGAGGACAGATGACTCTGGGGCAGGCCTTAGAGGGAATTCTCACTTTGGGAGAGAGACTGGACCAGTTACGTCTAAGTCCCTTCGTCTCTGAGCCTCTGTGGCCTCTGCTTCCAAATAGTTGAGAGACTAAAACAATACATAAATTGATTTAAATTATGGACCTAATATTTGCTTTTAAAATTGTATTTCTAGCTTAAAAGATGAAATCACATCTGAGAAGTTAAATGGAGTGAAACTGTGGATTACAGCTGGGCCAAGGGAAAAATTTACTGCAGCTGAGGTAAGAAATATCCACTAAAGAAGGAATATGGTGAAGTGATTAAGAGCCTGGGCTCTGAAATACTGGATCGGAATCCTCCTTCACCACTTACTGTGTGGCCTTAAGGTAGTCACTTCATCTCTCTTTTCATCGTGGAGTTGTGATGATTAACCGAGATGCTTCATGTAAAGTACCAAACGCATAGTGTGGGCCAATTAAATATTAGCCACATTTCTTTTTTTTTTTTTGAGACAGTCTCGCTCTGTCCCCCAGGCTGGAGTGTAGTGGTGTAATCTCAGCTCACGGCGACCTCCGCCTCCCGGGTTCAAGCAATTCTCCCTGCCTTAGCCTCCTGAGTAGCTGGGACTACAGGTGCCCACCACCACGCCTGGCTAATTTTTGTATTTTTAGTGGCAACGGGGTTTCACCGTATTGGCCAGGCTGGTCTCAAACTCCTGACCTTATGCTGCCTACCTCAGCCTCCCGAAGTGCTGGGATTATAGGCGTGAACCACCGCGCCCGGCCACTAGCCACACTTCTTTGCTATATTTTTGCTTTGAAAATAGGAAAATTCTGCTGGGTGCGGTGGCTCATGCCTGTAATCCCAGTGCTTTGGGAGGCCGAGGCAGGTGGATCACCTGAGGTCGAGAGTTCGAGACCACCCTGACCAACATGGAGAAACCCCATCTCTACTAAAAATACAAAATTAGCCAGATGTGGTGGCGTGTTCCTATAATCCCAGCTACTTGGGAGGCTGAGGCAGGAGAATCGCTTGAACCCAGGAGGCGGAGGTTACCGTGAGCCAAGATCATGCTATCGTACTTCAGCCTGGGCAACAAGAGCAAAATTCCATCTCAAAAAAAAAAAAAAAAAAAGAAAATTCCATTTAAAATAAAGATGTTTATTATTCTGGTTTATGGAATGGATAAAGAATGATAAATGTAAGGCCCAGAATACAAATGACAAGTATTGGTGAGAATGGGAAGTTATTGGAACCCTTCCACACTGATGGTGGGAATGTGAAATGGTGCAGTCACCATGAAAAACAGTATGGCAGTTCCTCAAAAATTTAAGCATAAAATTGCCATATGATGGCTGTGTGTGATGGCCCATGCTTGTAATCCCAGCACTTTGGGAGGCCGAGGCGGGTGAATCACTTGAGGTCAGGAGTTTGAGACTAGCCTGGCCAACATAGTGAAACCCCGTCTCTACTAAAAATACGAAAATTACCCAGGTGTGATGGTGTGCACCTGTAATCCCAGCTACTTGGGAGGCTGAGGCAGGAGAATCACTTGAACCTGGGAGGCGGAGTTGCAGTGAGCAGGGATCGGGTCACTGGACTCCAGCCTGGGCAACAGAGCGAGACTCCATTTCAAAAAAAAAAAACAAAAAAAAGCCTGCCATATTATCTAGCAATTCCACTTCTGGGTATATGCCCAAAAGAATGGAAAACCGGATCTCAAAGAGATAATTGCACACCTATTTTCTTAGCAGCACTATTCACAATAGCCAAAATGTGGAAATAGCCCAAGTATCCATCGGCAGATGAATAGATAAGATATGGTATATACATACAATGGAGTATTATTCAGTCTTAAATAGGAAGATAATTCTGATACATGCTACAACATGAATAAATCTTGAGGACATTATGCCAGATGAAAATAAGGCAGACACTAAAAGACAAATACTGTATGATTTCACTTATGCAAGCATGAGGTATGTAGAGTAGTCGAATTTGTAGAGACAGAAAATAGAAGGGTGGTGATTGCCAGGACCTGGGGGAAGTGGGGAATGGAGAGTTGCTGTTTAATAGGTATAGAGTTTCAGTTTTGCAAGATGAAAACAGTTCTGCAGATTGGTTGCCCAACTGTGTGAGTATATTTAATACTGCTGGACTAGGCCAGGCACAGTGGCTCACACCTCTAATCCCAGCACTTTGGTAGGCTAAGGCGGGTGGATCACTTGAGGCTAGGAGTTCGAGACCAGCCTGGCCAACATGGTGAAACCCCATCTCTACTAAAAATACAAAAATTAGCCGACGTGGTGGCGCACGCTTGTACTCCCAGTTACTTAGGAGGTGGAGGCGGGAGAATCGCTTGAACATGGGAGGCAGAGGTTGCAGTGAGCCGAGATTGCGCCATTGCACTCCAGCCTGGGCGACAGAGACCCTGTCTGAAAAGAGAAAACAAAAAAAACTGCTGAACTATATACTTCAGAATGGTTAAGATGGTAAATTTAGGAAAAGTTAGGTGTGTTTTTTCACAGTCAATAAAACGAAAATCCCAGAACATAGAAAGAGCCATTTTACAGAGAATGGGAAGTACCTTTGTGCTCAGAGAGAATATGGGGAGTAGGGAGGATGAGGCAGGGCAAGGCCAATGTGGTCCTTAGATTGAGGCTGGCCACGGTCTCCTGCTGTTTCTCTGGGTGGTGCCATGGGGAAGAGGTCCAATGGGGAGCATTTCTAGTGTCCTTTGTTTCTCAATTTGATTGCAAGGTGAACTTCCCCTCTGGGAATGGCATGGAGAGAGACATGATTGTTTGATCAGGTTAATTGACAGAAGGAGTAGGAATTACCATTGGCATTGTGGAGGTAACCCGCAACTCCAACCCACTGAGACCTTGAGGGAAATGTACACACAGAGGGCAGTGGCCTGCAGAGCAACACTCTATTACTTGTTGGGCTTTGGCTCCATCTCCCCATCCACCTAGCAAAGCCAGTGAGAGTTGGCCTGATGTTTGCCAGGAACCAACCAGCCTCGGGAACACAGGGGCATCCAGAGAGAGGGTCAGAACTTGGTGCCTGGGCCTTTTCCCAAGTGGAGATGGGTGCCAGGCCAAGCCTTAGTTTGGGCTTCCAGGGATGGAAGGCTGTCGCATCCAAGAGACACAAGTCCTTCGAGAGGCAAGTTTGATGTAACTTTATCCTAATAAAATGTCCTCTCCCAGACCAGTCCCTGACACCATGCCTTCTCTTTGGAGTTGGAGTGAGGTGGGAAGAAAAGGGAGAAAAGCTATTAGCTTTTTTTCTAGGAACCAGCATGCCCTTGTGTTACAGTTCTTCCAATAGGCTCATGCTGGTGAGATCACTGCTTTCCTTGTCATAGCTGCTGGCCTCCTAGACTGTTACCCCTGGAGAGCTGTGTGATGCCTTTTTCATGTTGGCTTCCAGAAACTTCTGTGACAGGACAGACATCATATGTCTGATATTTGGTGGTAGTATCAGGCTAGAAACTAGGCTGAACAGTCTTCCCTTATTTCCACCTCAACTGCATTAACGCATCAGACTAGCTTTGTGGTGGTATTCAGTTACGACCAGGTAACCACATGGCTGAGACGAGTATTTTCCAACCCTAACAGACCAGCGTCCACCTATATTACCAGTGCCAACTTTGTTACCCTGAATTGAAATGCAAAGATAATCTCAACCACCACCATTAAAAAAGTAAAGCAATACAGCTTCCTAACTTTAATGTGCATAAATTAGAGGATGATTTATGAAAGAATATATGTATTTCAAATTGTAAATGTTTAGGCATATATATACTAGGAGAATATACATATTTCAGTTTGTTAATGCTTGGTCATACATACATTAGAACACTTCTTTATGTTTGACATTTTGAAATAAATGTGTAATAAATGTATAGAATTCCCATGAATGGGATAGCTACATATGCAGACTGGAGGAAGTGATGTATTGGCAATTCAAATCATGAGCCGTGTTGCTGTCGGTGATGTGATTTTTCCAAAATACTGACTAACTCTTGGTAAAGTTCTATTAATAAAAAGAGTATAATTCTTCTCTCAGTTTACATGGTAGTTGGGTACCTGGGAATTCAGTATATGTTAAATTGTGCAAAAAATACTTTGTACAGTATTTACATATAATTTGGGCTGGGCGCAGTAGCTTACTCCTGTAATCCCAGGAGTTTGGGAGGCCGAGGCGGGTGGATCACCTTAGGTCAGGAGTTTGAGATCAACCTGGCCAACATGGTGAAACCTTGTCTCTGCTAAAAATGCAAAAATTAGCCGGGTGTGGTGGCAGGCGCCTGTGGTCACAGCTACTCAGGAAGCTGAGGCAAGAGAATCACTTGAACCCAGAAGGTGAAAGTTGCAGTGAGCCGAGACTGAGCCACTGCAGCATGGGTGACAGAGCGAGACTTCATCTCAAAAACAATAAATAAATTGGAGTTAGATTTTAGGCTAAGCTTCATTTGTTTGTTTGCTTTTTCTTTTTTAAACCTATGTGACTATCTGAGAAGATAGTCATGTTTTCTCATGTGAAACAGTTCTTTACTGTGTGGGACTGGTCTGAATACTGCAGGACCTTAACTTCCCTGCCCTTCACCCACTAAAATGTCCTTAAACATTAACATTATGGCATTAATATTATGCCGTATTAATATTAATATTATGGTGATCCATAATACATGCTAGATGGTTTAAATGCCTCCACTGAGAGCCACTGGCCTGGATCACCCAGTCTTGATTACATGAAATATCTCACATTTGCTGCCACACTGTAAAACTTAACAGTGTGAATGCATTCTAAGCCAATTTCTAAAATTTAAGTCTGTAAAATTAATCTTTCTTCCTGTTTTTGCCATAAAGAAATAAGAAACCTCCAATTTGTACCAAATAT
Source organism: Papio anubis (assembly GCF_008728515.1). Lineage (NCBI taxonomy): Eukaryota > Metazoa > Chordata > Mammalia > Primates > Cercopithecidae > Papio > Papio anubis. Next base: position 70,806,292 of record NC_044991.1, read on the forward strand.
CTGTTCTTTTGTTAGAAGGGTCTCACTTACATGCAGAGCTGGAAACTGGGTCATAATTAATTCGTGGAAGCTCCTTCAACTTTTGCCCATCTGTGTTATTGCACACCACGTCCTTCATGTGTCTTTTTCTTCCAATGCCAGATGGCCAATAGGACACAGTAGATACTAAATACTTACTGTATACTCATTGCATTTAGGCAACATGGACAAATTCCAGAACCACAGAATCATAAATACCAAGTCCCAGTAGAATTTCCCAAGTGAAAGCTATGTTCTGAGAATATATATTGCAAACTAGATCTGGCTTGCTGTTATCAGTCATAGAACATAGCATATATTTACGGCTATCTGGGAAGAGGAGTTTGAGAGGAAATCAAAAGGAAGAAAAAGGAAGATGAATTTAGGGAGAGATTCAGTCTGTTGTTCAGGGTCCAGGATCCATGCAGTTATAACCCATTTGTTTTGTTTTTCTGTTGTTCCAAAAAATATTTACTAAGGATCTGTTATGTACCTAGTTATGTGCCAGGTTCTAGGACTAACGCTAGGGATCAAAGTCAAATAGCACATGATCTCTCCATTTTAGGAACTGATAGTCTAGGAGAAATGAAACAAATGGACCATCTACTGATAATGATCAATGTTCTAAGTTCCACATTTCTACAGAAGCACAGAAAAGAGGCACTGGATTATTGGGCCCAGAGGAAATGGACTTTGAGCTGATTTTTTTTTTTTTTTTTTTTTTAGACAAGAGTTTTGCTCTGTTGCCAGATTGGAGTGCATTGGTGCATTCTCGGCTCATTGCAACCTCCGCCTCCCAGGTTCAACTGATTCTCCTGCCTCAGCCTCCTGAGTAGCTGGAATTACAGGCGTCTGCCAACACACCTGGCTATTTTTTGTATTTTTAGTAGACACAGGGTTTCACCATGTTGGCCAGGCTGGTCTCAAGCTCCTGACCTCAAGTGATCCACCCACCTCAGCCTCCCAAAGTGTTGGGATTACAGGCGTGAGCCACTGTGCCTCACCTTAATTTTGATTTTGAAATAATTCATTTTTTTATTTTGTTTTGTTTTTTTGTTGTGTTTCATTTTTGAGACGGAATCTTGCTCTTTTGCCCAGGCTGGAATGCAGTGGTGCGATCTCAGCTCACTGCAACCTTCACCACCTGGGTTTAAGCAATTCCCCCCTCTCAGCCTCCTGAGTAGCTGGGACTACAGGTGCATACCACCATGCCTGGCTAAGTTTTGTGTTTTTAGTAGAGATGGGGTTTCACCATGTTGGCCAAGCCGATCTTGAACTCCTAACCTCAGGTGATCTGCCTACTTGGCTTCCAAAGATTCATTTGTTTTGTTTTTGTTTTTGTTTTTGAGACAGAGTCTCACTCTGTTGCCCAGGCTGGAGTGCAGTGGCGCAATCTTGGCTCACTGCAAGCTCCACCTCCCAGGTTCACGCCATTCTCCTGCCTCAGCCTCCCGAGTAGCTGGGATGACAGGCACCCGCCACCATGCCCAGCTAATTTTTTTTATTTTTATTTTTAATAGAGTCGGGGTTTCACCGTGGTCTCGATCTCCTGACCTCATGATCTGCCCGCCTCGGCCTCCCAAAGTGTTGGGATTACAGGCATGAGCCACCGTGCCCGGTCAGATTCATTTGTTTTATGCAGTGTGGCGAAGTCAGGGGGAGAGGAAAATTCAGGGAGCATGCAAGAGCAAGAGGGCCTTGCTGTGGCAAAGCTAGTCTGGGCAGTAGTTTCCAAAGTAGGATGCATATGATCAATCAATGGGGTGCCAGAAGGAAATTACGTTTATTATTCATATTTTCATTACCCTTAAAACATTTTCTTTTTGAGAGTTGTTTTAAATTATAAAGTGCATATTTTGTATAGAGATACATACATATTGGATGTATTTATATACATGTTCAGATTTTTTTCTGCTGGAGCACTTGATGAAGAGAGTTAAGAAACTGTTTGTCTGGACCACCCACCCCAGATTTTCTCAGGCTAGACCAGCAAGATCAACACTAGATTTTTCTCCCATCCCCAGCTTTGTGAAAACAAGAGAGAGCTTCCAGGAGATAAACAGAAAACATGCATTTCTGTCTATGGTTTAGTTGGTCAATGACCTTGAACAGAATTCCTCCCAGGTGTGGTATGAAATGTGTTCATCCTGATATCCTCTGTGGGCCGTCAAGAGAAGGCATTGTCTAAATTAGTGGTTCTTAACCAGGGGTGATTCTATTTCTTCTTCTCCTGAGGGAATGTGGCAATCTCAAGAGACATTTTTGGTTAGTAGGTGGAGACCAGGGGTGCCTCTGAATGGAGAACTGAGCGCTTCCTTTAGTTAAGTTTTTCACTTTTGACTTGCTGTCTGATAGCTTTGAAACTGTAAGTTTACTTTGAGTATTTTGGAGCTTTATGCTCAGAGATAAGCTTGGAGATCCTACATAGAGAGTACTTTTTATCTCATATACATTTATATATGAATGCCTCATAGATTTGAAGTATTTATTTTTCATCTAGTTAAGATCTTATGGTATTTCGGGCAAAAGTCTTTTGAATATATTCATAGATTGCTTTTTTCCTTTGTGTAGTTTGAAATCCTGAAGAAATATCTTGACAGCGGTGGAGATGTCCTTGTGATGCTAGGAGAAGGTGGAGAATCCAGATTTGACACCAATATTAACTTTTTACTGGAAGAATATGGAATCATGGTTAATAATGGTAATTAGTATTATTATTTTCAGTAGAGGCAGTAATTTTCTATCTATTATTTTATATCGTAGCCCTCTAGGTCCAGTGGCATAATGGAAAAAGCCCTGGGCTGTGTATGCATGTTTTAATGTTCCATTCTCATCAGCAGTCTGAGCCTCCTAGGTTTGGGCTGCTTCCATTTATAAAGTGAGATGGATTGGAACCAAGTTCCAGGGTGCCTTTCAGGTCAAAATTGGTATGAGTCTATAATATCAAACTTATTTCTAACCTAAAATATACCTCCTTCTGTTTTTCCCTCATAGATGCTGTGGTTAGAAATGTATATCACAAATATTTCCATCCTAAAGAAGCTCTAGTTTCCAGTGGAGTCTTGAACAGGTAAGCATGTTGAAAGCAGAAATATCTTGGCCAGGTGTCACTGCTCACGCCTGTAATCCCAGCACTTTGGGAAGCCAAGGCTGACGGATCATTTGAGATCAGGAGTTCAAAACCGGCCTGGCCAACATGAAACCCCATCTCCCCATCTAAAAATACAAAAAAATTAGCCAGGCATGGTGGCAGGCGCCTGTAATCCCAGCTACTCGGGAGGCTGAGGCAGGAGAATCGCTTGAGCCCGGGAAGCAGAGGTTGTATTGAGCTGAGATTGTGACATTGTACTCTGGCCTGGGTGACAGAGCGAGACTCCGTCTCAAAAAAAAAATAAAGCAGAAATATCCTTACACATAACTCTCATTTCTTCTACATAAATCTTCCCTCATCTCTTCTCACACATTCTTTTCACTGCCCCTTCTTCTTTCTTTTTTTATGTTATTATAATTTATTTTACTATATTACTACTCATTCATCAAATTATTTTTCTTCATCTTTTGAAACTTACTTCACATTCAACTTATTTTTTATTTTTATATATATATGTATGTATTTTTTGAGACAGAGTCTTGCTCTGTTGCTCAGGCTGGAATGCAGTGGTGGGAACACAGTTCACTGCAGCCTTGACCTCCCAGGCTTAAGCAATCCTCCCACCTTAGCCTCATATTTACTGTGCTAATGAATACAGTGTGAAATTCTCAAATTTTTTTGTTTACTAGATTTTAATTTTTCTTCTTCAAGGGAAATTAGCCGAGCTGCAGGAAAGGCTGTGCCTGGGATCATTGATGAGGAAAGCAGTGGAAACAATGCCCAGTGAGTATGTTTTCTGATGCCACATGAGGAGGATGTATCATTTTGAAGAGTCTTCTTTTTCAAAATGAAAAGAGCTTTTGTTTCTGGTTACAAAAATAATCAGAATTTGAACAGTTCAAGAGGGAAAAAAGTAGAAGCTCTGCACTGTAAGTCCATGCTCCTCCTCCTGAAGGCAGTCTTAATAATATAGTATTTAGGCCCGGCACGGTGTCTCACGCCTGTAATTCCAGCACTTTGGGAGGCCGAGGCGGGTGAATCACCTAAGGTCAGGAGTTTGAGATGAGCATAACCAACATGGCAAAATCCCATCTCTACTAAAACTACAAAAATTAGCCAGGTGTGGTGGTGTGCGCCTGTAGTCCCAGCTACTCGGGAGGCTGAGACAGGAGAATCATTTGAAACCTGGAGGTGGAGGTTGCAGTGAGCCCAGATTGCACCACTGCACTCCAGCCTCGGCAACAGAGCAATACTCCATATAGTATTTAGATTTCTAGGGGTTTTTTTTCCATTTATAAAGTTATAGGTAAGTACCTCTTCCTTTTTAATGACTGGATTAAATTGGATCTATCCCAGTTTAACCAACTCCCTATTTTTGGACATTTAAGTAGTTTATAATGTTTTTCTTCAATAATACCACCTGATGTTTTTCAAACATTGACTGTGTGACAGGCATGTATTACCTCATTTAATCCTTACAACTCTGGAAAGTTAGAGATGAGATACAGAGACATAATTGCCCAAATGCACATGACTACTCCATGTCAGAACTTAGATGCAACCATAGGCAGTCTATTCTAGAGCCTGCACTCTTAACTTCTGTTCTGTATTATTGTTATAAACAATTTTATAGCCGGGTGTGGTAGCTCACTCCTGTCATCCCAGCACTTTGGGAGGCCAAGGCGAGTGGATCGCCTGAGGTCAGGAGTTTGAAACCAGCCTGGCTAACATGGCGAAACCCCGTCTCTACTAAAAATAGAAAATTTAGCTGGGCATGGTGGTGGGCGCCTATAATCCCAGCTACTTGGGAGGCTGAGGCAGGAGAATCGCTTGAACCTGGGAGGCAGAGGTTGCAGTGAGCTGCCGTCGCACCACTGCACTCTAGCCTGGGGGACAGAGGGAGACTTCATCTTAAAAAAAAAAAATTATATTTGTTATTATAAATAATAAAGCACAAATGAACATCTTTTTTTTTTTTTTTTTGAGACGGAGTCTCACTTTGTCACCCAGGCTGGAGTGCAGTGGCACAATCTCAGCTCACTGCAACCTCCACCTCCCAGGTTCAAGCGATTCTCCCACCTCAGCCTCCCGTGTAGCTGGGATTACAGGTGTCCACCACCACACCCAGCTAATTTCTGTATTTTTAGTAGAGATGGGGTTTCACCATGTCAGTCAGGCTGGTCTTGAACTCCTGACCTCAGGTAATCCACCTGCCTCAGCCTCCCAAAGTGCTGGGATAAGTGAACATCTTTGTATGTACAGTTTTGTGCACTTGTGGTAGTATTTTTTAGGGTAAATTTCTCAGCATTGAAATTTCTGGGTCAGAGGTCTTCCAACAGATGGGTTACCAAATGTAGTGTATTACCAGATATCTCTCAGGGAGGTGGTACCACTTACAGTCCCTATGAGCACACCCCTTTTTCCTCTCTTGCCAGCACGGAGTATTCTGGTAAACATGGTATCTGTTTCTTTAAATTTGCATTTTAAAAAATTATTAGTGCATAGGATGACCTTTAAAGTCTACTGGCTGATTGTATTTCTTCTGTGAATTTCATGTTCACTGCTTTTTGGCCATTTTTCTATTGATGATTTGTCTTTTTGCATTCATTTATAATGCCTCCATACTTTGAAATATTTTACCCAATAAAAATTGACATTTTTATGTAGTTAAAGCATGTTACAAAGTTTTAGTAGTGAAAATAATATGGTCCGGTTACTGTGGCTCACCCCTGTAATCCCAATACTTTGGGAGGCTGAGGCAGGCAGATCACTTGAGCTCAGGAGTTCAAGACCAGCTTGGGCAACATGGCAAAACCCTGGCTTTACAAAAAAATACAAAAATTTAGCCGGGCATTGGTGGCTCACACCTGTATTCCCAGCTACACGGGGGACTGAGGCTGGAGAATTGCTTGAACCCGGGAAGCAGAGGTGGCAGTGAGCCGAGATCGCGCCACTGCACTCCAGCCTGGGTGACAGATGAGACCCTGTCTCAAAAAATATGTAAATAAAATGAAATTAAAAAATAAAATAATGTGATTGGCTGTGTGCAGTGGCTCACACCTATAATCCCAGCACTTTGGGAGGTCGAGATGGGCCGATGGGTTGAGGCCAAGAGTTCAAGACCAGTCTGGGCAACATAGTGGGACCCTGTCTCTACAAAAAAAAAAAAAAAAAACTTTAAAGATGAGCCATATGTGGTGGCACAAACCCATAGTCCCAGCTACTCTAGAGGCAGAGGCAAGAGGATTACTTGAACCCAGAAGGTCGAGGCTGCAGTGAATCATGATCATGCCACTATACTGCAGCCTGGGTGACAGAGCACGACTGTCTCAAAAAATAAATAAATAAATAAATAAATAAATAAATAAATAAATAAATAAAATGTGGTCGTAGTCCAGAAATAGTTAAAAGAAAATAAATAATACAGATTAAAATTAGACCAAAAACATATATGGAGGGTGGGGGTTATTTGTGTATAGTAAAAGTGGCATTTCAAATATTAGAAATGGATGGCATAATTCTGGGTAACCATTTGGAGAAATAGTTTCATTTTCATACTACACCCCAAAATGTATTCTGGATAGGCTAAAATTTTTAATATTAAAAATGAAAGCATATGCCGGCCGCGGTGGCTCATGCCTGTAATCCCAGCACTTTGGGAGGCTGAGGCAGATGGATCATGAGGTCAGGAGTTCAAGACCTGCCTGGCCAATATGGTGAAACCCTGTCTGTACTAAAAATACAAAAATTAGGCCGGGTGCAGTGGTTCACGCCTGTAATCCCAACACTTTGGGAGGCTGAGGTGGGCGGATCACCTGAGATCAGGCGTTTGAGACCAGCCTGACCAACATGGTGAAACCCCATCTCTATAAAAATACAAAATTAGCCAGGGATGGTGGCAGGCACCTGTAATCTCAGCTACTCAGGAAGCTGAGACAGGAGAATCACTTGAACCCGGGAGGTGGAAGTTGCATTGAGCCAAGATCATGCCATTGCACTCTGGCCTGGGCAACAGGAGCGAAACTCTGTCTCAAAAAAAAAAAAAAAAAATTAGCCTGGTGTGGTGGTGCACACCTGTAATCCCAGCTACTCAGGAGGCTGAGGCAGGAGAATTGCTTGAACCCAGGAGGCAGAGGTTGCCGTGAGCCGAGATCGCACCACTGCGCTCCAGCCTAGGCAACAGAGCAAGACTCCATCTCGAAAAAATAAAATAAAAATTAAATTAAATTAAATTTAAAAAGAAAGCATAGAAGTACTTAAAGAAACCCAGGTACGATGGCTCACGCATGTAATCCCAGCACTTTGGGAGACTGGGCGATCAACAGGGTTTCAGGATCTAACCCATCCCACCATAACATGGGTGTCCCTGGCCTGACCAAAAACACACAAAACCAGCTGGGCTGAGGGTGGAAGTGGGATGCCTGTAGTCCCAGCTCACTGGAGGCTGGAAAGTGCAGGAGAAGGAAGTGAACCCCGGAGCGAGTTCAGTGAGCTGGAGATCCCGCCACTGCACTCCAGCCTGGGCGGCGAGCAGGGACCGCCCCAAAAAAAAAAAAAAAAAGAAGCACAGCTAAAACCAGAAAATGATGGCTCACTATGTAACCCAGCACTTGAGACTATACGTAGATCACTCTGAGGTGCCAGAGCTAAGACTTGAGCCCTGGGCCAAACCCCACCCCTACCTAAAAACAATACAAACTTAGCCAGGATGTGGTGGTATTAAACCTGTAACCCAGCTTACCTGGGAGCTGAGGGCGAGGGAGGAATTGCCTAACCGGAGGCTGAGGGCTGTAACAGATGAGACCTGACCACCACCTAAGCCCAGTGATGGAGCCCAGACAACCAACCCAGAAGTACCTTTTAAAAGTAGGTGAACATTTTAAAATTCCGAAGTAGGGGTACGACCTTCTTCAGTGGTAAAACCTGAAACAAGCCCAGGCGGAATATGGGTATTAATCCAGTTAATATTTTTGACTGGTCAAGAACTGACCTAGGGCCGAGCGCAGTGGCTCATAATCTGTAATCCCAGCACCCTGGGAGTCGGAAGAACTATAATGGAGTTGGGACCGCCTGGCTAGCATGAGAAACCCCGCCCCGTCAAACAAAACAACAAAAAACAAAATGAAAAATTAGCCATGATGGCAGCACCCAGTCCCAGCCATTTGGAGTTTTATGCGGCAGGTAATCGCGGTGAACCGGAAGCGGAGCTCGCAGGAGCCAAGATCGCTACCACTGCACTCATAGCCTAAATGCCGAGCAGAGCAAGATCCATCCCTTTAAAAAAAAAAAGGGTCGGGCTGGCCTCGCTTCCAAATCCCAGCGACCCTTTGGGAAAATGGAGAACGGGCGGATCACGGGTCGGCGACCGGCATCATCCGCCACGTAGTCCCCGGCCTCTACTCGCTGGGGCAAACTAGCCGGGCGATAGTGCGGCCTGAACCGTTTCTCGCTCGAGGCTGGAGGTGGCAGGAGAATGGCGTGAACCCGGATACGGAGCTTGCAGTGAGCTGGAGTTTACGAGCCTGAATCTGCCTGCATGGCGTACCGGCCTAATCCCAGCACTTTGGGAGGCCGAGGCGGGTGGATCAGCGAGGTCAGGGACGGCGAACCTGGCGGCCATGGTGAAACCCGCCTGCACGCAAAATGCCAAAACTAGCCGGCTGCGGTGGCGGCTTCGTAGTCCCAGCTACCGGAGGCTGAGGCAGGAGAACATGCTGAACTCCGGGAGGCAGCGAGCCGCGCAGCGAGCCGGTGATCGCCACCGCACTCCAGCTCGGTGTGTGAGATATTAAAGGCCGACCCGCCTCAAAAAAAAAAAAAAAAAAAAAAAAAAAAGGAATCAATCTAATTATTTCACTTTGTATCAGCTCATCCAATAGGTATAGGTAAAAACCTGCACTCGGTTTAAACACCTTATTAGAAGTTCCTGATTCCCCCTACTTCTGCCAGGCAGACCCAAGGCATAGTAACTGTTAGTGTCTGTTTCCCTATCTGTGTAATGGGGACAATGTTAACATTACAAAAATCGGCACCAGCGAGGTGATATTTGCAAAGTACTTTGTGTGTAAGCTCAGCCATAGTACCCTGCCTCCGCTGCTGTGAGCATGACTTTGTAATTCATTATAGTGAAGGGAATGTGTTCAGTTTGCCCTCTCCTGACACCAGGGAAACACAGCTTCTCCTCAGGCTTTGAGAGATGGACTAGTCCTCCATCGTGCTTTGAAGTATCTTTGCCTGTTGGAGTCTCAGATTCTCCTTTATCCTGGCCTTGTTGTCCCTTTCTCCTTCTCCCTACCCCATGTAGCCATACTTAATTCTGTTTCTCATCCAAATGTTTAAGCTCAGATCATCTTAGGGACTTTACACAAGCTAGTCCCTCTTTTAGGAAAACTCTTTCTGAAACTTTTCACTGAGCTAATCTTTACTCGGTCTACATGTACTGGTGCCCCGTTTGGGGAATGGGTGTTTAAGTTTATACTAAGTCTTATCAAAATGTCAGTCTCATTGATTTCTTTTTTGCACGGAGTCTCGCTTCCACGCCTCCAGGCTGGAGGCTAAAATGGCTTCACCGTGCCCGGTTCCCCGCCAAGGCCGTTTCCTGCGCCTCATAGCCTCGAAGCGGGGACTACAGGTATCTCGGCCACCGCCCTAAGAAGTTTCGTATTTTTAGTAGACGGGTTTTCACCGTAGTTAGCCAGGATGCTGGCCCCACCTGGTCTCGTGACCGCCGCCTCCCAAGTGCTGGGATTACAGGCTTGAGCCACCGCCTCACGCCCTCATTTACTTTTTTTCTTTTTTTCGGAGAGTGCAATGGCACTGTCTGCAACCTTCTCTTGGGTTCAGGCAATTCTTGATTCCTGAGCTGGGATTAAGAAAGCCCGGCCACCACACTAAGCACAATTTTTGTATTTGAGTGTTGACAGACCTCACTGTCGAAAGTTTGGCCAGGCTGATCTTGGAACTCAACCCCTGTGCATCCACCCGCCTCAACCTCCCAAAGTGAGATTACAGGCTTCACTGGGCCAGCCTGGCCTAGTCTCATTGATTTTTTAAGTAGTAATTAAAGAAATAGAGGAGTGTAAATAATAGCAGATAGGCCAGGCACAGTGGCTCACACTTGTAATCCCAGCAGTTTGGGAGGCTGAGGCAGGTGGATCACCTGAGGTCAGGAGTTTGAAACCAGCCTGACCAACGTGGTGAAACCCCATCTCTACTATAAATACAAAAATTAGCTGGGCGTGGTGGTGCGCGCCTGTAATCTCAGCTCTTGGGAGGCTGAGGGTTGGGAATTGCCTGAACCCGGGAGGCAGAGGTTTCTGTAAGCTGAGATTGCGCCATTGCACTCTAGCCTGGGTGACAAGAGCAAAATTCCATCTCAAAATAATAATAATAATAATAATAATAATAATAATAATAGCGGATAGTTTTTATCTTACTTCTCAAGTGTGCATTCTCCCTTATGCCTTGAGAATCACTTTCCATTGATTGCATTTGGGGAAAGTGTTGGGGATAGATGTGTGTTGACCTCCATATGACTATTTCTCCCCGCTCCCTTTTCTTTCTCCATGGACAACTGCTTGTTTTCTTCTACTTCTGGCCCAGAGATCGTGGGCTGTAATCCACCTTGCTGGGATACTGCTGAAGTAAGGGTAGAAGGCGGAGTTTGGAGAATGTGGGCCAGGTACCACTTCTCTTTCATGGTATGGTAACAAAGTCATAGGGTAGATGAGACTTTACTGAAGGAATGGGGAAGATTAACACTGGAGGCAGACCGGGCCCAGTGGTTTACGCTTGTAATTCCAGCACTTTGGTAGGTCAAAGTGGGCAGATTGCCTGAGCTCAGGAGTTCAAGACCAGCCTGGGCAACATGGCGAAACCCTGTTTCTACAAAAAATATAAAAATTAGTTGGTGTAGTGGCATGCACCTGTGGTCCCAGCTACTCAGGGCGCTAAGGCAAGAGAATCGCTTGAGCCCAGGAGATTGAGGCTGCAGTGAGCCATGTTCATGCCACTGCACTCCAGCCTGGGCAACAAAGTGAGATAAAAAAACAAAACAAAACAATCAAACAAAATCACTGGAGGGAAATAATTTTAAACTTAAGCTAAAAAGAATTTTTGTGGTCTAAAGAAAAAGGGAAATGAAAATCTCTATGAGGTACTCCTCGTGGGTGCTTCCATGTTTCTAACCTTATGCTCTGGTCTTGAGATCTCTGTTTCTCTCCATTCTGAGAGCACTTCCTTCAAGCTTTGCAGAGCTCCATCTTTCAGTAAAACCCTAGCCCCTCCTGCATGGGTTGGCCTTACCCCAGGATCTGCACCAGGATCTGCTCCTCTATCCCACACCCTCTCCAGGAGTACGTTGCCCCAGGTCAGACCAATTCACTCTAGATAATCTAAGACAAGTCTTTGTTAGGACAGTGGAGAGTAGAAGGGACTGCAAAGCAGATCTGTGTAGAAGTGTCCATCGTAGCGTATATTTATGCCTCTGTCCATGTGACATTCAACTGGTAACATGCCCTTCCAGTGACAGACATTCATTCTTAGATATAGCACCAGCCAAACCCAAGGAAGAAGAATGTATTTACCACTAAGATGTTATTATGCAGAGCAGCTGGAGTTTAGTTCTTGGATGAGGCCCCATCCTTTTCCTCCTTCCTCCATCAGGGGCTAGTTTAGTTCTCCCAGTAACAGTCATTTCCACTTTCCTATGAATTTACTTTCATGTTTGTTAAAATGCTTTATTAAATGTGTAGCTAGAGTTGTCCCAGTTTTTAAGTTAACAAACCAAAGCTTAGAAAAAATTTTGTTTGATAATGAATCAAAGAGTGTTACTCGGCTGAGCGCAGTGGCACACACCTGTAATCCCAGCAGTTTGGGAGGCCGAGGCAGGCATATCACTTGAGGCCAGGAGTTCAAGACCAGCCTGGCCAACATGGTAAAACTCTGGCTCTACTAAAAATACAAAAATTAGCTGGGCGTGATAGCAGGCGCTGAGGCTGGAGAACAACTTAAACCTGGGAGGCGGAGGCTGCAGTGAGCCAAGATCACACCACTGCACTGCAGCCTGGGTGACAGAGTGAGACTGTTTCAAAAAAGTGTGTTACTGAAGAAACATTGAGATTATTTTCAGAATTTTTGTATTCATATTTTTAAAATTTGAATGTGTTTCTTTAATTTCTTACAGGGCTCTCACCTTTGTGTATCCTTTTGGTGCCACATTGAGTGTCATGAAACCAGCAGTGGCTGTTCTGTCTACAGGTTCTGTCTGCTTCCCACTTAATAGACCCATTCTGGCTTTCTATCACTCAAAGGTACAGCCTTTCTTAAATGTGGGTATAGATATTATTTTTATTGTTGAAATAAAAACTACCTGACCATTTCCAGAAGGCTTTTATATATTTTCTCATTGATCATCCTGCCAGTCCTGTAAAGGAGTATCTCAGCTATATACATTTTGCTTATGGGGAAACAGTGGATTGTCCAGTAATTGATGAAGTTAAGGCCTAAACCTAGCCCTTTTTTTTGAGACGGAGTCTCACTGTCACCCAGGCTGGAGTGCAGGGGTGCGATCTTGGCTCACTGCAAGCTCCGCCTCCTGGGCTCACGCCATTCTCCTGCCTCAGCCTCCCAAGTAGCGGGGACTACAGGCGCCCGCCACCACGCCTGGCTAATTTTTTATTTTGTATTTTTAGTAGAGACGGGGTTTCACCATGTTAGCCAGGATGGTCTCGATCTCCTGACCTTGTGATCTGCCCGCCTTGTTATTATTCTTAACCCAAAGCTTTTCCACTATAGCATGAGGCTACCTGTATTATAACTTTTAAAATAACTTTTTTTTTTTTCCAATCCCATGGCAGCATATTGATTAAAGTAACTTTTAATCCTGTCTGTGACTATGGGCTGTACCCTCAGTGTAAAGAGAATACATTCAGGAACAGATGGAGTTAACATATTACACAAAATAGCATAGAATTGTGTTGATGTTATTTTAGTTTATCCTAAGAAAATATATCAGAAAACTATTTTTCCAGTTATTATCCTAGAGACCCCATAAAAATGTGGGTGCAGCTAGTCCCAGGCAGTGACCCAACATCCCATTGCCTTTCTTTTTCTTTCTTTCTTTTTTTGTGAGATGGAGTCTCACTCTGTTGTGCAGGCTGGAGTGCAGTGGCGTGATCTCGGCTCACTGCAACCTCCACCTCCCAGGTTCAAGCAATTCTCCTGCCTCAGCCTCCCGAGTAGCTGGGATTACAGGTGTCTGCCACCATGCATGCCTAATTTTTGTATTTTGGGAAGAGATGGGGTTTCACTATGGTGGCCAGGCTGATCTCGAACTCCTGACCTCAAGTGATCTGCCCACCTCGGCCTCTCAAAGTGCTGGGATTACAGGCACGAGCTCTGTTGCCCAGGCTGGAGTAGAATGGCACAATCTTGGCTCACTGCAATCTCTGCCTCCCGGGTTCAAGCGAGTCTCCCGCCTCAGCCTCCCGAGTAGCTATACCACCATACCCTGTTAGTTTTTGTATTTTTAGTAGAGATGGGGATTTACCGTGTTGCCCAGGCTGGTCTTGAACTTCTGAGCTCAGGCAGTCTGCCCGCCTTGGCCTTCCAAAGTGCTAGGATTACAGGCATGAGCCACTGTGCCCAGCCCCCACTGAGTTTTAATTCACATTTTGCTGAATTTACCTTCATCTGTCCCCTAAGACAGAATTCACCAGCTGATCTTCTAATTTTTTCCTAGGGAACTCGATGTCTGTAGCTTTTAACAATCCTATTTTTTTTTGTGGTACCTAGGAATTACCTTTCCCTCCTTATTTAAAAGCTCTTGGGCTGGGCATAGTGGCTCACGCCTGTAATCCCAGCACTTTGGGAGGCCAAGGCGGGTGGATCACAAGGTCAGGAGATGAAGACCATCCTGGCCAACATGGTGAAACCGCCTCTCTACTAAAAGTACAAAAATTAGCTGGGTGTGGTGGCATGTGCCTGTAATCCCAGCTACTCAGGAGGCTGAGGCACGAGAATTGCTTGAACCCAGGAGGTTGCAGTGAGCTGAGATCATGCCACTGCACTCCAGCCTGGAAACAGTGAGACTCCGTCTTAAAGAAAAAAAAAAAAAATTGAAAAATTAGCCACGCATGGTGGCAGACTATGTAGCATTTGCTTTTAATGTGGTACAAGTCAGAGTTTTTTAAACCAATTTTTAAAAAATGTATGGAATGTGTGTATTTATATCTCTTGACATCTCTGGCTTAGTGTAATTCTTTTCCTGGGGAAATAATAACTATGCCTGTTCCCTATATGTGATGTAGCTAGAAAAACCGATTTCATTTTGTAGTTTTACTATTGAACTGGTTTTCTCATTACAAAAGTAGTATGTGCTCATTGTTGGGCTGGGTGTGGTGGCTCACAACTGTAATCCCAGCACTTTGGGAGGTCAAGGCGGGCGAATCACTTGAGGTCAGGAGTTCGAGACTAGCCTAGCCAACATAGTGAAACCCTGTCTCTACTAAAAATACAAAAATATTAGCCCAGCATGATGGTGAGTGCCTGTAATCCCAGCTACTCCAGAGACTGAGGCAAGAGAATCGCTTGAACCCTGCAAGCAGAGGTTGCAGAGAGCCAAGATCATGCCACTGCACTCCAGCCTGGGCAGTGGAGCAAGACAAGCCTGGGCAGTAGAGCAAGACACTGTCGCCAAAAAAAAAAAAAGTAATATTGTAGAAATGTTACAATAATTGTAGAAAAATTGAACAATACAGAGATAAAGCAGAAGAAAAAAATTCCCCCATTGCACTACTCCAAGACTCTAAGACAGCCCAGGTTGACATATTCTTCACTCTCTCCCACTTTTGCTTTGCCTTATTTTTATTTATTTGCCTCACAAGCTTTAAAGTAGGATAGCTATATAATTTATGCTATAGGTCAAGCGTGGTGGCTCATGCCTAGCACTTTGAGAGGTTAAGGAGGTAGGATCACTTGTGGCCAGGAGTCTGAGACCAGCCCTGGCAACATAACAAGACCTGTCTCTACAAAAAAGTTAGCTGAGTGTGGTGGTGTGCTCCTGTAGTCCTGGCTACTTGGGAGGCTGAAGCAGGAGGCTCACTTGAACCCAGGAGTTCGAGGCTACAGTGAGCCATGATTGTGCCACTGCACTCCACCCTGGGAGACAGAGTGAAACCCTGTCTCTAAAAATGGAAAAAAAAAAATTATACTTTTTTTTTAACCCAATGATTTGTTGGAAGCATTTTCCCATGTTACTGAAAACCCTTTATAATATGAAATTTAACTGCCGAAGAAGGTTCTGTCATTCTGAATTACTTTTTTTGTGAACATTTGGATTTATTTCTAATTTTTTGTGACTTTAACTACACAACTGTGCATACAATTTTTTATGTTTCAGACTGCTTTTGTTGCATATGTTAATAGTTTCAACAACAATGTGTGAAAGAACTTATTTCACTAAAATTTGACCAGCACTGTTTATATCATTTTTTCATATTTATTTATCTGATAGGCAAAAGTACTTTATTTTTATTTGTTAAAAATTACAAGTATTGAAAATCTTTCTTATTAACCAGTTGTTATTTTATGACTCATGCTTGTGCCTTAGTTTTCTTTTTGTGTGTGTGTGACGGAGTCTCACTCTGTCGCCCAGGCTGGGGTGCAGTGGTGCGATTTTGGTTCACTGCAACCTCCACTTCCCAGATTCAAGTGATTCTCGTGCCTCAGCTTCCTGAGTAGTTGAGATTACAGGCATGCACCACCATGCCTGGCTAATTTTTGTATTTTTAGTAGAGACGGGGTTTCGCCATCTTGGCCAGGCTGGTCTCGAACTCCTGACCTCAAGTGATCCACCTGCCTCGCTCTCCTAAAGTGCTGGGATTACAGGCGTGAGCCACTGCACCCAGCCTTGCCTTAGCTTTCTTTGAGACTGAATCTTACTCTGTTGCCCAGGCTGGAGTGCAGTGGCACGATCTCAGTTCACTGCAACCTCACCTCCCCGGTTCAAGCAATCATCCCGCCACAGCCTCCCAAGTAGCTGTGGGAGTACAGGCACATGCCACCACCCCCAACTAATTTTTGTATTTCTTTTTTTTTTTTTTTTTTTGAGACGGAGTCTGGCTCTGTCACCCAGGCTGGAGTGCAGTGGCCAGATCTCAGCTCACTGCAAGCTACGCCTCCCAGGTTTACGCCATTCTCCTGCCTCAGCCTCCCAAGTAGCTGGAACTACAGGCGCCCGCCACCTTGCCCGGCTAGTTTTTTTTTTTTGTATTTTTTTAGTAGAAACGGGGTTTCACCATGTTAGCCAGGATGGTCTCGATCTCCTGACCTCGTGATCCGCCCGTCTCGGCCTCCCAAAGTGCTGGGATTACAGGCTTGAGCCACCACGCCCGGCCAATTTTTGTATTTCTAGTAGAGACAGGATTTTGCCTCCCATGTTGGCTAGGCTGGTCTCAGATTACTGATCTCGGGGCGATCAGCCCACCTCGGCCTCCCAAAGTGCTGGGATTATAGGTGTGAGCCACTGTGCCCGGCCTACCTTAGCTTTCTATTTGGATCTTACTTAAATATTTTTTTTTTTTTGGTACCCATAGGTATCTTTAACTGTACAGACTGTCTTTGAGTTTATCTTTTTTTCCCTTTAAAATTATGATCTTCATTTATAAGATAAATAACAGTGGGAAAATGCTGTAGAACCAATTTAATTTTTTTTTTTTTTTTTTTTTTTTTTTTTTTTTTAATTTTTAGAGACAGGGACTCGCTCTGTTTCCCAGGCTGGAGTGCAGTGGTGCAGTCATAGCTCATTGTAACCTCGAGCTCCTGGGCTCAAGTGATTCTTCTGCCCCAGCTTCCCAAGTAGCTAGGACTACAGGTATGCCTCACCACACCCAACTAATGTAGAATTAATTTATGTTAGTTTTTGTTGAAAGCCAAATAGAAAAATACAGAAATATCTAAAATGAAAGGGAGGTTAAAGCGTAGTAGTTATTATAGTTGGTATTTCTTTTTTTTTTTTTTTTTTT
The DNA here is from genome assembly GCF_008728515.1 of Papio anubis. NCBI lineage: Eukaryota > Metazoa > Chordata > Mammalia > Primates > Cercopithecidae > Papio > Papio anubis. Next base: position 70,823,425 of record NC_044991.1, read on the forward strand.
TTTTTGAGATGGAGTCTGACTCTGTCACCCAGGCTGAAGTGCCGTGGTGTGATCTCAGCTCACTGCAACCTCCGCCTTGCAGGTTCAAGTGATTTTCCTGCCTCAGCCTCCTGAGTAGCTGGGACTACAGGCACATGCCACCACACCCGGCTGATTTTTTTTTTTATTTTTAGTAGAGATGGGGGTTTCACCATGTTGGCCAGGCTGATTTCGAACTCGTGACCTCAGATGATCTGCCCACCTCGTCCTCCCAAAGTGCTGGGATTACAGGCTGAGCCACTGCGCCTGGCCTATAGTTGGTATTTCTAAACTTTAAAATCTGGGCGTGGGCCGGGCCCGGTGGCTCACGCCTGTAATCCCAGCACTTTGGGAGGCTGAGGCGGGCAGATCACGAGGTCAGGAGATCGAGACCATCCTGGCTAACACGGCGAAACCCCGTCTCTACTAAAAATAAAAAAATTAGCCAGGCGCGGTGGTGGGCGCCTGTAGTCCCAGCTACATGGGAGGCTGAGGCAGGAGAATGGCATAAACCCGGGAGGCGGAGCTTGCAGTGAGTGGAGATTGCACCACTGCATTCCAGCCTGGCCGACAGAATGAGACTCCGTCTCAAAAAAAAAAAAAAAAAAATCTGGGTGTGAATTGGCACTCTTCAGTATATAAGACAGTTGCTAGCGTGATTCTGATAAGTGTCTGGGGACTAGGATACATGAGATGCATCTTGGGATTTGAGTATCTGACCCTGCTTTGTCATCAATAGAACCAAGGTGGGAAGCTGGCAGTGCTTGGTTCATGTCACATGTTCAGTGATCAATATTTGGACAAAGAAGAAAACAGCAAAATCATGGTAAGCTATTTGTTCCATCACATGAATGTACAATGTGTAAGTATTATTTTCATGTCATTTTAAAAAATACTGGTAAGTTTATTTGCTCATTTAAAACCAGCTACTCAGAACCCAGTCTATGCCAGGCACTGAGAATACAAAGTTGAGTCAGGCATAGTCCCTGCTTTGGAAAAGTTTGTAATACATTGAGAGAGAGAGAGACAAATTAGAAAACCCAGAAGGGTGTTTCTGAGCATGTCAGGTGGGGTGGGAGCTGAGCCTGGAGAAGCAGAGAGGAACAAGCTCAACAGCAGTATCACGTGTGAGACCAAGGAGCTCGAACTTGATGCTGAAAGCCACAGGGAGCCCTTGGGTTTTCAGCAGCCTTGGGCATAGCCAGGTCTGTGTTTCTTCTTTTTGTTGTTGTTATTGTTTATGAAAGAACTTCTGGAATGTTTTGGAAAGATTTTTCTGTCAGTTGTGTGGAAGGTGGAAAGGAGGAGGCAGCCTAGAGCCAGTTAGGAAGGCGGTGGTGTCACCAGGCAAGGAAGAATAGGGACCTGAGTATCGGCAGTGAAGGTGTGCGTGGAGAGGAGGGGCCGGTGGCATGGAATGGGAATTAGGAAGGGTTCTGTAGAGGACCACTCACTGACTGATGTGGCAAATAAAGACATTGCAATTTTGTCAAAAAAACACCCAGGGAACATGTCTTATGGAGGATGGCAGAGTGGGGAAGCACATGTCTGTACAGCACGTGTCAGAGCTGTCCATTGGTGATTCCAGTGAGAGAAAGAAACGCCCGCCAAACTTTTTCCTTCATAAAATAGATTACTTCAGCCTTATAATTGTTATATTGGGAGATTGATTAAGACCTTATTTCTGTGGAATTTACATGAAGTTTCAGCGTCTCTAGATACATTATGGGAGATCTAGATATTCTACTTTTTTTTTTTTTGACATGGAGTCTCTCTCTGTTGCCCAGGCTGGAGTGCAATGGCACCATCTTGGCTCACTGCCACCTCCACTTCGCCGGTTCAAGCGATTCTCCTGCCTCAGCCTCCTGAGTAGCTGGGATTACAGGTGTGCGCCATCACATCAGGCTAATTTTTGTATTTTTAATAAAGACAGGGTTTCACCATGTTGGCCAGGCTGGTCTGGAACTCCTGAGTTCAGGTGATCCATCCGCCTCAGCCTCCCAAAGTGCTGGGATTACGGACATGAGCCACCATGCCCAGCCTAGGTATTCTACTTTTCAAAAGTTTTAATTTCAGACTGTCATCACAGTAAACAGGGATTAATTCAGGATTGTGAACAAATGTTAATAAATTTTAGCTTGTGGCTAGAGGTTAGAGTGCTTAAAGATAAATTATAAATTTCTGATAATAAAAGTTGCATTATGCTGGGCACAGCAGCTCATGCCTATAATCCCACCACTTTGGGAGGCCGAGACAGGCGGATCACCTGAGATCAGGAGTTTGAGGCCAGCCTGACCAACATGGTGAAACCCCATCTACTAAAAATACAAAAATCAGCCGGGCCTGGTGGCAGACGCCTGTAATCCCAGCTACTCGGAAGGCTGAGACGGGAGAATCATTTGAACCCAGGAGGCGGAGGTTGCAGTAAGCCGAGATCACACCACCACACTGCAACCTGGGCAACAGAGCGAGACTCTGTCTCAAAAAAGAAAATAAATAAAAAGTTGCATTAGGGTGACGAAAACCTTTGAGTTCTCATATGATTTCAAGGCTGGCTACCCTTTTCTGAATCACTGCTTTAATCTTTTTTTCTTTATCATTTTTCTTGATTTAATTCTCTAGTCCTGACCTTCAGCTTTTTCAAATAACCAACTGTCCTAATTATGTACTTTTTTTTTTTTAAGGATGTTGTTTTCCAGTGGCTCACAACAGGAGACATCCACCTAAACCAGATTGATGCCGAAGACCCAGAGGTAGACACTGCAAATTATTAGAAACTTTTAAATGAGAAATGAGTCCAGCTTCTCAGTATCACTTCTAACAGCTCAAAAGGAATACACGTCTGTCTTACCTCATCTGTAAGAAAAATGGAAAGAAAGGATGATTGGGGGGGATGAAGGCCATATTGTAAAAAATAAGTCAATAAACAAAATATGTAATTAATCATAGAATTAATTGGAGGGGAACATACATACATACAGTATGTATATAAATTAGAATTTAAATTATGGGCACTCTGGCCCAAACTTTCAAAATGAGCATCTGCAGAAAAATACTTTTTTCAGAAGTATGAAATTTTCTCATAAAGAAACAAAGACTATCAGAATTTATGTTGTAAACTATAATTTTGTCGCCTTTAGATTTAACAGTTCTAAAGGCATTATGATAATATTCATCAGATAAGTGAGAGTGGTGAAACCAGCACAGCGAAATCACCACTGGCTCTTGGACCTTATACAGGTTCTTTCTGACCATTTTTCATCCTAGTTTTCTTTATTTTTTTAAAAAATGTATTGTGGCCGGGTGCGGTGGCTCAAGCCTGTAATCCCAGCACTTTGAGAGGCCGAGACGGGCGGATCACGAGGTCAGGAGATCGAGACCATCCTGGCTAACACGGTGAAACCTCGTCTCTACTAAAAATACAAAAATCATTAGCCGGGCGAGGTGGCGGCGCCTGTAGTCCCAGCTACTCGGGAGGCTGAGACAGGAGAATGGCGTGAACCCGGGAGGTGGAGCTTGCAGTGAGTCGATCGCACCACTGCACTCCAGCCTGGGCGACAGAGCGAGACTCCGTCTCAAAAAACAATGCCTGACAAATTTTGTTGTATTGTATTGAGATGGAGTCTTGCTCTGTTGCCGAAGGCTGGAGTGTAGTGGCGCAATCTCAGCTCACTGCAACCTCCATCTCCTGTCCAAGTGATTCTCCTGCCTCAGCCTCCTGAGTAGCTGGGATTACAGACGTGAACCACCATGCCTGGCTAATATTTGTATTTTTAGTAGAGGCAGGGTTTCACCATTTTGACGAGGCTGGTCTCAAACTCCTGACCTCAAATGATCCACCTGCCTCAGCTTCCCAAAGTGCTGGGATTACAGGCGTGAGCCCCCCGGCCCAGCCTTCTGGTTTTCTTGTCTGTGAACAGGGGATGCTAATACCTGTGTTCTCTGCCTCACAGGATGATTATGTGGGCTAAGTTAATAGATGGTAATGTGTCAGGCATTGTATGCCATATACTTCCACATAAGTCATCTTATTTAATCCTCTCAACTGCCCTGGGAGGCAGGTGGTCTTATTCTCATTTTATAGATGAGGAAACTGAAATCCTTCAAGATCGCAGTGTGTTCAAATGGCAGGCAAGTGCAGAGCCAGGATCCAAATCCAGGTCTCCTAATTCAAACTCTACTTACCCTACAATTGTTTCTCTATTTCTTAAACTCTGAAATGTCAGGAAAATAATTTCCTGGCCATTGGTCATGGGAGGTAGGTGAGAAGACAGTCAAAGATGGCTGTCCACTGACTGCTTCCTCCCTCACCTAGGGACATGGCTTCTCAGAGACTGATTTGGGTTAGGAAACAGGAGAGCTGCATGTCTAAAGTATTTCCTTATATGGAAACATTAAGCATATGGATATTTTGCTTCATTATTTAAGTGTAATATATTTAACTACTCATGGCCAGTTGCGGTGGCTCACGCCTGTAATCCCAGAACTTTGGGAGGCTGAGGCGGGTGGATCATGAGGTCAGGAGATTGAGGCCATCCTGGCTAACATGGTGAAACCCTGTTTCTACTACAAAATTAAAAAATTAAAAAAAAATTAGCCAGGCGTGGTGGCGAGCGCCTGTAGTCCCAGCTACTCAGGAGGCTAAGGCAGGAGAATGGCATGAACTGAGATCGTGCCACTGCACTCCAGCCTGGGTGGCAGAGTGAGACTCGTCTCAAAAAAAAAAAAATATATATATATATATATATATGTGTGTGTGTTTGCATATATATGTATACATATGTGTATATATGTGTATACATATATATGTGTATACATGTGTATACATCTGTGTGTGTATACATATACATATATGTGTGTATGTATATATATGTATATGTATACATACATATTTAACCACTATCCTGTTGGCAGGCATTTAGGTTTTCCTGGTGGTCTTTTACTGTCACTAGTCCACAGCATGTGTCATGACTGAGGGCTCTCAGCAATGCTAGAGGGATGTCCTTGGCTAGGGGAGAAGGACTGGTATCTAGTGTACCGGTGGAGGAACTGTCTGTACTGGTGTCACAGGTACTCTGGCTTGTACCAGGAGGAAAGAAGCAGATAGGGCCTGGATGCTAGTGGGTAGGTACATGTTATGGTGGGAGCTTGTGGACTTTCTTTCATGATTTCCTTTATTTTCTTACTAAAATAGAAAATAGGGTCATTGCTAAAATGGGGAAAAGGAAAACCAGTTTTTTTTTGAGACAAAGTCTTACTCTGTCACCCAGGCTGGTATGGTGGTTTGATCATGGCTCACTGCAGTGTTGACGTCCTGGGCTCAGGTGATCCTCCCACCTCAGCCTTCTAAGTAGCTGAGACTACAGGCACACACCACCATGCTCAGCTAAATTTTTTTGTATTTTTGTAGTGACAGGGTTTTGCCATATTGCCCAGGCTGGCCTCCAACTCCTGGGCTCAAGCGATCCGCTCACCTCAGCCTCCCAAAGTGTTGTGGGTGTGAGCCACTGCACCCAGCTGGGAAAATCATTTTCATGGCTGAACTGGAAAAAGGGGAGTATTGTCTAGAAGAATGGGAAAGTGGGTAGACTACAGAGATGTAGTTGATTGCTGAGTGCTCAAGATCAGAGATCATGAAATTAAAAGACCAGTTGACAGGGTTGTGTGTTTCTCCAGCTGTGTTCAGCCATGTGAGTACTGGTGTAATTGGAGAGTTGGATTTAGCCAGTGCTGGGGTTTAGCCAAGTTAATTTTGTTCCTCTTTCCACATAAATTAGCTTATTTAAGGTTTAGTGGTCAGTGATCATGAACAGTAAAATTTCTTGGCAAGAGAGTATAAATGTTGCAGATTTAGACCTGAGACGGGAGATTTGACAGAATAAATGCTTGTTCTTGCTGTGCTGAAAGGAATCCTCTTGTGGCTTTCAGATTTCTGATTACATGATGCTGCCCTACACAGCCACCCTATCAAAGCGGAATCGAGAGTGTCTCCAGGAGAGCGATGAGATCCCGAGGGACTTTACCACCCTCTTTGACCTGTCCATCTTCCAGCTGGATACCACCTCCTTCCACAGTGTCATCGAGTCAGTACCTGTGGGCTTCTGAGCTACACTGCACTCTATTCTGAGTGTTTGGTTTGGAAACATGAGCCTGGGAACGGGAGTTAGGGTTGTAGTAAATGTGGCATGCAGAACATGTTCTCAGATCTATGATGAGGTCAACAAAGAAACTGGGCTGGGTATGAGGGGTTGATGTAGAGAACTGCCAGAGGTTATTACCCCTGCGTGTTCCAGATTCTGGACCAGGCATTTAGGGTGACCAGCTTGTTTCATTTTTCCCCAGACTTCTCCTGGTTTTGGCACAGAGAGTCCCAAGTCCCAGGAGCAACCTCAGTAAATGGAGATGGTTGGTCACCCCCATTTCTCCCTGGGTATCTGGGCAACTGGTAATGCTATTAACTGGCACTAAGAATGCAGGAAAAGGAAAATTAGCCAGGCGTGGTGGCAGGCTCCTGTAGTCCCAGCTACTCGGGAGGCTGAGGCAGGAGAATGGTGTGAACCCGGGAGGTGGAGCTTGCAGGGAGTCGAGATTGCTCCACTGCACTCCAGCCTGGGTGACAGAGCAAGACTCCGTCTCAACAAAAAAAAAAAAAAAAAAAAAAAATGCAGGAAAAGGAAAGATACATGGGCTGTGTTCTGGGCACTTTCAGTCTAGTGCAGATGTGCAGGTGGAACTATGAGTTTAAAGATGAAAAGGTCTGTAAGGCCATTAGGGAAGCTGTGGGATGGGATGAGGACATCAGGGGCAGCACAAGAATGGGAATTGGCCTTGAGACAGGACCTCACAACTTTCAGTGCTTGAGAGGCAGGAGAAGAGGGCCAAAGACCGAAGCTGGGGAAAAGCAGTTAAATGTACAGGATGGCGGGCAGCATCTTGAAGGGCAAGAAGGAGAGGAGAAAATGACACAAGCAAAGGGGTTCAGAGAGGGGCCAGGGCTCGTCTTCACTATTTCTAATCTGAATTTCACTACTCAGGGAGAAAATTTGGTTAGCTTGTCTTCCTTTCCCACCCCCCTGTATCCGGAGACCAAGAGCCATGCCTTATCAACCTGGAATCCTCATTGCCTAAGACCCAGAGCCCAGCACATCCTGGGCATTTGGGGGATGTTTGTGGAATTAACATGCTGCCATTCTCCCCATGCTTTGCTTATACATCCACTCAGCAAATATTTGTGGCACAACTACTGTTCCAGGATCTTGGGATGCTTCAGGGACCTCAATAATGAAAATCTTTGCCCTTTTATAGTTTATTATCTAACAAAACAGACAGGCATCAAGACATTTCTATATCTGTGATGTAAATTAAAGAACATGTTAGAAGATGATTACATACGTCAAGCAGAATACTGGGGAAGGGGAGTGCCAGGCACATTGCATTTTTAATAGGGTGATCAGGCCAGGCGCGGTGGCTCACGCCTGTAATCTCAGCACTTTGGGAGGCCGAGGTGGGACGATCATGAGGTCAGGAGTTCGAGATCAACCTGGCTAACATGGCAAAACCCCATATCTACTAAAAATACAAAAATTAGCTGAGCACGGTGGCAGACACCTTGAAACATGGAGTGGTGAAAACGCAGTGCCAGAGTTCAGTTAGGCTTTAAATCCCAGCTACTCAAAGGCTGAGGCAGGAGAATCGTTTGAACCCAGGAGGCAGAGATTGCAGTGAGTCAGGATTGCACCATTGCACTCCAACCTGGGTGACAGGGCAAGACTCCATCTCAAAAAAAATAGGGTGATCAAGATGACTTCATTGAAAAGGTGATATTTGTGGAAAAACTTGAAGGAGGTGAAGAATTTAGCCTTGTGGCTATCTGAGGGAAGAGTATTCTGGGCACAGGAAACAGCCAGTCCTAAGACTGCAAGACGGAGGAATGCTTGATATATTCTAGGAAGAGCAACAAGGCCATTGTGGCCACTGCAGAGTGAGTAGGGATGAGAATGGTGGGAGATCAGGCCTGGCCTACTTGTTTGCCTCTGCAACGACTTCCTGGGCTTTCACTCTGGGTGAAAAGAGGAGCCACTGGGAGTTCTGAGCAGAGGGGTGGCATAATGACTTCCTTATATCCTGAATGTCAAGGAGCAAGAGTGGAGTTGGGGCCTGAAGGGAGCTGTCGCAGTAATTCAGGCATGAGATGATGCTGGCACCAGCCAGACGGGAGCAGTGGAGGTAGTGAGAAATGGTCTGATTCTGGATGTATTTGGAAGGTAGAGGCAACAAGATGTGCTACACAGCTAGGATGTGGGAGGTGAGAGGGAGAAAGCTTGGTCTGAGCAGTGAGAAGGATGAAGTTGGCCAGGGATGGTGGCTCACACCTGTAATCCCAACACTTAGGCCGAAGTGGGAAGATCTCTTGAGCCCACAAGTTCAAGACCAGCTTGGGCAACATAGGAAGACCCCATCTCTACAAAAAAGCAAAAAATTACCCAGGTGTGGTGGTGCACACCTGTAGTCCCAGCTACTTGGGAGGCTGAGGTGGGAGGATTGCTTGAGCCCCAAAGGTTAAGGCTGCAGTGACCCACTCCAGCCTGGTCAACAGAGAGAGAACTTGTCTTTAAAAAAAAAAAAAAAAAGTTACAATAACTGAGTTGAGAAAGACTGTGAGTAGATTTTGCAGGAAGAGCAGAAGTTCAGTTTGAGGTATATGGAGTTGAGATGTCAATGAAGTTTCCAGATGGTGTTGAGTAGCAGTTTTATATGTTAACCTGGTGGTCAGAAGAGATATCTGAGCTATACATTTAATGTGGGAGTTTGGGGGCACATCTGTATCTGTATTTCATCTAAAGCACACAGCACACATCTTTTCCTTTTTTTTTTTTTTTGGAGACAGAGTTTCACTGTTGTTGCCCAGGCTGGAGTGCAGCAGTGCAGTCTCTGCTCACTGCAACCTCTGCCTCCCAGGCTCGAGCAATTCTTCTGCCTCAGCCTCCTGAGTAGCACCACCATGCCCAGCTATTTTTGTATTTTTAGTAGAGACAGGGTTTCACCATGTTGGCCAGGCTGGTCTCAAACTCCTAATCTCAGGTGATCCACCTACCTCAGCCTCCCAAAGTGCTGGGATTAAAGGCGTGAGCCACAGCACCTGGCTCTATTTTCAAATCTATAAAATCAGGATGAATCTTTTTCTTTTTTTTTTTTTTTTTTTTTGAGACGGAGTCTCGCTGTGTCTCCCAGGCTGGAGTGCAGTGGCGTGATCTCGGCTCACTGCAAGCTCCGCCTCCCGGGTTCACGCCATTCTCCCACCTCAGCCTCCCAAGTAGCTGAGACTACAGGCGCCCGCCACCACGCCCGGCTAGTTTTTTGTATTTTTAGTAGAGACGGGGTTTCACCATGTTAGCCAGGATAGTCTCGATCTCCTGACCTCGTGATCCACCCGCCTCGGCCTCCCAAAGTGCTGGGATTACAGGCTTGAGCCACCGCGCCCGGCCATCTTTTTTGTTATTTTTTGCCTGTTTTTCTTTCTTTTACTTTTTTTCTGTTTTTCAGGATGAATCTTAACAATAAATGATGTATTAGTTTAATTAGCAGCATTTTTTTCCTTTCAGTGAACCATAAACTATGATGCATCTTACCTTTGGTGGATTCTTAGATTTGATGAAATATGGTAGATAGTATTTAAAGCCATGTGACTGGATGAGCTCACAAAGCGTTATAAGTGTTGATAGAGGGAAAAAAAGGACCATCTTTTGAGCCCTGGGGCACCCCAGAGTTCAGAAGTTAGGAAGAAACAGAAAAACCAGCTGGGCATGGTGACTCACACCTGTAATCCCAGCACTTTGGGAGGCTGAGGTGGGTGGATCACTTGAGGCCAAGAGTTTGAGATCAGCCTGGCCAACATGGTGAAACCCCATCCCTACTAAAAATAGGAAAAAAATAGCTAGGCATGGTGGCACACGCCTGTAGTCCTAGCTACTTGGGAGGGTAAGGCAGGAGAATCACTTGAACCCAGGAGGCAGAGGTTGCAGTGAGCCAAGAAAACACCACTGGACTCCATCGTGGGTGACAGAGCACGACTCCATCTCAGAAAAAAAAAAAAAAGGAAGAAATAGAAGAGCCAAAAGAAGAGATGGAAAAGCAGTAGCCAGTGTGAGATGAAGAAAATCAAGTGCATGGTATTCTGAGAGGCAAGTAAAGAAAGTCTGTCAAGACAGAAAGGGTCATCAGCTGTGTCAGATACTTCTTATGGGTCATAAAAAATGAGGGCTGAGAATTTATCTTTGGATTTAGCAACATGGAGGTCACTGGTGATCTAGACAGAGTCTTTTTTATGAGATGGTGAGGGTGAAAGCTTATTTGGAGTTGGTTTAAGAGAGAATTGGACATAACAAATATAGATAGCTCTTTTGAGGTATTTGCTACAGAGAGAAACAGAGCAGGGGCAAGGGCCAGGGTCAGTAGCTAGCTGGAAGAAGTAAGGTCAAGAAGGTGTTTTTTAGATGGAAGAAGTCGCAGTATATTTTTATACTGGTGGGAATGTTCCAGTAGAGAGAAAAATGGATAATGTAGGCGAGAGCGAGGAAAATGACTGAGGTGAAACACGAGATAAGCAAGAGACAATGGGAAAGGGGGTTTGGTAAGTGGTCTTCTTAGCTCCTTTTTTTTTTTTTTTTTTTAAGACAGGGTTCCACTGTTGCCCAGGCTGGTCTGGAACTCCTGGGCTCAAGCAGTCCTCCCATGTTGGCCTCCCAAAGTGTTGGATTATAGATGTTAGCCACCATTCCCAGCCTGGTCTTTGCTTTTGTTTTTATTATTTCATATATATATATGGTCTTTTTTTTTTTTTTTTTGAGATACAGTGTCATTCTTTACCCAGGCTGGAGTACAGTGGCACGATCTTGGCTCACTGCAACCTCTGCCTCTCAGGTTCAAGTGATCCTCCTGCCTCAGCCTCCCTAGTAGCTGGGACTACAGGCGTGCACCACCACACCCAGCTAATTGTTGTGTTTTTAGTAGAGATGGAGTTTCACCATGTTGGTCAGGCTGGTCTCAAACTCCTGACTTCAAGTGATCCACCCGCCTCAGCCTCCCAAAGTGCTGAGATTACAGACATGAGCCACCACATCTGGCCCAGTCTTAGCTTTTAGACAGGAGCATGGATCATTTAGTCAGTAACAGATGGGAAACATGGGTGCAGACTCTGGTGGATGAGAAAAGTTGTTGATTGAAGATTATGGAAATTCTTAGAACTTCAGTCTTTTTGATGAAATAGGAAACAAGATCATCAGCTAAAAATTGCCAAAGAAGCCAGACACGGTGGCTCACGCCTGTAATCCCAGCACTTTGGGAGGCCGAAGTGAGCAGATCACGAGGTCAGGAGTTTGAGACCAGCCTGGCCAATATGGTGAAACCCCGTCTCTACTAAAAACACAAATATCAGCTGAGCTTGGTGGCATGCACCTGTAGTCTCCGCTACTCGGGAGGCTGAGGCAGAAGAATCGCTTGAACCCGGGAGGCGGAGGTTGCAGTGAGCCGAGATTGTGCCCTGCATTCCAGCCTGGGCAACAGACAGAGTGGGACACAGTGAAACCCCGTCTCTACTAAAAAATACAAAAAACTAGCCGGGCGAGGTGGCGGGCGCCTGCAGTCCCAGCTACTCGGGAGGCTGAGGCAGGAGAATGGCGTAAACCCGGGAGGCGGAGCTTGCAGTGAGCTGAGATCTGGCCACTGCACTCCAGCCTGGGCGACAGAGCGAGACTCCGTCTCAAAAAAAAAAAAAAATTGCCAAAGAGATAGTGGAGATTTAGGAGAGAAGGCATATATTAGGCCTCTAGGGGAGTGGGAGAGGGAGTGGACAAGGTTTCTTTGGAAGGATTTGCCAAGCAACATTAAAGGCCCACTGGAGATTGGAGGTTTTGGATCGAAAGTTCTACAAGCCAGTAGGGTGGTATGTTTTCCTCCAAACTTGTTTAGCTGTGTGGCTACAGGCAGGGTGGGCCCAGACATGGATTTAACCATTGTGATTTTGTCAAGCAAGTGGTATAAAGAGGAAGGGGCATTATCTTTTGTAAATGCCCAGGAATTATTTAGTTGCATGTTTTAGTATAAACAGTAACTGCTATATATTGTGGTTTTAATTAGCTTATTTTGTAAAACCTTATACATCATATCCAAAAGCTCTGTTGTCGACTTAAGTTTTTTTTTTTTTCCAAGACAGAGTCTCGCTCTATCGCTCAGGCTGGAGTGCAGTGGCGCCATCTTGGCTCACTGCAAGCTCCGCCTGCCGGGTTCACACCATTCTCCTGCCTCAGCCTCTGAAGTAGCTGGGACTACAGACACCCGCCACCATGCCCGGCTAATTTTTTGTATTTTTAGTAGAGACGGGGTTTCACCGTCTTAGCCAGGATGATCTCAATCTCTTGACCTTGTGATCCGCCCACCTCAGCCCCCCAAAGTGCTGGGATTACAGGTGTGAGCCACCATGCCTGGCTTCGACTTAAGTTTTACAGACATTGAACACCCACTTTCTTCCAAGAGCCTGCAAATACTACCACATTTACTGTTTACAACAATTCTGAAAAGTAGAGAATAGCTCCACAGTTAACTTCTAAGAAGCTGAGGCTTGGGACGATGTGCTCTAAGTTAAACAGCTACTAATCAATCCCTGACTAACAATTGTCCTTAGCTCCCCTCTTATGTCCCCTTCCTTCAATTTTAATAACAACTAACATTTATTTTAGTTAATAACATTTATTTATCAGGTAGCAAGTACCATGGTATGTTCCTTATGTACTTTGCTTTATCATGTAACAACCACAGTGAGGTCGTTATCTCCATTTTACATCTGAGGACACTGAGGCACAGAGAAATTAAATGATTTGCTCAAAGTCACACAACTAGTTTTCATTGGGACCTGAATTTGAAGCCAGGCAATTTTAACTCTGAATCTTGGAGAAATTATCTGAAAATTTGTTACTGTAGGAGGTGAGGGTGCTTTTAAGAAACAGCGGGACCAAAGCCTCCAGAGCTACCAGGGCATGGCATCTCCATCACCCCTTCCACAGGTGACAGTCCAGTTACAAATCCTGTAGCTCCTGGCTGCATGTTTGGCTCTTAACTTGCTTGGTTTTGAGCTCTCGTGTTCTCTTCCTCCTCTGCAGCTCAGGGCTTTTCTTGGAATAAAAAAAGATATATCTGACCACGCCACTAGCCAGTTGCAGTCTGACCAGCTTCTGCTGTTTTGGCCTAATTCTCCCCTGATATGTTTAAACCAGGTCATTATGATAACTTCAGTGTTAAATGAAGGATTAATTGGAACTGCCTACTGTCTTAGTGTCAGCAGAGTCAAATAGTGGATGTTTCAGAGACTTAGACAACTCTTGTATTTGTCTTACATACCACAGCAGAGGCCAGTAGTTACTGGCTTCTGTTGTCTCTATGGTAAGCTCAGATATTTTTATTTGCTAGTAACATCTTTCAGTAGTTTATGTTTTCTGAGTTAAAATTCAGTTAGGCTTTAAATATTTATGTCAACTACAGGGTGTTGCTCTGAAGTAATTTCATTTGTCCACTGGGTGTTTATCAGTGCCTGTGGAGTATGAGGTAGAGGCAGATGGTGTGGAATCCCTGCCCTTAGAGTTCATGGATGGGCTGGGGCTTGAAACATGGAGTGGTAAAAACGCAGTGCCAGAGGTCAGGCCATACCCGAAAGATCTAGTTCAGCGCCGTTTCACAGATTTATATTTAGCTTTGGCATCTGTTCTTCCCTTGGTTTTAAGATTAGTTTCTCCAGTCCCCTACCCGGCTCCCATCAAGTCATGTTGGCTAATGGTAGGAGGATAATTAGGGCAGGTGGTGAGCAGAGTGGAGGACGGGAAGACTTAATGGGACAAAGCCTTTGCTCCAGCACAGTCAGCTCTCTCGGGGGACAGAAAGTGGAAATAAATTCATACCAGGGGTAGCTGAGGCTAGGACTCAGCAGCAGGATTCTTTGTGAGCAGGTAGTAAAAACTTTAGTTTAAAACTGCCCCTAATCACTTTTGATTTGGGGGCAGACCGAATTAAAGATTCTGGTTGGCAGAGATTGGCTACGTCTGAGTTCTGATCTTGCCTTTGTCCCATGTTAACCATATAACTTTGGGAAGCTACTGTTTATCATTCCTATACCTCAGTTTCTTCTACAAGAGATTTTATACCCACTTTCCACAGTTGTATTGAGGAGTAAATGAAATAAGTTTAAGTGCCTAGCACAGGGTTGGCATAACACATGGCGTGTAGCAGGTGCTCCATAAAAGTTATTTCTCTTCCCTCTGTGGAGATTTGCTGCTCAGTGCTAGGAAAGATTCTCCCCAAGCACCTGGAAATAGTGGAGGAGGTGACAGCGGTGAGCTCAGCTAATCGTCTTTCTGCAGTCACAGACCTCACTCATAGAAAAAGCTGCCGTGGTCTCTGCCCACTCATTGGCACTTGGTTTTCTAGCTTAACTTTGAAGGGCCACAAATAAATATACAAGTTAAGCTGGATGACGATATTTTACTTTGCCTCTTCCCCAGAAAAGTTTAGCCAGCTTAAAAAATTGCGTACAATGCAAAAGGATAACATGAATATTTGAGAGAATGAAGGCAAAGGAGAAGCCACAATAGAAAAATAACACAGGGGTAAGATGAGCTCTCAGCTCTGTAGGCTTGCTCCTAACACCGATCCTCTGCTGGAGTCCCTCTGGCTGGCCTGCTGTTCTGTGAAAATGCCGGGCACCCTTCTGCCTGTTCTTGCTGTTGCCTCTGCCAGGGACACTTTTGAAGATAACTTCATGACTTCCCCCCACCGTCACTCAAGGCTCCTCTGACAAGCCGCACTCCATGCCCCTTCCCTGTCTCTTTCTCCTCTGATTTGTGTGTGTGTGTTTTAGACGAAGTTTCACTCTTGTTGCTCATGCTGGAGTGCAATGGTGTGATCTTGGCTCACTACAACCTCCGCCTCCCGAGTTCAAGCAATTCTCCTGCCTCAGCCTCCTGAGTAACTGGGATTACAGGCATGCGCCACAACACCCAGCTAATTTTGTAGTTTTAGTAGAGACGGGGTTTCTCCATGTTGGTCAGACTGGTCTTGAACTCCCGACCTCAGGTGATCCACCTGCCTCGGCATCCCAAAGTGCTGGGATTACAGACGTGAGCCACTGTGCCTGGCCTATTTGTCTTCTTAATACTTATCAGTTCCTGACATCTTTTTTTTTTTTTCCCCCTGAGACAGAGTACTCTGTCTCCCAGGCTGGAGTGCAATGGTGCGATCTCGGTTCACTGCAACCTCCGCCTCCCCGGTTTAAGCAATTCTGCCTCAGCCTCCCGAGTAGCTGGGATTACAGGCATGTGCCCCTGCGCTTGGCCAGTTCCTGACATCTTACTAGTTTTTTTGTTTAATGTGTGCCTCCCCTCCCCCTACAATGTAAGTTCCGTGATGGCCTGCCTTGGCATCTTCTTTTACTGTTGCTGTACTCCTCCTGTGTAGAACTGCCTGGTACATAGTGGATATTCAGTAATTATTTGTTGAGTGAGCACACAGAAGTGCATATCGTACAGATCTGTTTACTTGCCAGAAACAGACTTCATATTTGACTCCTGTGTCTTAATGGTGAAAAGAAATTTTAAAAAACCACAGGAGTTACAAGATTCACTGTGTCCATCGGGCAAAAACAAAAAGCTTATTTAGGAGAAACCTGATATGAAACTTGAAAGAAATGTTTCTTTTCAGTTCTCAATGAGTAATAATATATGATATGGTAGAGAAGATTCCTGAAAGGATCATTATATTATTTATAACAACACATTTTGTCTGTTTTTAATTTGGACTTTATTATATTCTTAGCTTTATCTTTTTAAAAGTCAAAATTGGCCAGGCTTGGTGGCTCATGCCTGTCAATCCCAGCACTTTGGGAGGCCAAGGCGGGCAGATCACTTGAGGTCGGGAGTTCGAGACCAGCCTGACCAACATAGAGAAACCCCCGTCTCTACTAAAAATACAAAATTAGCCGGGCATGGTGGCGCATGCCTGTAATCCCAGCTACTCGGGAGGTTGAGGCAGGAGAATTGCTTGAACCCGGAAGGCAGAGGTTGCGGTGAGCGGTGATTGCCCCATTGCACTCCAGCCTGGGCCATAAGAGCAAAACTCTATCTCAAAAAAAAAAAAGGTCAAAATTATGTATCTTTCAAATCATGTATTAACTGCTATTTGTAATCCACTATGATTAAAACAAAATTTGGGGCTGGACACAGTGGCTCACACCTGTAATCCCAGCACTCTGGAAGGCTGAGGCAGGTGGATCACGAGGTCAGGAGTTCAAGACTAGCCTGTCCAACATGGTGAAACCCCATCTCTACTAAAAATACAAAAATTTGCTAGGTGTGGTGGCATACGTTTGTAGTCCCAGCTGCTTGGGAGGCTGAGGCAGGAGAATTGCTTGAACCTGGCAGGCAGAGGTTGCAGTGAGCCGAGATCGCACCACTGCACTCCAGCCTGGGTGACAGAGTGAGACTGTGTCTAAAAAAAAATAAGTAAATAAAAGAGAAATTGGCTGCCTTAGGTGAGCAGTTAACACCAATCAAAAGAAAATTTAAGATTGAAGTAGCTGTAAAGAGTGATGAAGACCCTTATTCCCAGGAAATCAATTTCCATCTTTGGACAAATCTCAATACCAGAAACTGATTTAAGAAGAAAAGGCTGGCGGCCGGGCGCGGTGGCTCAAGCCTGTAATTCCAGCACTTTGGGAGGCCGAGGCGGGTGGATCACGAGGTCAGGAGATCGAGACCATCCTGGCTAACATGGTGAAACTCCGTCTCTACTAAAAATACAAAAAAAAAAAAACTAGCTGGGCGTGGTGGCGGGCGTCTGTAGTCCCAGCTACTTGGAGGCTGAGGCAGGAGAATGGCGTGAACCCGGGAGGCGGAGCTTGCAGTGAGCCGAGATCACGCCACTGCACTCCAGCCTGGGCGACACAGCGCGAGACTCCGTCTAAAAAAAAAAAAAAAAAAAAGAAAAGGCTGGCTCACACATGTAGTCCCATCACCTTGGAAAGCTGAAACAGTAGCATCTGTTGGAGCCAGGAGTTCGAGATCAGCCTGTGCAACATAGTGAGACCTTGTCCCTACTAAAAATTTTTTTTTTAATTAGCAAGGCATGGTGGTGCACATCGCTCCAGTACCTGCTCGTAGTCCTGGCTACTCAGGAGGCTGAGGTGGGATGATTGCTAGAGTCCAGGAGTTCAAGATTAAAATGAGCTATGATTTGTACCACTGCACTCCAGCCTGGGTGACAGAGTCAAAATTTATTTCAAAAGTAAGTGTTTAGATGGTGGTTTTTGTGCATAAATGAAAAAAATAAAAAAATAGAAGAAGAAAAAAGATAAAGCACATAATACTTTAAACATATTGATGCATATGAGTGAGATGGGAAGAATAAATTCAGATTTCAAAGTTGGAATTAATACAGGTATTATTATTATTTTGGAAGGGGAAATCTCAAACCTTTACACTAAATCAAAGAAAAAAGTCAGAATTTCTACCAGTCACCAAAGAAAGTGAAACACTACATATCTACATGAGTATCTGAAAAAGACAGAAACTAGACTAACTGCCATGAAATTAAATTCCATTAAAATATTTCATTGAAATCTCATTGAAATACATTAACATATTCTGATCTAAAATGAAAAAGGATTTAACTATGTAATCTATGTAAGTTAGAATGCATATTCTATTTAGAGAGTTGATTAAGTAACATTGATATTATGAGGTTTTTGTTTTTAACTTTTAAATTCAGGGGTACAAGTACAGATTTGTTAGCTAGGTAAACTTGTGTCATGGGGGTTTGCTGTACAGATTATTTCATCACCCATGTGTTAAGCCTAATATCCATTAGTTATTTTTCCTGATCCTCTCCCTCCTCCCACCCTCCAACCTTCCATAAGCCCCAGTGAGTATTCTCCCCTATATGTCTGTGTGCTCTCATCATTTAGCTCCCACTTATAAGGACATGTGGTAGGCTGGGCACGGTGGCTCACGCCTGTAATCTCAGCACTTTGGGAGACCGAGGCGGGTGGATCACGAGGTCAGGAGTTCAAGACCAGCCTGAACAACATGGTGAAACCCATTTCTACTAAAGATATAAAAATTAGCTGGGTGTGGTGGCGCATGTCTGTAATCCCAGCTACTTGGGAGGCTGAGGCAGGAGAATTGCTTGAACCTGGCAGGCAGAGGTTGCAGTGAGCCGAGATCGTGCCACTGCGCTCAGACTGGGTGACAAGAGCAAGACTCTGTCTCAAAAAAAAAGGACATGTGTATTGGGTTTTCTGTTCCTGTGTTTGTTTGCTAAGGATAATGGCCTCTAACGCCATCAATGTGCCTGACAAAGGACATGATCTCATTCTTTTTTTTTTTTTTTTGAGATGGAGTCTTGCTCTGTCACCCAGGCTTGTAGTCAGCCATCTCAGCTCACTGCAACCCACCCTAAGGTTCACCACCATTCTCCTGCCTCAGTACCACCGCAGCCCAGCTAATTTTTTTCTGTTTTTGTGAGAGACAGAGTTTCACTGTGTTAACCAGGATGGTCTTGATCTCTGACTGCTGTGATCCCGCGTCCTGGCTTCCCAAGTTCTGGTCCCTAAAAAGTGATGTTCCTAACGCCCTGGCTTTTTTTTTTTTTTTTTTAGACAGAGTTTTTGCTCTCTTGCCCAGGCTGGAGTACAATGGCATGATCTCTGCTCACTGCAGCCTCCACCTCCTTGGTTCAAGCAGTTCTCCTCCTCAACCTCCTAAGTAGCTGGGATTACAGGCGCCAGCCACCACACCCAGCTAATTTTTATAATTTTAGTAGGGAAAAGATTTCACCATGTTGGCCAGGCTGGTTTCAAACTCTTGACCTCAGGTGATCCACCTACCTCGGCCTCCCAAAGTGCTAGGATTATGGGTGTGAGCAACTGCGCCCAGCCTCTCTCATTCTTTTTTATGGCTGCATAGTATTCCATGGTGTATATATACCACATTTTCTTTATCCAGTCTATCATTGTTGAACATTTGGGTTGATTCCATGTCTTTGCTATTGTGACTAGTGCTGCAGTGAACATATGCATGCATGTGTCTTTATAATAGAATGATTTATATTCCTTTGGGTATATACCCAGTAATGGGATTGCTGGGTCCATTGGTATTTCTAAAAATAGTACTGAACCACTGTATTTCATGGAGAACAGCACAGTGTGGTCAGTTAGACATGCTGTGTTATGGTGTCTTATCTTGATCCCTGCTTTTTTGTTTGATTATGAACACAGGGCTCACGAGCAGCTAAATGTGAAGCATGAACCGCTCCAGCTCATCCAGCCTCAGTTTGAGACGCCTCTGCCAACCCTTCAGCCTGCGGTGAGTAGGTGTGCTTGGGGGATCCCACTGCAGAGCCCCACTGTTGCCCTTATCTTGTCAGCAGGCCTTCACCGTGGTCCCTTCCATGTGCCATTTGTGGCACTCCTTGTGGAGTCATAGTGCTCTGTCTCTAAACATGCATGGACACCTAATTTGTTAATGTTCTATAGAGACTTCCGTGTGGTATGCTTCCAAATTGAGGAATCAAGGATGTGAAGCCTTCTGGCTATTAAACATTTCCCATTCCCATCTTGTGGGGTTGGAGGGCATATATGAGATTTCTTGGATAAAAAGGAAGAAAACTGTACTGCCATTCCAGGTGTCAGGGCCTGATTCATAGCATAATTCTCACAGCCCAGGGGATAGTTATGGTTATGTGTGTAAATAGGTTATTTTTCAACATTTCAGTCCAACATTCACTCAACTTGCCTTTAAAATTACCTTGTCTCACCACATTCTGAAATGTTATGAGCCAGTTGGCTTGATCTTGCTTGGTAGCTTGAAATTGGCCATGGTGAGAGGATTTACATTGCAGAAAATGGTAAATGCTACAAAAGAGGCTTTCAGTTTTGTTTTGTTTTGTTTTGTTTTGAAAGTAGTTAAACATTTACCCGCATACCATTGGTTCATACCTGCAAAATCTGACTCCAAGTTCAATACTTTCTACACTAATCTGCATCTGGTTCTCCAAATAACTTCCATCCCTAAAAACTTATGATTAAATGAGAAAAAAGTTGTACAATCAAATGTTCAACACAAACCTAAGTCCCAAGCTTTGTGTCATCGTTCTGAGTTAATTAGTGTTGGTATGTCAGCTTGGTCAGTTTAGTGGTAATTAGAGCTGGTTCCACTTGGTTGTTTACAGTGGGCTAGTAATCTTTCTTGATATGGGTCTCATGGGTGAGGGTAGACGAGGTGATGGGAGTTTGGGTATTTCATCTTCGGGGAAGAGCTGAGTTACTGTTCTGTAGGGATTTCCATGTGGTGTGGTTCCCAACTGAGGAATTAAGGATGTGGACTTCCTTATTCTCCTTGTGTCTCGTCACTGTTAGTTATGACTTTGGACAAGCTCTTTCTTGAGAGACTTTATTTCCTTTACATTATCCTCCCGCATTTCTAAATGATGACTTTATTTCCTTTTAGGTTTTTCCTCCCAGTTTCCGGGAGTTACCACCTCCACCTCTGGAGCTATTTGATTTAGATGAAACATTCTCCTCTGAGAAGGCACGGCTGGCTCAGATTACCAATAAGTGTAAGTTTGGCCAACTTTTTTTTTGAGATGGAGTTTCACTCTTGTTGCCCAGGCTGGAGTGCAATGGTGCGATCTTGGTTCACTGCAACCTCTGCCTCCCAGGGTCAAGTGATTCTCCTGTCTCAGCCTCCCGAGTAGCTGGGATTACAGGTGTGTGCCACCACGCCCGGCTAATTTTTGTATTTTTAGTAGACACGGGGTTTCATCATATTGGTCAGGCTGGTCTTGAACTCCAGACCTCAGGTGATCCGCCCACCTCGCCCTCCCAAACTGCTGGGATTACAGGTGTGAGCCACCACGCCTGGCCTAAGTTTGGCCAACTTTTAAACTTTGTTTTCTCTTATGAGTTTTATTTAGTCATGAATTTCTGAGGATTACTATGAGAGAAAGCTTAGAGTTTGTTTAGGGAAAACAAAATATGAATAGGAGTATAAACTTACCATTCTTATTTATGTCATATAAATGATGTTGGTTGTTCTTCTCAAGGCTATTTAGTTCAGTGAATAAGAACATAGTGCCAAGCAGAAAGCCAAAGGTCTCAGCTTTGATCCCCGTGAGTCCTTAGTTCTGACCTATTGAGAGACCATAGAATTAATCTTGACCCTGGCTGCCACTTAGCAAATCTCAGTCGGTGGTCATAGGAGCAGCTAAATAAGGAAATTGAGTCAGGGCCCAAAGAATCATAGAGACTTCAAACTGGACAGGATCTGAGAGAGAGCCAAATGTGCCCACCTTGACATGTGGATGAAGAAATAAGGCCCCAGGCCACACAGCTCCACGATGAGTGGTCCTCCTGACTTTTGGTCTGGGGCTGCTCCCGACATGAATTGCCTCCAACACAGCAAATGGCTCTGCATATATATGCTCAGAGGCATAAAATTAACCATCCACTTTGAGGCAGTGGCCCGACTCCTGGAAGTCTAATCTAAGGAGATTATATATATATTTTTTGAGACAAAGTTTCACTCTTGTCGCCCAGCCTTGGGTGCAATGGTGCAATCTCGGCTCACTGTAACCTCCGCCTCCTGGGTTCAAGCGATTCTCCTGTCTCAGCCTCCCAAGTAGCTGGGATTATAGGCACCCACCACTACACATGGCTAATTTTTGTGTTTTTAGTAGAGATGGGGTTTCACCATGTTGGCCACGCTGGTCTAAAACTCCAGACCTCAGGTGATCCACCGGCCTCAGCCTCACAAAGTGCTGGGATTACAGGCATGAGCCACTGCGTCCAGCCAACTTCTACACTATTTATTTTAAAAATATGATAAACTCAAGAGGCTGAGGTAGGAGGATCGCTTGGACGTAGGAATTTAAGACCAGCCTGGGCAACACAGCAAGACCCTGTCTCTAAAAATATATTTTAAAAAATAACAATTTTTAAAAATAGAAAAAACTATAAATTTGGGAATAACTTTAATGTCCATTAGCAGAGGAATGGTCGTAAACTGCATCACAATCATTTGGTAGGAGAATATGTAGTCATTATAAAAGAGGTTCACAAAGGCTAGGGAATGACTCATATGACACAGACAAAATTTAAGAGAGAAGCCTGAATGAAGGAAGCAAGATACAAAACTGCATGTACAAGAAGATACCGGCTATGTCAGCAACATCTGTTTGTGCCCAAAGCCCAGAAAGAAGTAAGCAAAATGGAAATAGTTCAGTGTAAACAAAGACCTTTACTGCATCTCTATTCTGTGCCAGGCATTGCTGTAGGTCCTGGACAATCAAAAATGAGCAGGACATAGTGATTAGTCCAGGAGGAATCACAGAACAGTGAAGAAGCAGAAGCTTTGACTTGGCATTTCTGTTTCTAGCAGCTGTCCTATGGAAATCCTTGTGGAAATGCAAAACAAAATATATATAGCTATATAGATATTAATTATAGCATTCAAAAAATTGGAAACAGTCTAATGGTCCATACATTAGTAGGGGGATTGGTTTAAAAGTGTATGAAATAAGCCTGGGTCACATAGATAGCATCTCTACCAGAAAAAAAAATTGCCTGGGCAAAGTGGATCATGCCTGTAATTGCAGCACTTTGAAAAGCCAAGGCAGGAGGATCAGTTGAGGCCAGGATTTCAAGACCAGCTTGGACAACATAATGAGACTTTGTCTCAAAAAACAAACAAACAAAAGGGCTGGGTGCGGTGGTTCATGCCTGTAATCCCAGCACTTTGGGAGGCCAAGGTGGGTGGATCACCTGAGGTTGGGAGTTCAAGACCAGCCTGACCAACATGGAAAAACCCCATCTCTACTAAAAATACAGAATTAGCTGGGCGTGGTGGCGTATGCCTGTAATCCCAGCTACTTGGGAGGCTGAGGCAGGAGAATCTCTTGAACCCAGGAGGTGGAAGTTGTAGTGAGCCGAGATGCTGCTGGCTGCACTCCAGCCTGGGCAACAAGAGCGCAAACCCATTAAAAAAAAATTTAGCCGGGCTGGGTGGCCTCCGCCTGTAATCCCAGCACTTTGGGAGGCCGACGGGCGGATCACAGGTCAGGAGATCGGTGACTATCCTGGCTAACACGGTGAAACCCCCGCCTTTACCAAAATACAAAAACTAGCCGGGCGGCGGGCGTGTTGCCTGTAGTCCCAGCTACTCGGGAGGCTGGAGGCAGGAGAATGGCGTGGAACCCGGTGAGGGAGTACTTGCAGGAGCTGAGATCCGCCACTGCAGAATTCCAGCCTGGCGATGATGCAGACTGCCTCAAAAAAAAAAAAAAATTTAAGTAGCCAGGTGTGGTGGCACAATTCTATAGTCCTAGCTACTTGGAAGTCTGAGGTGGGAGGATCACTTGGACCCAAGCGTTGGAGGCTGCAGTGAGCTATGATACACTGTTGCACTCCAGCCTGGGTGACAGAGGGACCCTGTTTCTGAAAAATAAATAAATAGAAACAAAATAGAATATTACATATCTGTTAAAAGAAAAATGTAACCTGGGCACAATGGCTCACACCTGTAATCCCAGCACTTTAGAAGGCTGAGGCAAGAGGATCACTTGAGACTGGCCTGGGCAACACAGTGAGTCCTCTTCTCTGTAGAAAAATAAAATTAGCCAGGCATGGTGGCTCACTCATGTAGTACCAGCTACTCAGGAGGCCCAGGTGGGAGGATTGCTTGAACCTAGGAAGTCAAGGCTGCAGTGAGCTAAGATTGTGCCACTGCATTCCAACCTGGTTGACAGAGCAAGACCCTGTCTCAAAAAATAAAAGAAAAGGCCAGGTGCAGTGGCTTACCCCTATAATCCTAGCACTTTGGGAGGCCAAGGCGGGTGGATCACAAAGTCAGGAGTTCAAGACCAGCCTGGTCAAGATGGTGAAACCTTGTCTGTACTAAAAATAAAAATAAAAAAATTAGCTGGGCGTGATGGCGAGTGCCTGTAATCCAAGCTACTTGGGAGGCTGAGGCAGGAGAAGCGCTTGAACCCGGGAGGCAGAGGTTGCAGTAAGCCAAGATCATGCCACTGCACTCCAGCCTGGGTGACAGAGTGGGACTCTGTCTCAAAAAAAAAAAAAAAAAAAGAAAAGAAAAGAAAAGAAAAAAAATGTAGGGCATAAACTTTGACATGGAATGTCCATAATACATCATTAAATGTGATCCCATTTTTGTGAAAACTTATATTTACACACAGAAGCAGACATAACAATAATAATTCTGGGTAGTTGGTGGCAATAGAACTAGGATGAAAGATTGTTACAGCTGTGGGTTTGAATGTCTTAGTAAAAAACATACGTTTCTATCATAACTTAAAATGCAAATCAGAGGGAGAATAAAGAAATTACAGCCGGGCGCAGTGGCTCACGCCTGTAAGCCCAGCACTTTGGGAGGCCAAAGCAGGCGGATTACTGGAGCTCACAAGTTCGAGACCAGCTTGGGCGACATGGTGAAACCCCGTCTCAAATACAAAAAATCAGCCAGGCGTGGTGGGGCACACCTGTAGTCCAAGCTACTTGGGAGGCTGAGGTGAGAGGATCGTTTGAGCCCAGGAGGCGGAAGTTGCAGTGAGCTGAAATCATGCCACTGCACTCCAGCCTGGGTGATAGAACCAAACCTTGTCTCAAAAAAAAAAAAGAAAAAGAAAGAAAGAAATTACAGTATAATAGGCCGGGCATGGTGGCTCACTCCTGTAATCCCAGCACATTGGGAGGCCAAGGCAGGTGGATCACAAGGTCAAGAGATCGAGACCATCTTGGCCAACATGTTGAAACCCCGTCTCTACTGAAAATACAAAATTTAGCCAGGCATGGGGGAACATGACTGTAGACCCAGCTACTCGGGAGCTTGAGGCAGGAGAATTGCTTGAACTTGGGAGGCAGAGGTTGCAGTGAGCTGAGATCGCACCACTGCACCCCAGCCTGGCAACAGAGTGAGACTTTATCTCAAAAAGAAAAAAAAAAAAGAAGGAAATTACAGTATAATGTGAGAAGGGCAGTAATGGCTGTCCATCCTACACGTAGGGCTTCACAGAGCTATGTTGTTGGTGGAATTATGGGTGATTTTTTTCTTCTTTAATTTTCTTTCTATAATATTGTTTGTTTTTTGGGGTTTTGTTTTGAGACCGAGTTTTGCTCTTGTTGCCCAGGCTGGAGTGCAGTGGCGCGATCTCGACTCACCACAACCTCAGCTCACCGCAACCTCTGCCTCCCAGGTTCAAGTGATTCTCCTGCCTCAGCCTTCCTGAGTAGCTGGGATTACAGGCATGCACCACCACACCCGGCTAATTTTGTATTTTTAGTAGAGACAGAGTTTCTCCATGGTGGTCAGGCTGGTCTCGAACTCCCGACCTCAGATGATCCACCTGCCTTGGCCTCCCAAAGTGCTGGGATTACAGGCATGAGCCACCGCACTCAGCCTTGTTTTGTTTTTGAGATGGAGTCTTGCTCTGTTGCCCAGGCTGGAGTGCAGTGGTGCGATCTTGGCTCACTGCAACCTCCGCCTCCCAGGGTCAAGCAATTCTCCTGCCTCAGCCTCCCGAGTAGGGATTACAGGTGCACCCCACCGTGCCCGGGTAATTTTTTTGTATTTTTAGTAGAGACAGGGTTTCACCATGCTGGCCAGGCTGATCTCAAACTCCTGACCTTGTGATCCGCCTACCTTGGCCTCCCAAAGTGCTAGGATTACAGGCGTGAACCTCCACGTCCGGCTGTTTTGTTTTGTTCTGTTTGAGATGGAGTCTTGCTCTGTCGCCCAGGCTGGAGTGCAGTGGCGCAATCTCGGTTCACTGCAACCTCTACCTCCCCAATTCAGGCTACTCTCCTGCGTCAGTCTCCCAAGTAGCTGGGATTACAGGCCTGCCTCACCACATCCGGTTAATTTTTGTATTTTTAGTAGAGATGGGCGTTTGCTGTGTTGGCCAGACTGGTCTTGAACACCTGACCTCAAGTGATCTGCCTGCTTCAGCCTTCCAAAGTGCTGGGATTACAGGCGTGAGCCACCACGCCCGACCAATACAATATTGTTTTAGTAAATGCTATTTTTAATTACCCATATGCTTTTCTCATAGTGATCTTTGTTGCATTCAGGGAATGATAATTTGATTTCCTACTCTTGCACCTGTTCTTTCTAATGTAGGAATACTAGATCTGAGGAATAGGAAAGCCAGTACCAGTCCAGTTTTATTCTGATTAGGAGTGTCACACTTCTGTCCTAATTTATAAAAGCAGCACATTAGAGAGCGCTAGAGTTTTTCAGTGTTGAAATCCTGCAGTCGGCCGGGCGCGGTGGCTCAAGCCTGTAATCCCAGCACTTTGGGAGGCCGAGGCGGGCGGATCACAAGGTCAGGAGATCGAGACCACAGTGAAACCCCGTCTCTACTAAAAATACAAAAAATTAGCCGGGCGCGGTGGTGGGCGCCTGTAGTCCCAGCTACTCAGGAGGCTGAGGCAGGAGAATGGCGTGAACCCGGGAAGCGGAGCTTGCAGTGAGCCGAGATCGCGCCACTGCACTCCAGCCTGGGCGACAGCGTGAGACTCCGTCTCAAAAAAAAAAAAAAAAAAAAAAAAAAAAGAAATCCTGCAGTCACATTACTTTAGGAAGAGGTGAGTGATCTTAGGAAATATGGAAACACAATAGGGCATACCTGAAACACACTAAATCTGTACTTTGGGAAGGGCAGAAGTTAAGAATTAATCTAACTACTACTACAACTGTCTTAGGTACTGAAGAAGACCTGGAATTCTATGTCAGGAAGTGTGGTGACATTCTTGGAGTAACCAGTAAACTACCAAAGGACCAACAGGATGCCAAACATATCCTTGAGCACGTCTTCTTCCAAGTGGTGGAGTTCAAGAAATTGAACCAGGTACAGAGCCTACAAGGCATAGTGTAGTGGGAGCCCCTCCAGTACTGGTATCATCCATGAACTGTGCTTGTCATGTTTTATGATGTTGATTTAGCCTGCAAGTATTTATTGAGTATCTACTACGTGAACAAAACAGACAATAATCCCTATACTTATGGAACCTATGTACTAGCTGGAAGATACAGACAATAAGCAATAAACATAAGTGAGTCACATAGGATGCTAGAAAATGGTAAGTGCTTTGGTTTAGAAGTAGAGGCCAGGCACGGTGGCTCACACCTGTAATCCCAACACTTTGGGAGGCCGAGGTGGGCGGATCACCTGAGGTCAGGAGTTTGAGACCAGCCTGGCCAACATAGTGAAACCCCCTCTCCACTAAAAATACAAAAATTAGCTGGGTGTCATGGTGCATGCCTGTAATCCCAGCCACTCGGGAGGCTGAGGCAGGTGAATCACTTGAACCCGGAAGGTGGAGGTTGCAGTGAGCTGAGATCGCACCATTGCACTGCAGCCTGGTCAACAGAGTGAGACTCTGTCTCAGGAAAAAAAACAAAAACAAAAAAACAGCTGGGTGTGGTGGCTCACACCTGTAATCCCAGCACTTTGGGAGGCCGAGGCAGGTGGTTCACCTGAGGTCAGGAGTTCAAGACCAGCCTGGCCAACATGGTGAAACCCCATCTCTACTAAAAATATAAAAATTAGCCAGGTGTGATGGTACATGCCTGTAATCCTAGCTACTAGGGAGGCCGAAGCAGGAGAATCTCTTGAACCCAGGAGGTGGAGGTTGCAGTGAGCCAAGATGATACCACTGCATTCCAGCCTGGGCAAGAGAGTGAGACTCTGTCTCAGAAGATAATAATAATAATAGAACTGGGTAAGAGGGATCAAGTGTGCTGAGTGTGGCCATGATGACTGGTGAGTATTAAATAGGGCAATCAGGGTGGGCCTCATTGCAAAGTTGTATTGGAGCAAAGACTTGAAGGTGTTAAGGGACTTAGCCATGCAGATTTCTGGGGGAGGAGTGTCCCAGGCGGAGGGGAGAGCTGTGCAAAGTTCCTAAGGCTGGGCTGTGCCTGGTATGTTTGATGAACGGCAGTGATGCCAGTGTGACAAGAGAACAGAGGAAAGGATAGAGCAGTGGAACATGAGGTTAGAAATCATCTTTCTCAGGCTGGGCACCGTGGCTCCCACCTGTAATCCTAGCACTTTGGAAGGCCAAGGCAGGCGGATCACAAAGTCAAGAGATCGAGACCATCCTGGCCAACATGGTGAAACCCCATCTCTACTAAAAATACAAAAATTAGTTGGGCATGGTGGTGCATGCCTGTAGTCCCAGCTACTCGGGAGGCTGAGACAGGAGAATTGCTTGCACCCGGGAGGTGGAGGTTGCAGTGAGCCAAGATTGCGCCACTGCATTCCGTCCAGCCTAGTGACAGAGCAAGACTCCGTCTCAGGAAAAAAAAAAAAGAAAGAAAGAAATGATCTTTCTCTGACCGAGGACCAATAACTTTAAAATTATCTCTGGCCTTCTTTTTTCCATTCCTTGACAGGATTTCAAAAATTGAATGCCCAGCCAGTGTTGGTAAATAGGCATTCATACCCTACTGATGGGAGAATAAGTTGGTTCCACTTGTCTGGAGATATTTTCATAATACTGTTGAAAAGCCCTAAAATGTATATACCTTTGACCTATTCTAATCTTCAGAATTTGTTTTAATAATATAATTCTGAATATGTGCAGATTTATCAACCAGGATTCTCAGTGCAGCATTATTTTATAGAAGAAAAATCTTCGTCAATAGGGAACTGGTTAAGGGTACATCCATAAGATTAAAAATGCTTTTAAACAAACACCGCAAGTATTCATACTCCATAGGTGGGAACTTGAACAATGAGGATCAATGGACTCAGGAAGGGAACACTACACACGCCGGGCCTATCAAGTGGGGGAGGGGGGAGGGGAGGGGGAGGGGGAGGACTGCATTGGGAGTTATACCTGATGATGTAAATGATTTAGTTGATGGAGCAGCACAGCAACATGGCCAAGCATATATGTAACAAACTACCGCTATGCACATGTACCCTACAACTTAAAGTATAATAATAATAAATAAATTTAAAAAATGTTTTTAAAAATCTTTGGCTGGGCATGGTGGCTGACCCCTGTAATCCCAGCACTTTGGGAGGCCGAGGCGGGTGGATCACTAGGTCAGGAGTTCAGGATCAGCCTGACCAACATGGTGAACCCTCATCTCTACTAAAAATACAAAAATTAGCCAGGCGTGGTGGCGTTTGCCTGTAATCCCTGCTACTCAGGAGGCTGAGGCAGGAGAATTGCTAGAACCCGGGAGGGAGAGGTTGGCAGTGAGCCGAGAACATGCCATTGCACTCCAGCCTAGGAGACAGAGCAAGACTCCATCTCAAAAAAATAAATAAAAAATAAAAATAAAAATAAACATGTTTAAGGACTTGGGCCAGGCGCTGTGGCTCATGCCTGTAATCTCAACACTTTGGGAGGCCAAGGTAGGTGGATGGATCACTTGAGGTCAGGAATTCTAGACCAGCCTGGCCAACATGGTGAAACCCCATCTCTACTAAAAATAAAATATTAACTGGGTGTGGTGGCCCGTGCCTGTAGTCCTAGTTACTCAGGAGGCTGAGGCAAGAGAATCGCTTGAACCTGGGAGGCGGAGGGTGCAGTGAGCCAAGATTGCACCACTGCACTCCAACCTGGGCAACGAGTAAGACTCAAAAAAAAAAAAAAAAAGTTTAAGGACTTAGGAATACATTCATGATACAGTAAATATGGGGCACGGAGAGACTAAAGAACAGTATAGAGAGAGATTCTACTTTCTTTACAGAATACACATACTCCATAGAATTATTTTGCATAATAAAAAAAGAACATAAAGATATTTATCCTTGGGGCCGGGCACGGTGGCTCACGCCTGTATTCCCAGCACTTTGGGAGGCCAAGGCGGGCAGATCACGAGGTCAGGAGATCGAGACCATCCTGGCTAACACGGCGAAACCCCGTCTCTACTAAAAATACAAAAAAGTAGCTGGGCATGGTGGCGGGTGCCTGTGTCCCAGCTACTCGGGAGGCTGAGGCAGGAGGATGGTGTGAACTCAGGAGGCGGAGCTTGCAGTGAGCCGAGATCGTGCCACTGCACTCCAGCCTGGGTGACAGAGCAAGACTCCATCTCAAAAAAAAAAAAAAAAAACATTTATCCTTGAACTGGCACAGTGGCTCATGCTTGCAATCCCAGCACTTTAGGGGGCTGAGGCAGGTGAATCATTTGAGCCCAGGAGTTCTCGACCAGCCTGGGCAACAGAAACTCCATCTCTATAAAAAAATACAAAAAATTAGCCAGGTGTGGTGGTCTGCACCTGTAGTCCCAGCTACTTGGGAGGCTGAGGTGGGAAGATCACCTGAGCCTGGGGAGGTTGAGGTTGCAGTGAGCCGTGATCATGCCACTGCATTCCACCCTGGGTGATAGATTGAGACCCTGTCTTAAAAAAAAAAAAAAAAAGACTGTTTAATTTTTATTTTCCTTCTTTATTATAATCTCTATAGTGACTGTCACTTTTGCAGCAAAAAAAGAGTGTTTTGTTTTTTAATGTAAGCAGGCAAAATTCAAGCTTAGGATTTTAGATGCTGAGCGGGAAGACCAATTAGTTTTTGAGCCTCTCCTGGAAGGAAGCTGGCTCTGACAGATGCTCATCTGATAATGTTTCACTCTCCACCTCTAGCATGGTGCTGGAGGCTGGGGCTATAGCAGTGAACAAGATGAGTGCAGTCCTTGCTGTCCCTCTCAGAGCTCTGTGTAGTGGGAGACAGGAGTGTATGGGCAGTTACTGTGGTCTAAGTGCCATCCATGAAGGGAACCTAGACATGAGGGTTTTAATGTGGCTGCTTAGCAGTGAATGATGGGATGGGAGGTCAGGTAGGTTCCCAGCAATACTCACTCTGGTGGCGTGCTAGAACAGGCACCAAGGCCAATGTAGGAAGTCTGGTGTGGTCTTTGCACCAGTGCTTTCAACTCTGTTTGTTACTCATCATGGTGGGTGGTGGGCAGTGGTCACAAGCCCTGCCCTCGTAGGGCAAAAGGATCAAAATTTGATCCTTGGGTTGGATTCAGCCCTAAAGCCAGATATTATGTATATATCCTAATTAATGAAGATTCAGGATCTCTAAATTCCAAAGCACGGAAGAGTTTACATTTCAGGCTTTATACTGAAATACTAAAATTCTATCTTATTCTCTCATCCAGGAACATGACATCGATACAAGTGAAACAGCATTCCAGAACAATTTCTGAAGACCATGCCTCTTGAAGCTTTTTCTGCCTCCTGATTCTCTCTTTATAAACTATTTTCAAATTGTTCCTCAACTTCTTATCAAAATTGTTTATACACTCTTTCCTCCATGAGCTATGAAAGGTATATGCATCTTCTATAATACCCAGATAGGTATAAGATTTTTCACAAAATCCTTATGTAAGATACATTCCATTTTTAAAAATTAAATGTATGGTTGCATCTGTCTTTTTATACCCTATGAAACAGTCTTTCTTTTTTTTTTTTGAGACGGAGTCTCACTGTGTCACCCAGGCTGGAGGCAGGCGGATCTCGGCTCTGCCTGCAAGCCTGGCCCCAGGTTCAGGGGGCCATTCTCCTGCCTCTAGCCTCCGAAAGTAGTTGACTATAGGCTACTGGGCCACCACGCCTGGCTAGTTTTTGTATTTTTAGGTAGAGATTGGCTCTTCAATGCATGTTAGCCAGGATGGTCTCTGACCTCCTGGACTCCTCGCGGTGGATCTCGCCTGGGCCTTTGGCCTCCCAGAGTGCTGGGATTACAGGCTTGAGCCACCGCGCCCGGCCAATAGTCTTTCATTGCATTTTTTTTTTTTTTCAACCCCAGTTCTGGATTTGAGTCTTTTATCAAAGACATAAATACACCCCTCGTTTAAGGTACATTGTACAGCTTTCTGGACCGGTTGAAAGGATGCAACACTGGCTGGGCACGGTGACTCACACCTGTAATCCTAGCACTTTGGGAGGCCGAGGAGGGCGGATCACTTGAGCACGGGAGTTTGAGACCAGCCTGGCCAACGTGGTGAAAACTGTCTCTACTAAAAATACAAAAATTAGCCAGGTGTAGTGGCACGAGCTTGTAGTCCCAGCTACTTGGGAGGCTGAGACAGGAGAATCACTTGAATCTGGGATGCAGAGGTTGCAGTGAGCCGAGATCGCGCCATTACACTCCAGCCTGGGTGACAGTGAGACTCTGTCTCAAAAAAGAAAAAAAAAAGGTGGGGTTGCCAGGTGCAGTGGCTTATGCCTGTAATCCCAGCACTTTCGGAGGCCGACGTGGGCGGATCACGAGGGCAGGAGATCGAGACCATCCTGGCCGACACGGTGAAACCCCATCTCTACTAAAAATACAAAAAATTAGCCGGGCTTGGTGGCGGGCACCTGTAGTCCCAGCTACTCGGGAGGCTGAGGCAGGAGAATGGCCTGAACCCGGGAGGCAGAAGTTGCAGTGAGCCAAGATCGCGCCAGTGCACTCCAGCCTGGGTGACAGAGCAAAACTCTGTCTCAAAAAAAAAAAAAAAATCCTGAATTTCAAATGATTTCTTCTTGGTAAAGCTCTGTTCATAGGCTTCCATTCTTTCCCATACTCAAACCCTAGTACACGGCTTATTCAGAGTTGCCAGCCAGGGCAGAGTACTGGGCAAGGGGGAGGCCACTCCAGGGGCAGAATTTGGGGGCTCTAGCTCAGAGCTGGGAGATAAGCAGCTAGAGGACAGGCCTGGGGAGTGCTGTGGCAGTGTGTTCCGAATACATCCCCAAAATGTATTCAACGATTGTCTCCCGACCCAAATACTCTCTTATCCTGTGGGCTTGGTGCTCCTCCCATTGAGAGATGGGGTCTCTGTTCCCTCCTCTGAATCTTTGAATCTGGCACCGTGGCAGAAGTGATGCTGGCGACCTCTGAGGCTAATTCATAAAAGGCTATACAACTTCTGCCTGATTCTCTTGGGACATTCACCTTTAGAGCACAAGACTCCATTTAAGAAGTCCAAGGCCATGTGGATAGGCCGTGGATAGGTGTTCTGACCAACAGCCAGAGATCTCAGTCTATATCAGCATCTTGGTATAGATCGCTTGCCAAACATGAATGATGATACCTCCAGATGACTCCTGGCCCCAGCCATCAAGCACCTCAGCCTTTTGCCATCCCAACTGAGGCCCCAGATGTCATAGAGCAGAGACAAGCCATCCATGCTGCATTCTTTCTGAATTCCTGACTCCCAGAATCTATGAATATAATAAAATGGGAGTGAAGGTGTGCCCTCACTGCCATTTTGTTATATTTGTTTTTATTTTTATTTTTATTTTTTTTGTTTTGTTTTGTTTTTTTGAGACAGGGTCTCATTCTGTCTCCCAGGCTGGAGTGCAGTGATGTGATCCTCAGCTTACCGCACCCTCCGCCTCCCAGGTTCAAGTGATTCTTCTGCCTCAGCCTCCCCAGTAGCTGGGATTACAGGCACATGCCACCATGCCTGGCTAATTTTTTGTATTTTTAGTAGAGACAAGGTTTCACTATGTTGACCAGGCTGGTCTCAAACTCCTGACCTCAAGTGATCTACCTGCCTCGGCCTCCCAAAGCGCTGGGATTACAGGCATGAGTCACTGCTCCCAACCTTGTTTTTGATTTTTTCGAGACAGGGTCTTGCTCTGTCTCGAAGTACATTGGTGTGATCATAGCTCACTGTAACCTCAACCTCCTGGACTCGAGCGATCCTCCTGCTTCAGCTTCCCGAGTAACTGGGACTACAGGTATATGCCACCATTCCCAG
This sequence comes from Papio anubis, assembly GCF_008728515.1. NCBI lineage: Eukaryota > Metazoa > Chordata > Mammalia > Primates > Cercopithecidae > Papio > Papio anubis. The sequence goes on from NC_044991.1 coordinate 70,857,264, forward strand.
CTAATTTTAAAAAATGTATTTTGGGTCTTTCGTCTGAGCCACCAACATGCCATCCAGACTGAGGAAAACCCAGAAACTTTGGAGCCATATGAGCCACGGCCACAGCTGCATAGGCAAGCTCCAGAAGCACCCCGGAGGCCACGATAATGCTGGTGGAATGCATCACCACAGGATCAGCTTCAACAAATACCACCCAGGTTACTTTTAGAAAGTTGATATGAGGCATTACCACTTAAAGAGGAACCAGAGTTTCTGCCCAACTTGCAGCCTTGACAAATTGTGGACTTTGGTCAGTGAACAGACACAGGTGAATGCTGCTAAAAACAAGTCTGGGGCTGCTCCCATCATTGATGTGGTGTGATTGGACTACTACAAAGTTCTGGGAAAGGGAAAGCTCCCACAGGAGCCTGTCATCATGGAGGCCAAATTCTTCAGCAGAAGAGCTGAGGAGAAGATTAAGGGTGTTGAGGGAGCCTGTGTCCTGGTGGCTTGAGGCCATATGGAGGGAAGTTCATTAAAAGCTAACTACTTAAAAACACACACACAAAAAACAAATAGGCCGGGCGTGGTGGCTCACGCCTATAATCCCAGCACTTTGGGAGGCCAAGACGGGCGGATCACCTGGTTGGGAGTCTGAGACCAACCTGACCAACATGGTGAAACCCCCCATCTCTACTAAAAATACAAAAAATTAGCCAAGTGTAGTGGAGTAGTCCCAGCTACTCGGGAGACTGAGGCAGGAGAATCACTTGAACCTGGGAGGCAGAGGTTGCAGTAAGCCGAGATCTCACCATTGCACTCCAGCCTGGGCAACAAGAGTGAAAATTCTGTCCCAAAAAATAAATAAGCTTTTTAAAAATTATATATATATATATATATATATATATATATATTTTTTTTTTTTTTTTTTGGTGGGGGGAGCTGGGCATAGTGGCTCATGCCTGTAATCCCAGCACTTTGGGAGACCAAGGTGGGACAACTGCTTGAGCCCAGAAGTTTGAGACCAGCCTGGGCAACATAGCAAGACCCGGTCCATCTCTATTTATTTATTTTTATTTGAGATGAAATTGCAGACATCCTAGTACTTTACCTCTAAAATAAATCAATACCTATGGAAATAAATATTGCCGAGGCTGGTCTTAAACTCCTAACCTCAAGCGATCTTCCCACTTTGGCCTCCCAAAGTGCTGGGATTACAGGCATGAGTCACTACACCTGGCCTTAAAATGGCAGTTGTAAGCCACTGATTTGGAGTAATTTGTTATAGAGCAATAGGTAACTAGAATAAACACCTATAATCTTACAAGGAACTTTCTGGTTCTATCTGAATCTAATCCAACTTCCACTTTCACTTTTCGAAAGGATAACTGAGGTCTAGTTGGGGAAGAGACTGGCAATCTGCCTACTAACCAGGAGTTTCTCCCACCACGCCCTCCTGACCAAGAAGGTGCCTTGGAGGAAGCAAGGCCTGTTCTACCACAGGGTCAGTAGGCTTTTCGCCTTCATCCACAGATGGCTTGTGGCAAGGATATATTTTTTAGTCCAATTTATGTGAAAACTTTGAATCTAATTGTGTGTTCTGTGAATTGGGGTAATGGTTATTGTTTATAGAGCATAAGCCAAGTTTTATATTCTACAATGCAAACAGGTACCTTGCTCTCTCACAAACTGTTTACATCTCAAAAAAAACTTTGAGGCCGGGCCGTGGCTCAAGCCTGCAATCCCAGCACTTTGGGAGGCCGGTGGCTGGCTGGATCACTTGAGGTCAGAGACGACCATCCTGGGCTAACATGGTGAAACCCCCGCTCTACTAAAATACAAAACTAGCCGGGCGGGTGGCGGGCCTCTGTAGTCCCAGCTACCTGGAGGCTGAGGCAGGAGAATGGCCTGAACCTGGGAGGCTGAGCTTGCAGTGAGCTGAGATCACACCACTGCACTCCAGCCTGGGTGATTACAGCCGAGATCTCGCCCCCAAAAAAAAAAAAAAAAAACTCTTTGAGGGCTGTGCATGGTTGCTCACGCCTCTGTAATCCCAACACTTTGGGAGGCTGCATGGCAGACTACCTGGAGGTCAGGAGTTCAAGACCAGCCTGGCCAACATGATGAACTGTCTCTACCTAAAAATACAAAAAAAAAAAAAAAAAAGCTGCATGGTAGTGCACTTGTAATCCCAGCCACCTCGGGAGGCTGAGGCAGGAGAATCCCTTGAACCCCAGAGGCAGAGGCTTGCAGTGGAGCCAAGATCAGATCACTGCACTCCAAGCCTGGGGCACAGAGCAAGACTACTCAAAGAAAACTCCACTTGAAACAGAAAAGCGAATAGGCATTAGGTCAAGGTGGCTCAAGCCTGTAATCCCACTTTGGGAGGCCGGGCGGGTGGATTTCACGAGGTCGCAGATCGACCATCCTGGCTAATGATGGTGAAAACCCCCTGCCTCTACTAAAAATACAAAACACTAGCCGGGCGTGGTGGTGGGCGCCTGTAGTCCCAGCTACTTGGGAGGCTGAGGCGGGAGAATGGCGTGAACCCGGGAGGCGGAGCTTGCAGTGAGCCGCCGAGATCACGCCACTGCACTCCAGCCTGGGAGACACAGTGAGACTCCGTCTCAAAAAAAAAAAAAAAGAATAGTACATTAAACACCAGTGTGCCCATCAAACTTAAAAAAAATTGTTAACATAGTGCCATATATGCTTTCCATATGTATAATCATTTTACATTTCTTTTTGTTTTCTTTTTTTTTTTTTACATGTAGACCTTTTTGTTTTTTTTTCTTTACATGTAGACCTTAAAATCCCAGTGTATGCGCCAGGCACAGTGGCTTATGCCTGTAATCCCAGCACTGGGAGGCCAAGGCGGGCAGATCACTTGAGGTCAGGAGTTCAAGATCAGCCTGGCCAACATGGCAAAACCCTGTCTCTACTAAAAATGCAAAAAGTAGCCGGGCGTGGTGGCGGGCGCCTGTAGTCCCAGCTACTCGGGAGGCTGAGGCAGGAGAATCGCTTGAACCCGGGAGGCAAAGGTTGCGGTGAGCCGAGGTTGTGCCACTGCCCTCCAGCCTAAGCCGACAGAGCAAGACTCTGTCTCGGAAAAAAAAAAAAAAATCCTAATGTATGTATAATCTTTTTTTTTTTTTGGATAGAGTCTTGCCTCTACTACCCAGGCTGGAGTGCAGTGGCACAACGCTGGCTCACGCAACCTCCTTCTTTGGGTCTGCCATTTTCCTCCTGAGTAACTGGGATTACAGCGCGGAGCCACCGCCCCCGCCTGCTAATCTTTTTTTTAGACAGAGTCTTGCTCTGCTGCCCAGGCTGGAGGCAGTGGCCCATCTCGGCTCACTGCAAGCTCTGCCTCCTCCTGGGTTCAGGGCCATTCTTGCCCCTCAGCCTCCTGAGTAGCTGGGATTACAGGCACACACTACCATGCCCAGGTAATTTTTTGTATATTTAGTAGAGACGGGGTTTCACTATGTTGGCCAGGCTGATCTCGAACTCCTGACCTCCTGATCCGCCTTCCCGGCCACCTCCAAAAGTGCCGGGATTTCATAGGCTGAGCCACCCTCTATCTGATCTTGTATAATCTTTTACCAAACATCTAAATGAATCTTGGTGACATAATAGTATTTTACCCTTAAATACCTCATTGTATAACAATAATGCCATTATCATTTCTATTACCTAACTTTTTTTTTTTTTTTTTTTGAGACAGAATCTCGCTCTGTCGCCCAGGCTGGAGTGCAGTGGCGCAATCTCCACTCACTGCAAGCTCCGCCTCCCAGGTTCACGGCATTCTCCTGCCTCAGCCTCCAGTGTAGCTGGGACTACAGGCGCCTGCCACCGCACCCAGCTAATTTTTGTATATTTAGTAGAGACGGGGTTTCACCGTGTTAGCCAGGATGGTCTTGATCTCCTGACCTCGTGATCTACCCGCCTTGGCCTCCCAAAGTGCTGGGATTACAGGCATGAGCCACTGTGCCGGGCCTATTACCTAATGTTTAATGCATATTCAGACTATCCCCTAATTGCCCCCAAAATGTGTTTTATACATGTTTTTTCAAGCGAGGATTTAGTCAGGGTTCACACATTGTATTTGACTATCTCTTTAAATCCAGAACAGTCTCCCTATCTCTTTTCTTTTTTAAATGATTTTTTTTTTCACAGACAGGGTCTTGCTCTGTTACCCAGGATGGAATTCAGTGGCACAATCATAGCTCACTGCAGCCTCGACTTTCTGGACTTAAACGATCCTCCCACCTCAGCCTCCACAGTAGCTGGGACTACAGGTGTGCGCCACCATGTCCAGCAAATTCTTTAATTTTTTTTTTTTTTTTTTTTTGAGACGGAGTCTCACTGTGTCTCCCAGGCTGGAGTGCAGTGGCGCGATCTCGGCTCACTGCAAGCTCCGCCCCCCGGGTTCACGCCATTCTCCCGCCTCAGCCTCCCAAGTAGCTGGGACTACAGGCGCCCGCTACCGCGCCCGGCTAGTTTTTGTATTTTTAGTAGAGACGGGGTTTCACCATGTTAGCCAGGATAGTCTCGATCTCCTGACCTTGTGATCCACCCGCCTCAGCCTCCCAAAGTGCTGGGATTACAGGCTTGAGCCACCGCGCCCGGCCAATTCTTTAATTTTTTGTAGAGACAGGGTCTCACTGTGTTGCCCAGGCTGGTCTGGAACTCCTGGGCTCAAGTGATCCTCCCACCTTGGCCTCCCCAAGTATTTGGTTTACAGGCATGAGCTACTGCTCCTGACCAGATACTGATGTTTTGAAAAGACCAAATTAGGTGTCTTGCAGAATATCTCACATTCTGGATTTATCTCATTGCTTCATCATAGTGCCTATTAACTTGTTCCTTTATCTCCTTTATTTCCTGTAAACTGAAGTTAGGTCTGAAGGCTTGACTGTGAATTAAACATTTTTGGCAAGAATATTTCATAGGTGGTGATGTCAGATTAGTTTTTATTAGTAAAATTAAGCTTAATCAACTCGCTAAAGTGGTGAGCGGGGGTGTTTTTAAATTCAAACATGAGCCACAAAAATGCCCCTTTATCCCAGCTGCTATTCACTATGTGCACAAACTTCCTGGTACATAAGATCGTGAAAATGAAAAATAGCCGACTTGAACAAGTGTTCCAACTTCACTCTTAAAAATAAAAAAGCAACGACAATCAAAAACAAAAAACAAAAAAAGAAAACATATATACCAGTCCTGGCAGATAACGGTGTAAAAATAACTGGAGATCGCACCACTGCACTCCAGCCTGGGCAACAGAGCGAGACTCCCGTCTCAAAAACAAAAAACAAAACCCTCTGATCCGAGTTTTCGGGGAGACTAATTTGAGTAATAATATAACTCCGGTCTTCCGCACAGCCCGTTCCGCGCGTGAATTACTATTTCTCTACTGCAATTGCCCTGTCTTGATAAATCGGTAGTGTTCAGGCAGAGGGCAAGATGAAACCACTTGGGCAACCTTACAGGGCTGCCCTTCCGCAGCTCACAATCTAATTGCTGAGAGAAATTAACCTAGTAAGAGCTGCAAACTGGACACCGAGCATGCAGTGTGAGGAGCTGGTCCAGAGCCTCTGAGCCACACTGGGAAGTCAGGGACGGTTCAGGGCCGGGGGCGACACAATGTCCGAGGCCTGCGACTTCCCGCCCTTGCTCCCTCTCATCCCTGCGACTTTCTCTCATCCGTCCTCCACACGTAAGAGACGACGCCTCCGAGAAGAAGGCTCTGGGACGCGGGACTGGCTAGAGCTCCAGAGCCCCAGTAGCCCGGCTCAAGGTCCTCGGCGCATAGGCGCCCCACGGTGACGTCAGGGACGCGACTCCCGCGATGCCCCGCGCGCCGTCTGATCCCAGGCGCGGGCTCAGACCGGGATCTCGGAGTTCCCCTGCGCCTTCCTGACGGTGCGTTCTGGCGGCCTCGGGCGCGGGCGCTGCGATCGGACAGCCTGGAGCCTTTGGCCTCGATTTACATGGGAGGCCCCTCGAAACAGGGCACGTCACTTGCCCCCGGTCACCTGCGGACGGGGAGACTCTCGGGTTGACTCCAAGGCCTGACATTCCCCTCCGGTTTTCACGAAGGAGGATGAGGATGTTGTCAGGAGCTGCGGCAAGGCTGGAGGAGCTTGCGGTTGGGTCCACCCGCCTCTGGACAGGCCTTAGCATTCACCCGCAGTTTCTCCCTGACTTTGAACCCAAACTCCCTACCCCTGCAAGTCCTTTCCTGTTTGATTGCTGAACTGCAAGTGACGGAAGAATTAAGTGTTGGCGAAAGCTGATGCTTCAGGGGGTGCAGGGTAGAGGTCAGGGGTGGGGGCCTCGCCTTGTCCTTGTGGTGTGTATAATGTAGCCCAGGGTCCTGGCACTGAGTCTCATCAGGAATGCAAGGGATTTGGATTAGATGGTTTCTTAGAGAGTAAATTATCCCCCTATGCAACTGCATACCTAAGGAAACCGCTGGGGCTGGCATGAGCCTGGAAAAACCCAGGAAGGGTTAATAGCCCTGTCCTTTAGTCAATGGCCCTACACTTCTTCCAGTGACTCAGAAGGGGCCCCTGGAGTCATGCAAATGGAACATACCCATCATGCACCAAAACGTCCTTGTGTCTCCTTGTATCCTCTCCACAACCATTGTTACTTTAGATTGGTTTCTGTCACTTTAGATTTGTGTGTAATTTATAGAGTTTGTTTTTTTTTTTTTTTTTTTTTTTTTTTTTTTTTTTTTTTTTGAGGCATAGTCTCACTCTGTCACCCAGGTTGGAGTGCAATGGTGTGATCTGGACTCACTGCAACCCTGCCTCCCAGATTCAAGTGATTCTCCTACCTCAGTCTCCCAGGTAGCTGGGATTACAGGTGCGAGCCACCGCGCCCGGCCTAGAGTTTTATATAAATAGTCTTATAGGCCGGGCATGGTGGCTCACACCTGTAATCCCATCACCTTGGTAGGCCTAGGTGGGTGGATCACTTGATGTCAGGAGTTCGAGACCAGCCTGACATGGCGAAACCCCGTCTCTACTAAAAACACATAAATTAGCCAGGTGCGGTGGCTCTTGCCTGTAATCCCAGCTACCTGGGAGGCTGAGGCAGGAGAATCACTTGAACCTAGGAGGTGGAGGTTGCAGTGGGCTGAGATCATACCACTGCACTCCAGCAGGGGTGACAGAGAGAAACTCGGTCTCAAAAAAAAAAAAAAAAAAATTAGCCTGACATGGTGGTGTGTACCTGTAGTTCCAGCTACTCAGGAGGCTGAGGTAGGAGGATGGCTTGAGCCTGGGAGACAGAGGCTGCAGTGAGCCGAGATGGCTCCACTGCCCTCCAGCCTGGACTATAGAGCCAGACTTTGTCTCTAAAAAATTTAAAATTAAAAAAAAGATTGCCAGGCGCAGTGGCTCACGCCTGTAATCCCAGCACTTTGGGAGGCCGAGGCGGGTGGATCACCTGAGGTCGGGAGTTCAAGACCAGCCTGACCAACATGGAGAAACCCCGTCTCTACTAAAAATACAAAATTAGCTGGGCCTGGTGGCATATGCCTATAATCCCAGCTACTAGGGAGGCTGAGGCAGGAGAATTGCTTGAACCTGGGAGGCGGAGGTTGCGGTGAGCCGAGATTGTGCCATTGTACTCCAGCCTGGGCAACAAGAGTGAAACTCCGCCTCAAAAAAAAAAAAAAAAATACAGTATGTTCTCTTTTGCTTCTTTTAGCACAGTTTGTAACATTTATATTTTATCAATAATTTATTCCTTTTGTTGAGTAAAATTCCACTGTATGGATAGATTTGTTTTTTATCTATAATTTGTTTATCCAGTCACCTGTTGACATTTAGGTTGTTTCCAGTTTGGGATTGTAACAAACAAAGCCATCTAAAAGCTTTGTGTGGAGATATGTATTCATTTTTCTTGGAGTGGCTAGGTGATATGATAGGTGTATATTTAAGGTTTTTTTTTTTTTTTTTTTTTTTTTTTTGAGACAGTTTCCCTTTGTTATCCAGGCTGGGGTGCAGTGGTGTGATCTCGGCTCACTACAACCTCCACCTCTCGAGTTCAAGTGATTCTCCTGCCTCAGCCTCATGAGTAGCTGGGATTACAGGTGCGCATCACCGTGCCCAGCTAACTTTTTTGTATTTTTAGTAGAGACGGGGTTCCACTGTTGGTCAGGCTGGTCTCAAACTCCTGACCTCGTGATCTGCCCGCCTCAGCCTCCCAAAGTGCTGGGATTACAGGCGTGAGCCACCGCGCCTGGCCCTATTTAAGTTTTTAAGAAACAGTTTTCAGGCTGGGCATGGTGGTTCACGCCTGTAATCCCAGCCTTTGGGAGGTTGAGGCAGGCAGATCACGAGGTCAGGAGACCAGCCAGTTCGAGACCACCCTGGCCAACATGATGAAACCCCGTCTCTACTAAAAATACAAAATTAGTCAGGTATGGTGGCATGTGCCTGTAGTCCCAGCTACTTGGGAGGCGAGGGCAGAAGAGGTGCTTGAACTTGGGAGGCAGAAGGTTGCTGGCCAGAGGAGGAGCCAGGGAACCGTCACCACTACACTCCCAGCTGGAAGTGACATGAGACTCCATCTCAAAAAAAAAAAAAAAAAAAAGAAAAAAGAAGGCCTAAAGTAGTTGTACATTCCCATAGCAGTATTTGAGAATTCTTTTTTTTTTTTTTTTTTTTTTTGAGGAGGAGTCTCCGCAGCTGTAAGGCTGGAGTGCAGTGGCGGGATCTCAGCTGCACAAGCTCACGCCTCCCGGGTTTCGCCATTCTCCTACCTCCAGCCTCCCGGTAGCTGGGACACGAAGTAGCCATACCTAAGCCCGGCTAGTTTTTTGGCATTTTTTAGTGAGCGAGGTTTCACTGTGTTAGCCAGGATGGTCTCGATCTCCTGACCTCGTGATCCCGCCCGTCTCGACCTCCCAGGGCTGGGATTACAGGCCGAGCCACACATGCGGCCTGGTATTTGAAGTCCCTAATTGCTCCCCCATCTTCATCAACATTTGGTATAATTAGTCTTTTTTAATTTTAGCCATTCTTTTTTTTTTTTTTTTTATATATCTGACTGAGACGGAGTCTCGCTCTGTTGCCCAGGCTGGAGTGCAGTGGCCGGATCTCAGCTCACTGCAAGCTCTGCCTCCCGGGTTTACGCCATTCTCCTGCCTCAGCCTCCCGAGTAGCTGGGACTACAGGCGCCCGCCACCTTGCCTGGCTAGTTTTTTGTATTTTTAGTAGAGACGGGGTTTCACCGTGTTAGCCAGGATGGTCTCGATCTCCTGACCTTGTGATCCGCCCGTCTCGGCCTCCCAAAGTGCTGGGATTACAGGCTTGAGCCACCGCGCCCGGCCAATTTTAGCCATTCTAATAGGCACGCAAATCTCATTGTGGTTTTAATTTACATTCCCCTAATTACATGGTATTGAGCATCTTTTCATGTGCTTTTGCCACTGGATGTAGGATTTGCAGGTGGATCAGATACGTGATGTGAGAGATGAGTCAAGAATAATTTTGAACCCTTGCCAGTCCCTGAGTACTTCCTAATCCCCCCTCCTCCTTGCCATGCGCTGGCTATTTCCTGTGCCATTCCCTGCATTGCAAATTCCTAAATCATCCAGCTCTAAAGAGCCTTCAGTGATCCTGTTGGGTGGGCACTCACAGTCCTGGCAATTGATCTTCACCTGTACAGAGCTAATTTTCCAGTCATTATCTTCTGTACCAGTTGGTGAGCTTCCTGAGAATATGGATGGTTGGATTTTCTCATTATGACTAACCTCTCGTTGTAGCCCAGACTCAGACTTTCAGTATACATCACAAATGGTACTCTCCAATCTAATACCAAGTTGTGGATGTTTTGCTTCAAGCTACCAGCCCTTAGCTGTGTGATCAGTGCAATTTACTTAATATCTCTGTGTCTGAATTTGTTTGTTAAAATGTTAGCTGCCGCACAGAGTAATAAACATTAAATGCAAAATAAGCCAGCACAGTGGCTCACGCCTGAAACTCCAGCAAGTAGGGAAAGTGAAATGGGAGGATTGAACCCAGGAGTTTGAGCTTGTTTGAGCCCAGGAGTTCGAGGCCACAGTGAGCTATGATGGCACCATTGCACTGCAGCTCCCCAGATTGGAGTGCGGTGGTGCCATCATAGCTCACTACAGCCTCGAACCAGAGTGAGACCTCATCTCTAAAACAAAAAAGGCAAAATGAATGTAAAACTCTTAATATGGGGCCAGGCACATAGTGTCTTCCCTAGGAAAATCATCCTGTTATTCTTATCTTTTTCTTTTTTTTTTTCCGAAACAGGGTCTCTTTTTTTTTTTTTTTTTTTTGAGACGGAGTCTCGCGCTGTCGCCCAGGCTGGAGTGCAGTGGCGCGATCTCGGCTCACTGCAAGCTCCGCCTCCCGGGTTCACGCCATTCTCCTGCCTCAGCCTCCTGAGTAGCTGGGACTACAGGCGCCCACCACCGCGCCCGGCTAATTTTTTGTATTTTTAGTAGAGACGGGGTTTCACTGTGGTCTCGATCTCCTGACCTTGTGATCCGCCCGCCTCGGCCTCCCAAAGTGCTGGGATTACAGGCGTGAGCCACCGCGCCCGGCAACAGGGTCTCACTCTATCACCTAGCTCGGAGTGCAGTGGCGAGATCTGGGCTCACTGCAACCCCTGCCTCCCAGGTTCGAGCAATTCTTGTGCCTTAGCCTCCCGAGTAGCTGGAACTACAGACGAGCAGCACCACACCTGGCTAATTTTTGTATTTTCAGTAGAAATGGGGTTTCACCATGGTGGCCAAGCTGATCTCGAACTCCTAGCCTGAAGTAATCAGCCCACCTTGGCCTTCCAAAGTGCTGGGATTACATGTGTGAGCCACCTTGCCCAGCCAAGCTGTTATTATTTTCTGATCTGAATACTTTGATAGTCCATTTCTGGAACTCAAAGATAGGTGCTTTGCAAATGGTTATTAATGTAATCACAATCTTTTGAGTAGTAAAAGCAGACATTGGGGGCCGGGCACAGTGGCTCACGCCTGTAATCCCAGCACTTTGGGAGGCTGAGGTGGGTGGATCACCTGAGGTTAGGAGTTCTAGACAAGCCTGACCAACATGGCGAAAACCCATCTCTACTAAAAATACAAAATTAGCCTGTAATCCCAGCTACTTGGGAGGCTGAGGCAGGAGAATTGCTTGAACCCAGGAGACGGAGGTTGCAGTGAGCCAAGATCACAAGCCATTGCACTCCAGCCTGGGCAATACAGAGCGAAACTCTATCTTAAAAAAAAAAAAAAAAAAAAAGCAGGCATTGAATTAGTTTGATTCCTTGAATCAAGTAATTGAATTGCTTTCCCTCCTTCCATTGAGATCCACACTGTTACAGCAGTGTTCACGGGAGAAGCTCAAGTTTGGTCCGAAATGAGCAGCCGAGATATGATCGGTTTGTAGTCAGGAGATCGGCATCTCATCCTGGAAGGGTCATGGTGAAACCTCGCCCCTGGCTGGCAAATTAGCCGGAAGCGGTGGCGGGTGCCTGTGCCCTGCTGGAGGTTAGAGAATGAACTTCGCAGCGAGGGAGCTGGCATCCCACCACCGCACCTGCCTGGGAGATGTGCGAGACCCGCCTCAAAAAAAAAAAAAAAGAAAGTGTCCCTTTCCAGGCCGAGTCCTTGGCCTCGTATGCCTATATGGCCACTTGTTTGCTGTTGTGTCTCTGTTCTCTATACTGATGCCCTGGAGGTGGGACAGAAGTGTCTGAAAAACATCCCTTTGTTTCAAAATCTCTCTCTCTCATTTTTAGTAGAGACGAGGTCTAGCTGTGTTATCCAGGCTGGTCCTGAACTCCTAGCCTCAAACGATCCTTTTACCTTGGCCTCCCAAAGTGTTGGGATTACAGGATTACAGGTGAGCCACTGCACCCAGCCAACAGTTGTATGTAATAGTTTAAGGAGACTTGGTATTTAGGTTTTGATTTAACAAAATTTTTTTTTTTTTTTTTTTTTGAGACGGAGTCTCACTCTGTCGCGCAGGCGGGAGGGCAGTGGCCGGATCTCAGCTCACTGCAAGCTCCGCCTCCCGGGTTTACGCCATTCTCCTGCCTCAGCCTCCCGAGTAGCCGGGGCTACAGGCGCCCGCCACCTCACCCGGCTAGTTTTTTTGTACTTTTTAGTAGAGACGGGGTTTCACCGTGTTCGCCAGGATGGTCTCGATCTCCTGACCTCGTGATCCGCCCATCTCGGCCTCCCAAAGTGCTGGGATTACAGGCTTGAGCCACCGCGCCCGGCCTTAACAAAATTTTTTATACAGACAGGGGGTATCACTATGTTGCCCAGGCTGGTCTCGAACTCCTGGCTTTACGCAATCCTCCCACCTTGCCCTCCCAAAGTGCTGGGATTATTACAAGTATGAGCCACTGCACCTGACCCCAAATCTCTTTTTGAGACAGTCTCGCTCTGTCACCCAGGCTGGAGTGTGGTGGCACAATTTGGACTCACAGCAACCTCCTCCTCCTGGGTTCAAGCGATTCTCGTGCCTCATCCTCCCGAGTAGCTGAGACTACAGGTTCGTGCCACCATGCCCAGCTAATTTTTGTATTTTTAGTAGATATGGGGTTTCACCATGTTGGCCAGGCTGGTCTTGAAGTCTTGACCTCAGGTGATTCGCCCACCTTGGCCTTCTAAAGTGCTGGGATTACAGGCATGAGCCACCGTGCCCAGCCTGAATCTCTTTTGATGTCCCATATTTTATGAGATACAATTCAAACTGTAGCATTCCCAGTTTTCTCATTTGAGGTCCAAGCCTAACTCTCCAGCCCAAATGTTAGCTTTGTAACATTGCATCCACTCAATTTAAATGGAATGTGTAAAACCCCTTCCATGAGTACCTACCAGAAGCCAAGCTATAGTAAAGGTCTGAAGCTTAAAATGTGCACAGGCTGTCCTTTCTCTTGAGAGAGAAGTAAAATAGTGGGTGAAGGAAGTGCAATGAGGACAAGAATGATAAGGAGGATGCTCTGGAGGTGGAGGGGGAAGGCGCCAGCCAGAAGGGCCATGTGATTCTACTTACTATCAATCAGTGGTGTCCAAACTGGTGCTGGGCCCTGAGCATTTAATAAGTTGATTTGATCCTTATCTTCCCAACACTGGGTCAGGCCTGGGTCTGGAGCCCGGGTTGGGGCAAACTGTGGAATAACCAAATACCTGGAGCCTCCCTGTCCAAGCAGGGCGTGTTCAGGAAAAGTTTCCCAGCAGAGGTAAAGTTTGTATGTTATTAGTCCAGAGTCCAGGGACCACTCCCAGGTGTGGTTGCACCGGGAACACTAGGAATCCTCTCTTCAGGGGATATCTGTTGCTATGATGATAAGTGGAGAGGAAATGTGTGGAGATCATCAGATTCCATCTGGCACCAGCATGATCTCCCTGCTGCCTGACTCACAGCACTGACTCCAGGCTCCTTTGGCTCTAGGGCATTGGCTAACTGGCCCCAGTTCCAGGTTGCAAGTGGACTCTGCAGCTGTTCCCTGCCTCTTGCTTTGGGTAGATACCTTGCCCAAGCTGTCAGGTCCTGCCTCTCCCTGAAATCGGACGACTAATGTGTGGGCCTCAAAGGATAAGAGTGAGGGCACCTGAAGAATTACAGTGGTAATAATAGTTAAGAGTAATATAGTTCTTTTATTGCTGGGTGCAGTGGCTCACTCCTATAATCCTAGCACTTTGGGAGGCCGAGGTGGGTGGATTACCTGAGATCAGGATTTCAAGACCAGCCCAGAGAAACCCATCTCTACTAAAAATACAAAAATTAGCCGAGCGTGGTGGTGTGCGCCTATAACCCCAGCTACTTGGGAGGTTGGGGTTATTGAGACAGAGTCTTGCTCTGTTGCCAAGGCTGGAGTGCAGTGGCATGATCTTGGCTCACTGCAACCTCTGCCTCCCGGGTTCAAGGGATTCTCCTGCCTCAGCCTCCCGAGTAGCTGGGGCTTATTAAGATTAAATTTAATTTTATATTTATATAAATATATTTTATATTTATGTAAAATACATAAATTTATATTATATAAATATAACATATAAATTTTATATTTATATAACATATTTTTCATATTTCTATAACATAATTTTTATATTTCTATAAAATATAATATTTTATGTATTTTATATTTATGTAAAATATATTTTATATAAATATATATTTATATTTTTATAAATTATAAAATTTTATAAAAATTTATATTTTATAAATTATAAACATATTTATATTTGTATAAAATACGATATTTTATATTTGTATAAAATATGATATTTTATATTCTTGGCCAAGCTGGTCTCAAACTCCTGATCTTAGGTGACTCACCCACCTCAGCTTCCCAAAGTGCTGGGATTACAGGCGTGAGCCACTGCACCTGGCCAATATAGTTCTCATTATGTGCCAGGAACTGTTTTTGGTGCTTTACACATATGAATTTATTTAATCCTATAACTACCTACAAAGTAGGTACCAGCATAGTGATTAAGAGCATTGACTCTAGAACCAGACAGGCCAGGTTTGAATCCCTGCTCTGCCATTTACTAGCAGTGTGACCTTGGGGAAGTCTGTGCCTCAGTTTCCCCATCTGCTAAAAGAGGATAATCCCAGTATCTACCTCATAGAGTTGTTACGAGGATTAAATGAGTTACAATTTATAAACAGAATAGTGGCTGGTAAAAACTATCTAAAACTTTGATAAATCTAATTTTTCCAGGTGAGAAAACTGAGGCACAGAAGAGTTAGGTAATTGGCTGGGCATGATGGCTCATGCCTGTAATCTCAGCACTTTGGGTGGCTGAGTCGGGTGGATCACCTGAGATCACGAGTTCAAGACCAGCCTGGCCAACATGATGAAAACCTGTCTCTACAAAAATACAAAATTTAGCTAGGCATGGTGGCATGGTCCTGTAGTCCTAGCTACTCGAGAGGCTGAGGTGGGAGAATCATTTGAACCCAGGAAGGGGGTTGCAGTGAGCCGAGATCATGCCACTGCACTCCAGCCTGGGCAATAAAGCGAGACTGGGTCTAAAAAAAAAAAGTTAGGTCATTTGCCTAAGATACTGCAACGAATGGTGGAGCTGGGACTCAAACCCCAGGAAGTTTGGCTGTAGAGGCTGTGCTTTCAATGAAGTGGGCATGTCCATATTGATTACTTTATAAGGGGAGTGGGCAGGGGAAACCCTGAATTAAGTGATGTGGAAGTTTCTAGCACTTAAGATGTGAGTTAGTCTTCCTTCTTCTGTGGTAAGTGATGTTTACAGCAGCTGGTGGCTGGACTGTCCCCAGGTGGCCAGCAGCTTCTGGAAGGGGGCTCTGAAGCCTGAACAGGGGCTAAAAGGCTGGGGTTTGGTGTGGTCTCTTCAGCGTCCTATCTCAGAGCTCATTTATCTTACTCTCAGCACTGCTCCCAGGAAGTCCAGTGTGGCTTGATCCTTGGTACTTGGTAAATGTCAATCTAAAATAGAAAACCTTTGCTAAATCTCAAGGAGAGACAGTCTCACTGTCTGTGGCCCAGGCTGGAGTGCAGTGGATCACGAGGGCTTGAGCCCTCGAACTCCTTGGCTCAAGCAATCCTCCTCCCTCTGCCTCCCAAGTAGCTGGGATTACAGGAATTCACCACCACGCCCAGGTAATTTCTTAATTTTTTTAGAGACAGGGTCTCGCTGTGATCCCCAGACTGGTCTCGAACTTTTGGACTGAATCAATTCTCCCCCCTCGGCCTCCCAAAGTGCTAGGATTACTGGCGTGAGCCACTATGTCTGGCCTAATCTCTGGGAGTTTAAACCCGAGGTAAACTGAATTCAGTTAAAAAAACCTTTCCCTGGGGCTTCTTATGTCAGGTCTTCTACTGGGTCCTGGAGATAATGGGGTGCATTGAGAGGTCATCTGGACCTCAGGATGCTCCCAGTTCAAAGGGGGAAATGCAGAAGTCTACAGGCAGATTGTGGGCAGTGGACCCGAAATTAAATAAGAATCAGCCACCTGGGAGGGGCAGGAAGTGTTCCTGCCCTTGGTAATGGCTCAGGCAAAGGCAAAGACACCATTTCTTTTGGCCAGGGCTGGGTGGTGGTCTGGCAGATCAGATAAATCTGATTGTGGAGTAAGGAATTTACCTTGAGGGAGAGGAGGACGGTTTTTAATTCTGGAAAAGTAAAGTCAGGTTTGCATTTAGGGAGAGTCATTCTTGCCCGGGGCTAATGTCTGTAATCCCAGCACTCTGGGAGGACAAAGCGGCAGGATCCCTTGAACCTAGGAGTTTCCAGATCAGCCTAGGCAACATAGCAAGACCCCCTTCTCTTAAAAAAAAAAAAAAAAAAAAAAGCGCGGTGGCTCACTCCTGTAATCCCAGCACTTTGGGAGGCCGAGGCGGGAGGATCACGAGGTCAGGAGATCCAGACCATCCTGGCCAACATGGTGAAACCCCGTCTCTACTAAAATACCAAAAAAACAAAACAAACAAACAAAAAAACCGGGCGTAGTGGCGCGCGCCTGTAGTTCCAGCTACTTGGGAGGCTGAGGCAGGGGAATCACTTTAACCTGGGAGGTGGAGGTTGCAGCGAGCCAAGATCGCGCCACTGCACTCCAGCCTGGCAACAGAGCGAGACTCCGTCTCAAAAAAAAAAAAAAAAAAAAAAAAATCAGCCGGGTGTGATGGCGAGTGCTGGTTTTAGCTACTCGAGAGGCTGAGGTGGGAGGATCGGTTGAGCCTAGGAGGTAGAGGTTGCAGTGAGCTATGATCGCGAAACTGCACTCCAGACTGGGCGATAGAGCAAGACCCTGCCTCTAAGAAAATAAACAACAAAAACTAAAGTCTATTAAGGAGGGTTTCTCGGAGGCAGGAGAGGAAGCAGGGAGAGGCACAGGTAGGGTGAGGGGCCGCTTTAGCGTGGGGCGGTAGGGACGCAGGAGTGGCTTGGACTAGCGTGGGGGATTCCGCCCTGGCGCTTTCCCTGGCTGGCTCTCCCATGCTCGCGCCTCATTCCCCTTGCTTGGTCTTCGCTATGTGGGCTACTCCTGGGCCGCCACGGACTGACACCTGAGCCAGGCCTCAGTCACATCACGGCCCGCTCCGTAACTCCGAAGTGGCGGCCGCTAGCCCGGTCCTGCAGCCGGCCCTGGAGGGTTTGGGCAGGTGCCGCCCCGCAGGCCCCGCCCCGCCGGCTCCGCCCCTCCCAAAGGCCCCTCCCCCGTCGCCCGCGCGCCAGGCCCGGGCGGCGCCTACGCGCTTGGCGGGAGATAGAAAAGTGCTTCAACCCGCGCCGGCAGCGGCTGCAGTTCCTGCGAGCTGGGAGCGCGGGACCTGCTGACACGCTGACGCCTCCTATCGCGGCCCGGGGCCCGGAGCGACCGGAGCAGCCTGGGTCCTGACCCCGGCCCGGCTCCCGCTCCGGGCTCAGCCGGCGGGCGGGCGAGCGCGGCGCGGTCCGGGCCGGGGGGATGTCTCGGCGGACGCGCTGGTGAGACAAGTCGGGCGGGCAGAGGTCCCCTCCCCCTCCCTTTAATTCACCCCTCCCCCACCCAGCTCCCCCAGACCCTCCCCAGGCTCCCTCCAAGCTAGGGGTGTGTGTGTGTGTGTTGGGGGCGGGGTGTTTCCGCGGAAATGCTGCGTCCTGGGCCCTCTGAGGCAGGGGCGCGCGTAAAGCTGGGGGGCTCTTGGGAGTCCCTGCGGCTACCCGGGCCTGCTGGGCCTCGGAGCTGGGACGGGCGGGTCTCCTGGGACCCGGGCCAAGCCCTGCATGATGTCATTTTGTCTCCCGCCTAATTGCGGGATGGGGGTGGGCCGGCCGGTGTCAGCTGGCAGGGCCTTCGCCGGGGAGGAAGGCGACCCCTGGGAGCGAGAGGGAGTCACCAGAGTCCCAGCCAGCGGGAGGCCGAGCCTGGGAGGCACTTGTTCCAGCCTAGTTTTGGGTCAACTTGGTGGGTGGGCTTTGCTCCTCAACATTCCGGGGAGCACAGAGACCCCCAAGCCCTCTCCCCCGGACTGAGAAGGGTGCTGAGTTGGGGGCTCTTTTGTCTCTCCCACCTGGGTTCCGCGCCCCAGCTTGGTTCGGTTTGAGACCTCTCTTCCTGTTCCCACGAGGAGTTTTGGGCAGCTGGGGTTGAAGGTGCGGGGGAGAGTCCCTGGGGCAAAGGCAGGAACTGCGGTCTCCATTTTACTTATTTTCCCAAAGACTAAAGTGGCAGAGCCGAGCCCGGATCCCGGAGCCAGGTCTGTGGCTCCAGATTCCTCTCTTACACCTGTGCGCCTGGGGCCTCAGCTCCAGGCTTTTCAGCCTGCCTGGGAGACAGGACAGTGGGGTCCTGACCTCTACCCTGCCTGGATCCCTGCAGCTCAGATAACCTTCGGTCCCTCTTTTTTTTTTTTTTGAGACGGAGTCTCCTTTTGTCGCCCAGGCTGGAGTGCAGTGGCGCGAGATCTTGGCTCTCACTGCAACCTCCTCCTAGGTTCAAGCGATTCTCCTGCCTCAGCCTCCCAGGTAGCTGGGACTACAGGCGCGTGCCACCACACCGGGCTAATTTCTTGTATTTTTGGTAGAAACAGGGTTTCACCATGTTAGCCAGGGTGGTCTCGATTTCCTGACCTTGTGTTCCGCCCGCCTCGGCCTCCCAAAGTGCTGGGATTACAGGCGTGAGCCACCGCGCCCAGCCAACCTTCGGTTCCCTCTTTAGACGATAGCCTCATCTAAAGATGAAGCCTTCCATCCCTCTAGATTTTTGCCCTTTCAGGCTGAGGATAGGGATATGAGCACAGGGACTATGTTCCTCAGGCCCCATTTTCCCAGGGGCAGCACCACTGTCCAGGAAGTTTTTTGTTCAGGCACCTATCAGACCCTGCCCTGGTTTTTTTTTTTTTTTCTTTGAGAGACAGGGTCTCGCTCTGCGGTCCAGGCTGGAGTGCTGTGGTGCAATTGTAGGTCACTGCAGCCTCGATCTCCCACCTCAGCCAGCTGGGACTGCAGGCTGAGTAGCTGGGACTACGGGCACGCGCTGCCACAACTGGCTAATTGTTTTGTTTATTTATTTAGGAGACAGACTCTCGCTCTGTCGCCCAGGCTGGAGGTCAGTGGCACAATCTTGGCTCACTGCAACCTCTGCCTCCTGGGTTCGAGGAATTCTGTCTCAGCCTCCCGAGTAGCTGGGACTATGGGTGAACGCGGCCATGCCTGGCTAATTTTTTGGATTTTTAGTAGAGACAGGTTTCACTATGTTGCTCAGGCAATCCGCCCCCCTTGGCCTCAAAAGTGCTAGGATTAGTGCGGGTGGTGGGGGGGCGGTGGCCTGGCGTCGTGTCTCACCTCACTGTGTTACCCAGGCTGGTCTCGAACTCCTGGCTTCCAGGGATTCTCCTCCCTTGGTGTGAGCCACCTTGCCTGGCCCTATCCTGACTGTTTGTTCATTCCAGAAGTGACTGCCCCTAGACCACCCTCAGGTCCTCAGCTACTTCTCCCCTGAGGGGCTCAGTGGAGGAACCCCTCCCATGTGAAGGGTGGCAGCTCCACAGCCCTCAGCCCTTTTCCTGGCCATTTGCTGTAACTCTCCTCTGCCCTAGTGCCCCACTTCCCACTTTGTCTCTGACTCACCCCAGTCCTGGAGCAGAGCCCAGCACGTTGAAGGGTAAAATGTAGGGTATGTTGGACCAAAATGTGGTTGCCACCACTAACTGGCCTCTGCTTTTTCAGCTGGGATTAGGATGTGAGGACTTGCAGGTGTCTGGAGTTAGGAAGGTCCAGAACTTGGCAAGTGGCCTGACCCCTCTGAGCCTCAATTTCCGCATCTTTTAAGTGGGGATAATGAGAATGTGGGTGAAGTTGATGGCCAGCACACGTGGTAAAGTATATCATCTCACAGAAATCTCCCAGCTGTCTGAGATGCTGACCCTATCTAACAGCATTGGAGGCTGGGTGTGGTGGCTTACGCCTGTAGTCCCAGCACTTTGGGAGGCCAAGAGTTCCAAGACCAGCTTGACCAACATGGTGAAACCCCTCATCTCTACCAAAAATACAAAAATTAGCTGGGTGTGGTGGTAGGTGCCTGTAATCACGGCTACTCAGGGGGCTGAGGCAGGAGAATTCGCTTGAATCCAGGAGGTGGAGGTTGCAGTGAGTCGAGATCATGCCACTGCACTCCAACCTGGGAACAAAGCGAGACTCTGTCTCTAAAAAAAAATAAAAAATAAAAAAATAAACAGCATTGGAACATGAGGGAGTGTCCATGCAGATATCCTTTCATCCTTGAAAGAATATTTGCTGACCTTCTGTTAGAAGCCAGACCTTCTTTGTGCTGGATGCTGGAGAAGCAAAGATGGTTTCTGTCACAAGCTGTCTGGGGGCAGTTGATTTTGAAGCCAGCTTCATTCTGTTATTAGTATCTTCTGGGTTTTTGCCTTCTATATTGCAATGGTGGAGGACCCATGAGCTGGGTCAGGAATGAATTTCAGATCCTTCTGTATTGCTGGCTGTAGACACTGTCCCTTCCTTTCCTGTTTCTGAAAATTTTTTTCTTTTGAAACTGGGTCTTGCCTGGCCTAAAACATTTAATTAGTATTTCTTATTGATTAATAGGCAGCAGCTTTGCACATTTTTTCATTCATTTGTGTATTCAGTCAGTCCCTGGGCAAACATTTAAGACCTTTTGGTGATAAACCCTGGGATACCGAGGTGGAGCTGACCTTTGTAGATGATGTAGAGGAGAGAGGCAGTTGCAGTGTAAAGGCCTGAGACATGCGCTGTGGAAGTATAGGAGTGACTCTAGGAAGCAATGGTGAGCTCTGGAAAACAAGGAGAAGATAATGTGAAGAGCATAGTAAGCTGCCTTTTATTTGGTCACAAGACCGAGACTTGCCTTGTTTGGAAACCTGTAAGCTTTTTCCAGTTTGCAAATGTCTGACCTAGCAACTTACCTGACCAACGTGACCTGATGCAGGTCCTGTCGGGTGGAGTTGGGGAAAGATTACTAACTTTCCTCAAGCACCTGACATCTCTGGAGGTGGATCCTATATGATTTCCTTTTTTTTTTTTTTTTTTTTTTTTTGAGACGGAGTCTCCTCTGTTGCCCAGGCTGTAGTGCAGTGGCAGGGTCTCGACTCACTGCAACCTCTGCCTGCTGGGTTCAAGCAGTTCTCCCAAGGCCTCAAGCTTCTCGAGTAGCTGGGACTGCAGGTACACACCATGCCCAGCTAATTTTGTGTTTTGTATTTTTTTTTTTTTTTTTTTTGAGGTGGAGTCTCTGTTGCCCAGGCTGGAGTGTGGTATCACGATCTCTGATCTCCACTCACTGTGACCTCTGCCTCCTGGGTTCAAGCAATTCTGCCTCAGCCTCTGAGTAGCTGGGATTACAGGCACATGCCACCACACCCAGCCAATTCTTTTTGTATTTTTACAAAAAATTACAAAATTGTAATTTCACCATGTTGGCCATACTGGTCTCGAACCCCTGACCTTGTGATCCACCTACCTTGGCCTCCCAAAGTACTGGGATTACAGACGTGAGCCACCGTGCCCATTTTTTTGGGCTGATTTCCATTTTTTTTTTTCTTGAGACGGAGTTTTGCTCTTGTTGCCCAGGCTAGAGTGCAATGACCCGATCTTGGCTCACCGCAACCTCCGCCACCCAGGTTCAAGTGATTCTCCTGCCTTAGCCTCCTGAGTAGCTGGGATTACAGGCATGTGCCACCACACCAATCTAATTTTGTGTTTTTAGTAGAGATGGGATTTCTCCATGTTGGTCAGGCTAGTCTTGAACTCCCAAACTCAGGTGATCTGCCTGCCTTGGCCTCCCAAAGTGCTGAGATTACAGGTGTGAGCCACCGTACGTGGCCCGATTTCCATTTCTGTAACTACTAAACTGGATAAATATGAGAATTTTTTGGAGCAACTTGGAAGATTGCCTGGTAGAGTAAAAACACTCAGAACTCAAAGCAGCTCGTACTGTTTTTTTTTTTTTCCCCGCTACAGCCATGTTAGAAGATATTGTACAATTGGCCGGGCGTGGTGGCTTACGCCTGCAATCCCAGCACTTTGGGAGGCTGAGGCGGGTAGATCATGAGGTCAGGAGTTCAAGAGCAGCCTGACCAAGATGGTGAAACCCTGTCTTTGTTAAAATGCAAAAAAAAAAATTAGCCAGGTGTGGTGGCAGGTGCCTGTAATCCCAAGCTACTCGGGAAGCTGAGGCAGAATTGCCTGAACCTGGGGGGAGGAGGTTGCAGTGAGCTGAGATGCCATTTCACTCTAGCCTGGGCGACAGAGTGAAACTCCCTCTCAAAAAAAAAAAAACAAAACAGGATACTGTATGCTGATATTTATCTCCATTAAGCCTGTGTGTAGGCAAGGATTGAAAAGGGATTTGCAAAAATGGACGTAAGCTGGACACGGTGGTGCACACCTGTAATCCCAGTTACTTTGGAGGCTGAGGCAGGAGGATCGCTTGAGCCCAGGAATTCAAGACCAGTATGGGCAACATACTGAGACCCTGTCATTACAAACAAACAAACAAACAAAAAAATCCACATATGAAAAAACAACTTGGCCAGTCATGGTGGCTGAGGCCAGTAATCTCAGCACTTTGGGAGGCCAAGGTGGGAGGATTGCTTAAGTCCAGGAGTTCCAGATGAGCCCGGGCAACATAGTGAGATGTTTCTACAAAAAAATACAAAATAGCAGGCATAGTGTCATGTGCTAGTAGTCCCAGGTACTTGGGAGGCTGAGGTGGGAGGATTGCTTGAGCCTAGGAGTTGGAGGCTGCATTAAGCTATGATTATGCCACTATATTCCAGTCTGAAAGACAGAGCCAGACTCTCCCTAAAAGAAGAAAAACAACAAATGGACATAATATATTTAGAATTTTTTTCCCAAATAGCTAATATCTCTTAAAATCCTGGTGCCTGATAACTTACTTCATCAACTTTATTCCTTAAAATATCCATGCGGGTTTGTTACTGAAAGGGAAAAGTGATAGTCTGATTTTAAACATAATATTCTTGGTGAAATCTTAACTTTCTTTTTCCTTTTTTCCT
Organism: Papio anubis; assembly: GCF_008728515.1. Taxonomy (NCBI): domain Eukaryota; kingdom Metazoa; phylum Chordata; class Mammalia; order Primates; family Cercopithecidae; genus Papio; species Papio anubis. The sequence continues at coordinate 70,880,265 of NC_044991.1, forward strand.
TTCTTTTTTTTTTTTTGAGACAGAGTCTTGCTTTGTTGCCCAGGCTGGGTGCAGTGGCATGATCTTGGCTCACTGCAACCTTCACCTTCTGGGTTGAAGCAATTCTCCTGCCTCAGCCTCCTGAGTAGCTGGGATTACAGGCATGCACCACTGTGCCCAGCTAATATTTGTATTTTTAGTAGAGATGGAGTTTCACCGTGTTTCATCAGGCTGGTCTTGAACTCCTGACCTCAAGCAGTCCACCCACCTTAGCCTCCCAAAGTGCTGGGATTACAGGTTTGAGCCACTGTGCCTGACCTGTTTTTCTTACAGCTTTTGAAATCACTAGGGCATTCCTGAAATTAAAAAGAAGAAAGTAGCTCTTAACCTATTTCATTAAAGAATTTAAAAAGCGGTGAGGTCAGATGTGGTGGCTCATGCCTATAGTCCCAGCACTTTGGGAGGCTGAGGTGGGAGGATCGCTTGAGCCCAGGAGTCCAAAACCACCCTGGGCAATATGGTGAGACCCTGTCTCTACAAAAAGTACAAAAGTTAGCCGGGCATGGTGGCATGCCCCTGTAGTCCCACCTACTTAGGAGGCTGGGGCTGGGGGATCATTTGAGCCAGGAGTTCAAGGCTGCAGTGAGCTGTGATCATGCCACACTGAATTCCAGCCCAGTGGCAGAGTGAGACCCTGTCTCAAAATAAAAATAAAAATAAGTGAAGCAGAAGTGCCTATGTCTTAAAAAGAAGAAAAAGTAAAAGCTCTCTCCCCCAGACCTTTCCCTAGGGTGGGCTGGTCGCTGCCTACATGCTCTCCATTATGTAAAACATATGGACACACCATCCTTGACCTTTGGCCTGCTTTCCCCATAGCGAGGATCTGGATGAGCTGCACTACCAGGACACAGATTCAGATGTGCCGGAGCAGAGGGATACCAAGTGCAAGGTCAAATGGACCCATGAGGAGGTGAGTCCATGGGGAGGAGAGGATTGATGGCAGCTGGGGGCTGTCCAGAGGAGCTGAGCCTGGAGTCCTGATGTCCCATCAGATAGGATGAAGAGGAGGAGTGGGTGAAGGAAGGGATGGGTCCTCTGATTGACCTCATGCTTCTACTCAGAGCATTCTGGGGGACTCTCAATTCTGAGGACTCAGCGGGTGGGAAGGGGATGTGTGTCCCAGACCTCAGGGCCCATTGTGTCTCCTGAGCAGCTGGCATGTTCTAGGTCATGGACGTTGATTGTGCTTTTTGCCTTTTGAGTGCTAGGAGGTTCGGCCAAGTCTGTAACTCTCCCTTTCTTTCTTGTTTTCTTTTTTTGAGACGGAGTTTCGCTCTTGTCACCCAGGCTAGAGGGCAGTGGCGTAATCTCAGCTCACTGCAACCTCTGCCTCCTGGGTTCAAGCGATTGTCCTGCCTCAGCCTCCTGAGAAGGTATGATTACAGGTGTGAGCCACCACATCCAGCTATTTTTTTTTGAGACAGAGTCTCGCTCTGTCACCCAGGCTGGAGTGCAGTGGCATGATCTTGGCTCACTGCAAGCTCTGCATCCTGGGTTCAAGCAATTCTCCTGCCTCAGCCTCCCGAGTAGCTGGGATTACGGGCATGTGCCACCACACCTCGCTAACTTTTTTTTGTATTTTTAGTAGATACGGGGTTTCACCATCCTGGCCAGGCTCGTGACCTCGTGATCTGCACCTCAACCTCCCAAAGTGCTGGGATTACAGGCGTGAGCCACTGTGCCCAGCCTTAATTTTTGTATTTTTAGTAGAGACGGAGTTTCACCTTGTTGGCCAGGCTAACGTTGAACTCCTGACCTCAGGTGATCCACCTGCCTCGGCCTCCCAAAGTGCTGGGATTACAGGCGTGAGCCACCGCACTCTGCCAACTCCCACTTTCTTTTTCTAAAAAAATGAACTGTATTGAACCTTCTGACATCAAGTCCTGAACTGGTTTCCTTCTAGCTCCGTCTTTTTATTTTCTAGTAAACATGATGGAAATATAATTTATATGTAATCATATGCAATCAAATGCCCTGTTTTTTTTTCATTTTTGAGACAGGGTTTTTGCTCTGTTGCTCAGACTGGAGTGCCGTACTAGCATGGCTCACTGTAGCCTCAACTTTCTGGGCTCAAGCAATCCTCCCCCCTCAGCCTCCTGAGTAGCTGGGACCACAGACATGCGCCACCACGCCTGGCTAATTTTTGTATTTTTTGTAGAGATAGGGTCTTGCCATGTTGCCCAGGCTAGTCTCAAACTTCTAGGCTCAAGCAGTTCTCCCACCTCAACCTTCCAAAGTGCTAGGATTATAGGTATGAGCTACTGTGCCTGGCCAAATGCCCCTCGTTATGGTGAACAGTTTGATCAGTTTGTTTTTTTTTTTTTTTTTTTTTTTTTTGAGATGGAGCCTCTGTCTCCCAGGCTGGAGTGCAATGGCGTGATCTCTGCTCGCTGCAACCTCCGCTTCCTGGGTTCAAGCAATTCTCTGGCCTGAGCCTCCCGAGTCACTAGGATTACAGGCACCCGCCATCATTCCCAGCTAATTCTTGTATTTTTGTAGCAATGGGGTTTTACCATGTTGACCAGGCTAGTCTTGAACTCCTGACCTCAAGCAATCCACCCACCTTGGCCTCCCAAAGTGCTGGAATTACAGGTGTGAGCCACTGCGGCCAGCCAGTTTGATCACTTTTGACAAATGCACATACCAATGTAAGCTCCACCCTGATTATCCCAAGAAGTCCTTGTGGCCCTTTATGGTCAGGCTTCCCCAGCACCAGGCAATTGCTGATTGATTTGTTTTGCCTGTTTTTTTGGAGGGGGGGTGTGTGTGTGTGTTAACTTTAGGTTCAGGGGTATATGTGCAGGTCTATTATATAGGTAAATTGCATGTCATGGGAGTTTGATGTACAGGTTATTTTGTTACCTGTAGGTAATAAGCATGGTACCCAATAGGTAGTTTTTTTTTTTTTTTTTTTAAGACAGTCTCTGTTGCCCAGGCTGGAGTGCAGTAGCGTGATCTCAGCTCACTGCCACCTCCGCCTTCTGGGTTCAAGCGATTTTCCTACCTCAGCCTCTCAAGTAGCTGGGATTACAGGCACATGCCACCACACCTGACAAATTTTTATATTTTTAGTAGGGACAGAGTTTCACCATGTTCACCAGGCTTGTCTTGAACTCCTGACCTCAGATGATCTTCCCACTTCAGCCTCCTAAAGTGCTGGGATTACAGGCGTGAGCCACTGCACCCAGCCCCAATAGGTAGTTTTTTGATCCTCATCCTCCTCCCACCCTCCACCCTCAAGTAGGCCCTGGTGTCCTTGTTCCTTTCTTCGTGTCCATGTGTATTCAGTGTTTGGCTCTTACTTATAGGTGAGAATATGTGGTATTTGGTTTTCTCTTCCTGTGTTTGCTTAGGATAATGTGTTTTGCCTGTTCTTGAATCTTCTGTACATGAAATCGTACGGTTGCATTCTTTGCATCTGGCTTTTGTTCAGCGTAGTGTTGGGTGATTCAGTAACTTGTTCTTTTCTATCACTGGATAGTATTCCATTGTATGGGTATATATAGCACACAGCGTTTCACCTGTTGATGGATGTTTGGATTGTTTCCGGTTTTTGGCTGTTGTGTATAGTGCTACCATGAAGATTCTTGCATAAGTCTTTTTGCAAATACATGTTTTCCTTTCTTTTGGGAAGATAATTAGATATGGTCATGAGATAGGTGTATGTTTAGTTTTACAGAAACTGCCTTTTTCTTAATTGATTGTACCATTTTAGACTCCTACTGGCCTTTTTATTTTACCTCAGTTGTTCTTAGTGTCTTCAGTTCTTCAGTGTTTTTTGTTTTGTTTTGTTTTCAACCCACAGGTAACATCATAGATGTCCTTAATTTTAGATTTGGGTTTTTTTGTTTTTTTGTTTTTTTTTTGAGACAGGGTCTTGCTCTGTCGCCCAGGCTGGAGCTGGGACTACAGGCGCCTGCCACCACGCCCGGCTAATTTTTTGTATTTTTTGAAGAGACAGGGTTTCACCATGTCAGCCAGGATGGTCTCGATCTCCTGACCTCCTGCCTCGCCCTCCCAAAGTGCTGGGATTATAGGCGTCAGCCACCACGCCCGGCCTGATTTTTTGTTTTTAAATAGAGAAGAGGGTCTTGCTATGTTGCCCAGGCTGGTCTCCTGGGCTCAAGCAATCTTCCTGCCTTGGCCTCCCAAAGTGTTGGGATTATAGGCAGGAGCCACCATCACTAGCTTGTTTTGTTTTTTCTAAAACTTGCTGTGTGAGTGGTAAAACCCTTTTAATCATGAAAGATGTTTTTCCAGATGCGTGCTTAGCAAACCTTTTCTGCTCATCCTGTTGTGGACCAGGGACTATATTTGGCTCTTGTGGGTTTAGAAGAATAAACAAGGCCAAGTTTCTACCCCAGAGCAGCTTTCTCCCTGGGATGGAGAGATAAGACCGTGCGCAGGTCCCTGGAATGTGCTGTGGTCATCCGCGGCACCAGTAGGATCAGTGTCTGTTGGTGCTCATTGTTACAGCTCTGGGCACCTGAAAAATTTGTTTTGTTTTGTTTTTAATGACAGGGCCTTGCTATGTTTCCCCAGCTGGTCTAGGACTTGGTGGGTCATGGTGGCTCAGGCCTGTAATCCCAGCACTTTGGGAGCCGGAGGGAGGAGATTGCTTGAGGCAGTCTAGACCAGCCTGAGGAATATGCAAGATCCTGTCTCTCCAAAAAAACCCCAGAAATTAGCCAGGCATGGTGGTGTGTGTCTGTGGTCCCATCTACTTGGGAGGCTGAGGTGGAAGGATCACTTAAGCCCATGAGGTTGAGGATGCGGTGGGCTCTGTTTGCACCACTGCACTCTAGCTTGGGTGACCAAGCGAGACCCTGTCTTAAAAAAAAAGACGGAAAACTGAAACTAATTAAACATGAATTCACTCTCCTCCCACCCTCCAGCCCTTGGCAGCTATTTTTCTACTCTGTTTCTGTGATTTTGACTATTTAATTTATTTATTTTATTTTTTCAAGACAGAGTCTTGCTCTGTCGCCCAGGCTGCAGTGCAATGGCGTGATCTCTGCTCACTGCAACCTCCACTTCCCGGGTTCAAGCGATTCTCCTGCTACAGCCTCCCGAGTAGCTGGGATTACAGGCGCCTGCCACCAGGCCAGGCTAATTTTTGTATTTTTAGTAGAGACGAGCTTTCACCATGTTGGCCAGGCTGGTCTCAAACTCCTGACCTCAGGTGATCCACCTGCCTTGGCCTTCCAAAGTGTTGGGATTAAAGGCCTGAGCCACGGTGCCCGGCCTGATTTTGACTATTTTAGATGCTTTGTGTGAGTGGAATCCTGAGTATTTGCCGTGTCTGGCTATTTGACTTAGCATAGTGTCCTCAGCTTTCATCCATGCTGTAGCATGCGTCAGAATTCCCTTGACTGAGTAATACCCATTGTTTATATGCATGACATTTTCTTTCTTTTGTCTTTTGTCTGAGACGGAGTCTCACTCTTGATTTGTTGCCCAGGCTGGAGTGCAGTGGCATGATCTTGGCTCATTGCAACCTCCGCCTCCTGGGTTGAAGCAATTCTTCTGCCTCAGCCTCCCGAGTAGCTGGGATTACAGGCACCTGCCACCACACCCGGCTAATTTTTGTATTTTTTTTTTTTTTTTTTTGAGACGGAGTCTCACTGTGTCTCCCAGGCTGGAGTGCAGTGGCGCGATCTCGGCTCACTGCAAGCTCCGCCCCCCGGGTTCACACCATTCTCCCGCCTCAGCCTCCCAAGTAGCTGGGACTACAGGCGCCCGCTACCGCGCCCGGCTAGTTTTTTGTATTTTTAGTAGAGACGGGGTTTCACCATGTTAGCCAGGATAGAATTTTTGTATTTTTAATAGAGATGGGGTTTCGCCATATTGGCTAGGCTGGTCTCGAACTCCTGACCTCGTGATCTACCTGCCTTGGCTTCCCAAAGTGCTGGGATTACAGGTGTGAGCCACCATGCCTGGCTTGACATTTTCTTTATATATTAATCGATTTAACTGAGGAAAATTTTATATACAATTAACTACAACCATTTATAGTACAATTGAATGGAACCACCAGCACAGCTGGGCTATAGAACATTTCCATTGTCCCCAAGACATTCCTTGCCCCCCTTTGCTGTTCATCCCTCTCCACCACTGGCCTCAGACAACCACTTTTTGTCCCTGTAGCTTAGTTTACATTTTCTCGAATTTCATATGCATGGAATCATACGGTGTGTACCCTTTTGTGTCTGGCTTCTTTCACACATCATAGTGATACTGAGATTCATATTATCGCATGAATTGGTAGTTCATTTTGGGAGGCTATTTTGATAGTTACTAGCCTGTCTTCTAATTACTCTTGTTTTTGCCCAGGCCTCCTGCTTCTAGTGCTAAATCACTGTCACCTCTGGCCTGAGTGCCGTAATGACCTCCTTACATCCACTCTGCTCCCTTCCAGCCCCTTTCCCACCCTGTAGCAGGCAAAGAGAACTTTATAAAAAGCACGTTTGACTGTGACCACCCACTGTTCAAACACATCAGTGGTTTTGCATGATAGATGGTTGAACTGATGCTGCAAATGATCTGGCTCCTATGGTTCCCTCCAAAATCATCTTGCATCTGTCTTGCTTCCTCCATTCTAGCTGTTCTGCATTTCCTTGGAACCTGTCCCTTAGCGTCCCGGAGTAGGCAGTCACCACGTACCTCTCCATATCTCCCAGCAGGGAGTGGCTTTACTTTTGTTCCTGTGAGCCTTTGATTGGCAGCTGGCTCCCTCTTGTAAGATCGGGGCAGCTCTGTTGCTGCCTGCTGCTGCAGCTGTAGTGCCTGGCACTTAGTAGGTATTCACCTCATGATGGAATGAATGAACGAGACTGTTCCTTTTAGATTGGGCTCCGTCACGGGCAGCCCTGAGGTTTTCTGCACGTATGTGTGCTGAGCCCCTGTCTTTCTGGTGTTGGCAGGACGAGCAGCTGAGGGCCCTGGTGAGGCAGTTTGGACAGCAGGACTGGAAGTTCCTGGCCAGCCACTTCCCTGTGAGTACAGTCCCTCTGTAGCCCTCCCTTGGGACAAGGACTCTGAGAGAACAGTGTGCCTGGGTCTGACTTTGCCAAGGGGAGGAAAAGGGGAGTTCCTTACTAAGCCCCTCAAAACAAAACCAAATAAAACAGGGCAAATGAACGTTTGTAGGATCTTTCTTCCTAAACTGGCATTCGGGGCACACTGATGTAAACATCTCCCAGCTCCTCAGCATGCCTGCTGGTCTTCAGGCTCTGAGACATTTGCAGCATGTGGTGCATATTTGCATATCTTCCTGTAAGTCAGGAGTGAACAGGTGTTCGGTTTCTCAACAGTGAGACTGAAACTGAGGGGAAGTGATGCTTTCAGCAGGTTTTATGGTGAGGCCCCCACAGGGCTGGTGGGTGCTACCACATTCGATTAGAGCCTCCCGATGATGAGGGGATTCCCCTTAGGACCTCCTCAGGCTCTCCCACCCCTGACCCATAGGTGTCTGGGAGGGAGGGGGTGTGGCAGGAGCTGCCATATGTCTTACTGCCTGGGCTGCTCAGAAAGCAAGTCACCAGATCCCTTCCTGCCCCATTTCCTCATCTCCCCCTCTTCTTTTTTTTTGTTTGAGACGGAGTCTTGCTCTGTCGCCCAGGCTGGAGTGCAGTGGCCGGATCTCAGCTCACTGCAAGCTCCGCCTCGTGGGTTCACGCCATTCTCCTGCCTCAGCCTCCTGAGTAGCTGGGACTATAGGCGCCCGCCACCTCGCCCAGCTAGTTTTTTGTATTTTTTAGTAGAGACGGGGTTTCACTGTGTTAGCCAGGATGGTCTCGATCTCCTGACCTCGTGATCCGCCCGTCTTGGCCTCCCAAAGTGCTGGGATTACAGGTGTGAGCCACCGCGCCCGGCCTCATCTCCCCCTCTTCTGTGTAATCTGAACTCTTCAGGGAATAAAAATGCTCTCCTAGAAAAAAGCAGGGGTCCCTGACATACAAAGAGTTAAAGACTTGTAATGGTGGCCTCTTGCGTTTGGTTGGTAGGGGGTGGCTTCCCACAGGGGCCCGAGTTTGCCCTCTCGTGTAGCAAAGGGAAACTGTCCGTGTTCTGGCATGTGGGCGTGCAGTGTGTGGTGGCTGCATGGAACAGGATACGCCTACCCAAGGTGTGCCTAGTCCCAGGCCATAGGCCCCTGAACCTAGTACTTAACCAGGCTCCCAGCCCGAGGTCCCAGAAGTTCTCACAGATTGGTTTGTTCTTCTGTTCTTTTCCCAGAACCGCACTGACCAGCAATGCCAGTACAGGTGGCTGAGAGTTTTGAACCCAGACCTTGTTAAGGGGCCATGGACCAAAGAGGAAGACCAGAAGGTAACTGCTTGGACAGTGCCTTGTACACAGTGGGCCTTCACCCACCAGTGAACCTGAGGACTGTGAGATTGCCTTGTGTTGGGGTTGGGGTGTCAAGCTGAGCATTGGGTATGAGTTGTCTACCAGCCAGTCTGATACTCTTATGCTGCCCTGGCTGCAGCCCTGAGATTCCAAGTTTCGGAGTGTCTCCAGACTTCCCCACTCATGGTCCGAGGGCTGTTGGGCTGATTACTCAGCTTCTCTTGTTCTGCCCATGGAGGGGAACAGCAGCAGTGCGGCATTGTCATGAGAGTTAAGCAGGTGATGTTTGTAGGGGGCTTGCAGGTCCTGTACATGGTGAGCTCTCAGCAAATGGCAGCTGCTGCTATCCCTGATTTAATGATGATTGCACCCTGTGACCTTCACAGGGCAAGCAAAGATGCCTTCTTTTGATCGCCATAGCAGTCCTGCGAAGTGGGCAGAAGTTGTTAGTCCCATTTTATAGATGGTGAGAGCAGGGCTCAGAGAGGCTGGGGATGTCCCCAACCTAGAAGAGGCAGTAAGCGCCATGACTGCCCTGGTATACCTTGGGAGTTCCGTCATCTCTTCTCCTTGATACCACCCCAGAGGATGCCATTCTACGGAGGCAGGCGTGGCTCATGGGAGAGAGGGAGATGAAGGGAACTAGGCATTTTTTTTTTTTTTTTTTTTTTATGGAGTCTCGCTTTGTTGCCCAGGCTGGAGTGCAGTGGCACAATCTTAGCTCACTGCATCCTCCGCCTCCTGGGTTCAAGCGATTCTTCCGCCTCAGCCTCCTGATTAGCTGGGATTACAGGCACGTGCAAGTACGCCTGGCTAATTTTTTTGTTATTTTTAGTAGAGTTGAGGTTTCACCATGTTGGTCAGGCTGCTCTCGAAATCCTGACCTCGTGATCCACCCACCTCGGCCTCCCAAAGTGCTAGAATTACAGGCGTGAGCCACCGCGCCCAGTCTGGAACTAGGTATTTTTAAATTGATTTTTTTTGAGACAGGTTTTACTCTGTTGCACTGGCTGGAGAGCATTGGCTAATTTTTTTGATTGATTGATTGAGGCAGAGGTTTGCTCTGTCACCCAGGCTGGAGTACAGTGGCACAGTCACGGCTCATTGCATGCAGTCTCAACCTCCCAGGCCCAAGCAATCCTCCCATCTCAGCTTCCAAAGTAGCTGGTACTACATGTGCCACCATGCCTGGCTAATCTTCTTGAAAATTTTTTTTTTTTTTTTTTTTTGAGATGGAGTCTCGCTCTGTTGCCCAGGCTGGAGTGCAGTGGCCGGATCTCAGCTCACTACAAGCTCCGCCTCCCGGGTTCACGCCATTCTCCTGCCTCAGCCTCCCGAGTAGCTGGGACTACAGGCGCCCGCCACCTCGCCCGGCTAGTTTTTTGTATTTTATAGTAGAGACGGGGTTTCACCGGGTTAGCCAGGATGGTCTCGATCTCATGACCTCGTGATCCACCCGTCTTGGCCTCCCAAAGTGCTGGGATTACAGGCTTGAGCCACCGCGCCCGAAAAATTTTTGTAGAGACAGTGTCTTGCTATGCCGCCCAGGCTGGTTGAACTTCTGGGCTCAAATGATCCTCCCATGTCAGCCTCCCAAAGTGCTGGGATTATAGGTATGAGCCACTATTCCTGTTCTTTCTTTTTTTCTATTTTTTGAGACTGAGTCTTGCTTTGTTGCCCAGGCTGGAGTGCAATGGCGCGATCTTGGCTTACTGCAACCTCTGCCTCCCGGATCCAAGCAATTCTCTGCCTCAGTCTCCTGAGGAGCTGGGGTTACAGGCTCCCACCACCACTCCTGGCTAATTTTTGTATTTTTAGTAGAGATGGGGTTTCACCACGTTGGCCTGACTGGTCTTGAACTCCTGACCTTGTGATCCACCCACCTTGGCCTCCCAAAGTTCTGGGATTGCAAGCGTGAGCCGCTGCGCCCAGCCTTTTTTTTTTTTTTTTAATTTATAGAGACAGGGTCTTCCTATGTTTCCCAGGCTGGTCTTGAACTACAGGGCTCAAGCTATCTTCTCACCTTGGCCTCCCAAAGTTCTGGGATTATAGTCATGAGCCATGGCTGGCACTTCACCTTAAAATTAATTTTAATTAACTCAGTGTGGTGGTAGGGTGCCTGTAGATGGAAGGCGAGTTGGGAGGATCGTTTGAGCCCAGGAATTCAAGGCCGCAGTGAGCTATGATCACACTACTGCATTCTAGCTTGGGTGACACAGTGAGACCCTGCCTCAAAAAAATAAAAATAAAAAAAAGCCTGGGTGTGGTGGCTCACGCCTGCAATCCCAGCATTTTGGGAGGCTGGGGTGGGTGGATCACCTGACATCAGGAGTTTGAGACAGCCTGGCCAACATGGTGAAACTGTGTCTCTACTAAAAATGCAAAAATGAGCCTGGTATGGTAACGCATGTCTGTAATCCCAGCTGCTTGGGAGGCTGAGGCAGGAGAATCACCCGAACTGGGGAGGCGGAGGTTGCAGTGAGCCGAGATTGCGCCATTGTACTCCAGCCTGGGCTGTAAGAGTGAAACTCTGTCTTGAAAAAGAAAAAGAATGAAATTAAATTTATTTATTTATTTATTTTTGAGGTAGAGTTTCACTCTTGTTGCCTAGGCTGAAGTGCAATGGCATGATCTCGGCTCACTGCAACCTCTGCCTCCCAGGTACAAGCGATTCTCCTGCCTCAGCCTCCTAAGCAGATGAGATTACAGGTGCACGCCACCATGTCTGGGTGATTTTTGCGTTTTTAGTAGAGAGGGGGTTTTGCCATGTTGGTCAGGCTGGTGTCAAACTCCTGACCTCAGGGTGATCCACTGCCGACTCCCTCCCAAAGTGCTAGGGATTACAGGCATGAGCCACGGGCCCGCCTGGAGATCGCCTTTGAGACAGAGTCTGCCAGGCTGGAGGCAGCTGGATTCAAGCCACTGCAAGCTTCCCGCCTGTTTACGCCAGCTCAGCCTTGCCTCCTCCTCGGGAAGCTGGGACCAAGCAGGCTCGCCACCCCCAGCTGCTTTCTGTATTTTTTAGTAGAGACGGGTTTCACCTGTTAGCTAGGATGGTCTCTCGATCTCCTGACCTCGTGATCCACCCGCCTCGCCTCCCAAAGTGCTGGGACAGGCTTGAGCCACCGCTACCGCCACTTGTCTCTTAAGAATAAAATAAAATTTAGTTTGAAAATACTTTTTTATGTCACGTGGCTCGCCAAGCCTGTAATCCCAGCACTTTGGGGAGGTCAGACGGGCTGGATCACTTGCGGTCAGGAGATCGAGACCATCCTGGCTAACACGGTGAAACCCCGCCTCACTAAAAATACAAAAACTAGTCAAGGCTGGGTGGCGGCTCTGTAGTCCCAACTACCGAGGCTGAGGCAGGAGAATGGCGGAACCCGGGAGGCGGAGCTTGCAGTGAGCTGGAGATCCGCCACTGCACTCCAGCCTGGGTGGCAGAGCTTGCACTGGCCTCAAAAAAAAAAAAAAAAAAAAAAAAGAAAATACTTTTGCCTGAGTGTGGTAACTCACACCTGTAATCTCAGCACTTTGGGAGGCTGAGGTGGGTGGATAACTTGAGGTCAGGAGTCTGAGAACAGCCTGGCCCATAAGATGAAACCCCATCTACCAAAAAATACAAAAATTAGCAAGGTGTGGTGGTGTACCTGAATCCCAGCTATTTGGGAGGCTGAGGCTGGAGAATCGCTTGAACCTGGGATGCAGAGGTTGCAGTGAGCTGAGATCGCCCCCCTGCACACCAGTGAGACCCTGTCTCTAAAAAAGTAAAAACATAAAATTGGGCTGGGCGCGGTGGCTCACGCACGTTGGGAGGCCGAGTCAGGCGGATCACCTCAGGTCGGGAGTTCAAGACCAGCCTGACCGACATGGAGAGACCCTGTCTCTACTAAAAGTACAAAATTAGCCGGGTGTGGTGGCGCATGCCTGTAATCCCAGCTACTTTGAAGGCTGAGGCAGGAGAATCGCTTGAACCTGGGAGGCGGAGGTTGTGGTGAGCCAAGATTGTGCCATTGCATTCCAGCCTGGGCAACAAGAGCAAAACTTCATCTCAAAAAATGAAAATAAAAAAAGTAAAAACATAAAATCTTTAAAAAAACAAAAACATAAAACAAAGTGATATGTGGTTGCCATAAAAATTTAAACCATACAGAAATGAAGTCAAATATTTATTCACTAAAATCTTTGCCAAAAGAAGCATCCACTCTTCCCAGTTTCTTGTGGCCTGTGTGCACATGAGAATGTGTGTGTCTGTTGTATAGGCGGGGCGTGGCCTGGCTCTTGTGGCTGAGTATGTTGTGGTTTGTGTCCTGAGCTAGGAAGCCTGACTGAGGGCAGGTGGGGACTCAGGTCTGGCTAGGTCAGCCCGCCATGCCTGCTACCATGGCTCAGCCTGTGCCCTCCCAATTTCCACAGAAGTGCTGGGAGGTCTTGTGGCAGCCTGGGGCATGGCCGGGGTGGGAAAGTCTATTTCCCACCTTTAGTTTGGACCCTTGTGGTTGTTCCTCCTCATCCCTCTGCTCTTTTATACTTAGCTTATTGGGTTGAGCCCTGAAGAGGGAAGCAGGACTCTGGTGCCTTTGTTTACCCCCGCTTGATCTCTGCTCTAGAAAGAGTCTCTGGCATTCTTGACCTAGATTTATTCCAGGCAGTAAATGAGAGGGGTGTGGTCAGATCCTCAGGTAGGACTTGTGGGCTACACAGAATCATACTGGGTGGCATCCCCTGCCACCCGCTCAGTGTTGCCTGAGGGGATGTGGTAGGTGGCACCTCCCAGGGCCGTGGCAAGGCTCAGGTGGATGTGAAGGGCGAGGGAGGGGCCGGTGCAACTGGCTACCCAGAGGCTTTTCTCCAAGGTCATTGAGCTGGTTAAGAAGTACGGCACAAAGCAGTGGACACTGATTGCCAAGCACCTGAAAGGCCGGCTGGGGAAGCAGTGCCGTGAACGCTGGCACAACCACCTCAACCCTGAGGTGAAGAAGTCTTGCTGGACCGAGGAGGAGGACCGCATTATTTGCGAGGCCCACAAGGTGCTGGGCAACCGCTGGGCCGAGATCGCCAAGATGTTGCCAGGGAGGTAAGCTGTCTTCTTGGGGGTTGGGGCAGGTTCTCAGGAGGCCAGGCCCATGTTTCTGATGGAGGAGGGTTCCTTGGTGGGTACTGTGGTCCTATGCTCTTGTTCTCTAACACCCAGCCTCGGCTTCAGGACTCCCAGAGGCATGCATAGTCGGGAGGAAGGGTGGTTCCCCAGGAAGGCCCTGTCTTCTGTCAGCTTAAAAGAACAGATGGTGATAAGGGAGGCCTCAGCAAGAAAGTGTGAACCCTGGAGTCTAGTTCTCATCCAGTTCCCAGCTCACTGTCTTCTTGGTTAGCCTCTTCTCTTCGACTTCAGTTTCTTCTAACACCGAATAGGCTTGAGATGTGGAGTAGATGGGCTTTCTTTAAGAAGAAAATGTGTAATCCCAGCACTTTGGGAGGCCAGACGGTGGATCACAGGTCAGAGATCGAGACCATCCTGGCTAACACTATGAAAACCCCGCCTCTACTAAAATGGCAAAACTAGCCGGACGAGGTGGTCAGATTTCGTAGTCCCAGCTACTCTGGAGGCTGAGGGAGGAGAATGGTGTAAACACGTGAGGCGGAGCTTGTAGTGAGCTGAGATCCCGCCACTGCACCCAGCCTGGGCTACAGAGCTTGGTGACTCCATCTCCAAAAAAAAAAAAAAAAAAAAAAAAAAGAAGAAGAAGAAAAATGGCCATCAGGCTGGGCGTGGCTCACGCCTGTAATCCCAGCACTTTGGGAGGCTGAGGCAGGTGGATCATGAGGTCAGGAGATCGTGAGACCATCCTGGCTAACACGTGAAACCCTGTCTCTACTAAAAACACAAAAATTAGCCGGTATGGTGGCGGGCTCTTCTGTAGTCCCAGCTACTCGGGAGGCTGAGGCAGGGGGAATGCAGTGGAACCCGGGAGGTGGAGCTTGCAGTGAGCTGAGATCACACCGGGCCAGACTGCAGCCTGGGCGACAGAGCCAAAGACCTGTCTCAAAAAAAAAAAAAAAGAAAAACAGGCTGGGCTGCGGCTCGCCTGTAATCCCAGCACTTTGGGGGAGGCCGAGATCGGGTGGATCACGAGGTCAGAGATCGAGACCATCCTGGCTACGGGTGAAACCCTGCCTCTGGCTAAGAAATACAAAAACTAGCCGGGCGCAGGGTGGCGGGCCTGTAGTCCCAGCTACCGGGAGGCTGAGGCCGAGAACGGCGGAACCTCGGGAGGGGCGGAGCTGCAGTGAGCCGGAGATCCAGCCACTGCACTCAGCCCGCCACAGAGCGAGACTCCACCCCGTGCAGTTGGCGCTGTAGCCAAGCCATCCCAGTGTTTTTTAGGTCGGTGACGGGATGATCATGAGGTCAGATCAGATACTGTCCTGAAGCACACGGTGAAACCCCCATTCTGCTGGTGTCAGAGCTGGGGGAAGAAGCCGAAGTAGTGGCGGCGCTGTGTCCTAGATTCGGGGCTGAGGCAGGAACTGGGAGGGTGGAGCAGGAGATCAAGAGCTCAAGTGACAGAGCCAGACTCAAAAAAGAAAAACAGTCAAAAATCAGATAGTACTATAATCTGCTAAAAGGTTTTTTTTCTTTTTTTTTTTTTTCTGAGACGGAGTCTCGCCTGTCAGCCCAGGCTGGAGTGCAGTGGCCGGATCTCAGCTCTCACTGCAAGCCTCCGGGTTTACGCCCATTCTCCCCTGCCTCAGCCTCCCGAAGCTGGGACTACAGGGCTCACCACCTCACCTCCTCTCCGGGCTAGTTTTTGTATTTTTAGTAGAGATCGGGTTTCACCATGTTAGCCAGGATGGTCTCGATCTCCTGACCTTGTGATCCGCCCGTCTCGGCCTCCCAAAGTGCTGGGATTACAGGCTTGAGCCACCGCGCCCGGCCAGGTTTTTTTTTTTTCTTAAAAGGTTTGTAATGAAAAACATCAGTCTTTGTCACCACTCTGTTAACTCACTCTACTAAAACAGACTCATCTTTTTGAGTTCTTTATCACTATCTCTGTAAATGATGTGCCAGTTTACATATTGATCCTCTGCTATGGGAGATTAGCTTTCTTAGGCTTTCCCACTCCCCATATGTCCCTATTGCTCCAATAATGTATTATAGTTATTAAAATAATAATGTTTATGGTCGGGCATGGTGGCTTATTCCTGTAATCCCAGCACTTTGGGTGGCTGAGGCGGGTGGATCACTTGAGGTCAGGAGTTCGAGACCAGCCTGGCCAACATGGTGAAGCCTCATCTCTACTAAAAATACAAAAAATTAGCTGGGTGTGGTGGTGGGCCTGTAATCCCAGCTACTTGGGAGGCTGAGGCAGGAGAATTGCTTGAACCTGGGAGGCGGAGGTTGCAGTGAGCCGAGATCACATCACTGCATTCCAGCCTGGGCGACAGAGCGAGACTGTTTCAAAAAAAAAAAAAATTTCTTTTTTCCTAAATGCTGAAAGCATTCCATGATCTTTTCTCCGGTTTTTCATCTCTTTTGCTTCATTTTCTGGGAGATTTCTTATCTTCTAACCCTTAATTTGAAGTTACTTTCACTAAAAATTTTACTTTCCAAGGGCTCCTCCCTTTTCTGGCATTCTAACACCCAGCCTCAGAGTTTCAGGTGCATGGGATCTCTTGGAAAGGTTTTCACCTGTGAGGGAAGGAGTGGAGAAAAGTAGGGAAAGGGCCAAGCAAGGGATGGGGTCTTGGAAAATCCAGCTTTGGCCTGCTATAAGGCCAAGGGATGTGTGTATTCATGTGTATACATGCAAGGCATGTACGTGTGAGGAGGGCGCATGTGTACATGGGTCAGGGAACTCCTGGGGCATCTTTGGTTGTGCCTTCCAAGGGCTGGTTTGTTTTTTTTTTCATCTCTGTCACCCAAGCTGGAGTGCAGTGGTGTGATCCAGCCTCACTGCAAACTCTGCCTCCCAGGTTGAAATGATTCTCCTGGTTCAGCCTCCCAAGTAGCTGGGACTACAGGTGTGTACCACCCTGCCTGCCTAATTTTTGTATTTTTGTATTTTTAGTAGAGACGAAGTTTCACCATGTTGGTCAGGCTGGTCTCGAACTCCTGACCTCCTGCCCACCTCAGCCTCCCAAATTGTTGGGATTACAGGCATGAGCCACTATGCCCAGTCTCTTTTTGAAACAGGGTTCTCACTCTGTCACCCAAGCTGGAGTACAGGTGTGTGGCTCATTGCAGCCTCAACCTCCTGAGCTCAAGCAATCCTTCTGCCTCAGCCTCCCAAGGACCTGGGACTACTGCCAGCATACCCAACTAGTTTTAAAATTTTTTGTAGGGGCAGGATCTCCCTGTGTTGCCCAGGCTGGTCCCAAAGTGCTGGGATTATAGGCATGAGCCACCACACCTGGCCTGGCACCCTATTCTTATTTTGTGGTTTCAATAGCTTACTTCTCTGTCAATATATATATATATATATATATTTTTTTTTTTGGTGTTTGTTTTTTTTTTTGGTCCAAGTTTCGCTCTTACCACCCAGGCTGGAGTGCAGTGGCATGATCTCAGCTCACTACAACCTCTGCCTCCCGGTTTCAAGTGATTCTCCTGCCTCAGCCTCCTGAGTAGCTGGGATTACAGGTGCCCGCCACCACACCTGACTAATTTTTGTATTTTTAGTAGAGATAGGGTTTCGCCATCTTGGCCAGGCTAATCACAAGCTCCTGACCTCAGGTGATCTGCCTGCCTTGGGCCTCCCAAAGTGCTGGGATTACAGGTGTGAGCTACCGCACCTGGCCCTAAGCTGGATATTGTTCCCCTGTTTTCCATCTTCTGAAAACTTGTAAAAAATCTCTTACTAGTGGCTGTCTTCTACCTGTTTCTCTTTGTCCTTGTGAATTTTTGCCTTGCTTTATTTTGAATTCTTTTTCTTGTCATGGCAGTGTGGTCCTGGCAGGGAGAGAAAATGCCAGATCGTGTGTTTTCCCCAAAGTCTGAAATGATCCCTTTTCAAAGCCCAAACCTGAATGTGTCATCTTTCTGGGGCTTCCCCTTACACTTGGGTTGGAAACTTTGGCTTCTTTCCCCACATGGCATGTTTGGCTCACAGCTGCCCCCAGCCTCACTTTGATCCACTGTCACTTGTGCTCACTTGGTTTTAGCTGCTTTGCCTCCTTTCAGTCCCTCGAACCCTGAGGTCTTCTGACAGCTCCTAGTGCTACTCTGTGCCTGCAGTGCACTCCCGCTTGTGCCTATTGTGTAGCTAATGTGTTCTTATCCTTCAATTCTCAGTGGGGGCGCTATTTCTTCAGAGAAGTTTTATCTGTTCTCCCAGACTGTAGTTGGTCCCCAGTGACTTCTGTGTTGTGCCCACACCTGTCTGTGGAGTAGTGTGTACCCCAGTTTTAGCTGGAGATAACATTCATCTCCCCTGCTAGATTCAACTGTCAGTGGCAGCCACCTGTCTTTATTTACCGATGGATCCTCAGTGCCTACAATAATGCCTGGCACACAGTGGGTGCTTTTTATATGTGAGCAAAAGAATGAGTCTCACTATAGCTTGGGGCACCCCAGACTCTGGTCTTGGGGAGTGGGAGGGCTGGGGAGGTGTTTTGGGTCAGGTTCCCTGGAAGCAGAACCTGTGACTCAGAGTTTCAGGTACATGGGATCTTTTGGAAAGGTTTTCACCTGTGAGGGAAGGAGTGGAGAAAAGTAGGGAAAGGGCCAAGCAAGAGATGGGGTCTGGAAAATCCAGCTTTGGCCTGCTGTAAGGCTAAGTGGTGTGTGTATTCATGTGTATATATGCAAGGCATGTACGTGTGAAGAGGGCACATGTATACATGGGCTGGGGAACTCCTGGGGCACCTTTGGTTGTGCCTTCCAAGGGCTGTTTTTTTTTCTTTTATTTTGAGAGGGAGTCTTGCTCTGTTGCTAGGCTGGAGTGCAGTGGCATGATCTCAGCTCACTGCAAACTCTGCCTCCCAGGTTCAAGCGATTCTCCTGCTTCAGCCTCCTGAGTAGCTGGGATTACAGGCATGCACCACCATGCCTGGCTAATTTTTGTATTTTTAGTAGAGACGGGGTTTCACCTTGTTGGCCAGGCTGGTCTTGAACTCATGACCTCAGGTGATCTGCTTCCAAGGGCTGTTATGCAGATAAAGTCATAGTAGAAGCCGTTGGCAGCATGTCCGTCAGCTGGGGGATTGGATGCACTATAGGGACAGAGGATCTGGGCAAAGCACCAGGAGCACCCCTTACCCCACACCTTTGCCTGGTGAGCATTGTGTCCCTGAGGGCTTAGAGTGCAAATGATCCGAGGATATCCTCTTAGATTGGGTGCTCAGTCAAGCTGTTACTTTCTGTTCACTTTTCTTTTTTTTTTTTTTTTTTGAGACGGAGTCTTGCTCTGTCACCCAGGCTGGAATGCAGTGGCGTGATCTTGGCTCACTGCAAGCTCCACCTCCTGGGTTCATGCCATTCTCCTGCCTCAGCCTCCCGAGTAGCTGGGACTACAGGCGCCCGCTACCACGCCTGGCTAATTTTTTGTATTTTTAGTGGAGACGGGGTTTCACCGTGTTAGCCAGGATGGTCTCGATCTCCTGACCTTGTGATCCGCCCGTCTTGGCCTTCCAAAGTGCTGGGATTACAGGCGTGAGCCACCGCGCCCGGCCTCTGTTCACTTTTCAAGGGAAGAGCATTCTGCTTGGCACTCCAAAGAAGGTGGTGCCTACTGTGTGTAAGCATAGTACCTTTGCATTTTTAGTAGAGATGGGATTTCACCATGTTGGCCAGGCTGGTTTCGAGCTCCTGACCTTAGGTGATCCACCTGCCTCAGCCTCCCAAAGTGCTGGGATTATAGGCGTGAGCCACTGCGCCTGACTTGCCACTTGCTTCTCACCACTATACCTCTATACACTTTTGTGGTACTACCCCATCCTTCTGTATTCCTCTATGCCTTTATTGCTACACGTTGTTTCTTTACTAACCTACTCTGTGCTTTATGCTACTGTTCTACTGTAGATGTGTCTACTGAGTCTTCAGTGAATGACGTAGTCTTCTGACTTTCCAGATAAAGAAAACAAGGCTCAGGGAGGTGAACAGTAGTGGGCCTTCTGCCCTCTTTGGCCACTTACCAGTCTGTGGGAAGTGAACAGGGCTTGCATCTGAGGTCAGCGTGAGACTCAATGGAAATGAGCAGACAGTGTTTGCTTATGGTTTCTACACATTCGAAGTGGGCAGGGAAGGGGGTGAGAGTTCCAAGCACATATTTTTAGTTTTATAATTTAAAAAAATTTTTTAATTTTTTTTTTACATTTTTTTTTTTAAATTTATTTATTTATTTATTTATTTATTTATTTTTATTTTTTTTTTTTTTGAGACGGAGTCTCGCTCTGTAGCCCAGGCTGGAGTGCAGTGGCCGGATCTCAGCTCACTGCAAGCTCCGCCTCCCGGGTTCACGCCATTCTCCTGCCTCAGCCTTCCCGAGTAGCTGGGACTACAAGCGCCCGCCACCGCGCCCGGCTAGTTTTTTGTATTTTTTAGTAGAGATGGGGTTTCACCGTGTTCGCCAGGATGGTCTCGATCTCCTGACCTCGTGATCCGCCCGTCTCGGCCTCCCAAAGTGCTGGGATTACAGGCTTGAGCCACCGCGCCCGGCCTTTTAAATTTATTTTTGAGATGGAGTCTCACTCTGTTGCCCAGGCTGGAGTGCAGTGGTGCAATCTCGGCTCATCGTGATGTCCGCCTCCCGGATTTAAGCGATTCTCATGCCTCAGCCTCCCAAGTAGCTAGGATTACAGGTGTCCAGCACCACGCCCAGCACCTCCCAAAGTGCTGGGATTATAGATGTGAGCCACTGTTCCTGGTATTTTTTATATATATATATTTTATTTTTATTTTTATTTTTTTATTTTTTTTTGAGATGGAGTTTGACTTTTGTTCCCAGGCTGGAGTGCAATGGCACGGTCTTGGCTCACCACAACCTTCGCTTCCTGGGTTCAAGCGATTCTCCTGCCTCAGCCTCCCAAATAGCTGGGATTACAGGTATGTGCTACCATGCCTAGCTAATTTTGTATTTTTACAAAAATCACAGGCCTGGTGAGCCACCGCGCTCGGCCATTATTTTTTATTTTAATTAAAAAATTTTTTTTTGTCTGGGCACGGTGGCTCACACTTGTAATCCCAGCACTTTGGGAGGCCAAGGTGGGTGGATCACGAGGTCAGGAGATCGAGACCATCCTGGCTAACACAGTGAAACCCCATCTCTACTAAAAATACAAAAAAATTAGCCAGGCATGGTGGTGGGCTTCTGTAGTCCCAGCTACTCGGGAGGCTGAGGCAGGAGAATGGCGTGAACCCGGGAGGCAGAGCTTGCAGTGAACTGAGATTGTGCCACTGCACTCCAGCCTGGGGGAAAGAGCGAGACTCCGTCTCAAAAAAAAAAAAAATTTTTTTTTTTTAAACCTGAACCTGACAGTAGCTGATGTCGTTTTATAGTTTTAATCATAGCCTGAATGATTCAGTTGCTTATTTCACAGAGCTCTGTGGAAATGCTCTGTAAATTATTAGGGCTAGAGACTCGTGAGACTTCATCTTGGAGCTGAAAGACACCTTAGAGTTCATCCGGTGGAAGATTCATTTACAGGAGCAGGAACTTGGCTTAGGGAGGTTAGTGAACATGTGCCTGGTGGCACCCCACCCACAGAGCTGGGGTTCAAAGGCCCCCTGCTGCCCCCTGCAGGACAGACAATGCTGTGAAGAATCACTGGAACTCCACCATCAAAAGGAAGGTGGACACAGGAGGCTTCCTAAGTGAGTCCAAAGACTGCAAGCCCCCCGTGTACTTGCTGCTGGAGCTCGAGGACAAGGACGGCCTCCAGAGTGCCCAGCCCACGGAAGGCCAGGTGAGACAGCTGCTCAGCCTTTGGCTTGGTTTGATTTCACATTCATCTGACACCATCTCATTGAACACCTTGTCCACAGCTATTGGTCAGTTTCTGCCACAGAGTCTAAAAGTGGGCCATGTGCTTCTGGGGCCTTGTGACACTTCTGCACATAACTGGCACTTGTCTGCTTGCTGGTGGCCACCTTCTTACCTGTTGCTCATTTTAATTTTTTAAAACTGAAATCATGTCTGCAATTAAAAAAAGAAATCAGGTGTGACTGGGTGCGTTGGCTCACACCCGTAATCCCAGCAAGTTGAGAGGCCGAGGAGGGCGGATTACTTGAGCCCAGGAGTTGGAGGCCGGTTCAGGCAACATGGTGAAACTCTGTGTCTATCTTTTTAGTTAAAAAAAATTTAAAAATGTATTGAGTTGTAATTTATATACTCTAATGTACAGTTTTGAGTTATGACAAAGCATACAGCCATGTAACCACTGCCCCAATCAAGGTATAGAACAGTCCCATCACCCCAGAATTCCCCTGTGCTCCTTTTCTCAGCCTTTTTTTTTGGTCCTTAGCTCCTTACACTGTGATCTGTTTTCTGTCTCTATAATTTTGACTTTTCTAGAAATTAACAATTAAAATCATATCGTATTACATTTGCAGGCTGTTTTTTTTTTGAGACAGAGTCTTGCTCTGATGCCCAGGCTGGAGTGCAGAGTGTGATCTTGGCTCACTGCAACCTCCGTCTCCTGGGATCAAGTGATCTCATGCCTCAGCAACCTGAGTAGCTGAGAGTACAGGCATGCACCACCATGCCTGGCTAATTTTTGAATTTTTAGTAGAGATGGGGTTTCACCATGTTGGCCAGGCTGGTTTTGAATTCCTAGCCTGAAGAGATCCACCTCCCTTAGCCTCCCAAGGTGTTGCGATTACAGATGTGAGCCACCATGCCTGGCACTACATTTGCAGTTTTTATTTATTTTTTTGAGATGGAGTCTCACTCTGTCACTCAGGCTGGAGTTCAGTGATGTGATAGCTCACTGCAACCTCCGCCTCCCAGGTTCAAGCGATTCTGCTAACTCAGCATCCTCAGTAACTGGGATTACAGGTGCGCACCACCATGCCTGGCTAATTTTTGTATTCTTAGAGACAGGGTCTCACCATGTTGGTCAATCTGGTCTCAAACTTCTGACCTCAAATGATCCATCCACCTCAGCCTCCCAAAGTGCTGGCATTACAGACGTGAGCCACTGTGCCCCAGCTACATTTGCAGTTTTAAAAATGAAATCAGTGTATACTTACGTTAACATCCACTGTCCTATACACCAGAGCAAAGTTTTTATTTATATTTTTAAACTATAAAGGTTATTTTTCAAAATAGAAATTTGGGCAGGGCGTGGTGGCTAACATCTGTAATCCCAGCACTTTGGGAGGCCAAGGCGTATGGATCTCTTGAGTCCTGGAGTTTAAGACCAGCCTTGGCAACATGGCGAAACCCCATTTCTATAAAAAGTAAGAAAAAGTTAGCTGTGCATGATTGTGTGAACCTGTAGTTCCAGCTACTTGGGAGGCTGAAGTGGGAGGATTACCTGAGCCTGGGAGGCGGAGGTTACAGTGAGTCGAGATCCTGCCACTTCATTCCAGCTTTTATCTATAAATAAATTTTTTTTTTTTTTTGAGACAAAGTCTCACTCTGTCACCCAGGCTAGAGTGCAGTGGTGTGATCTCGGCTCACTGCAAGCTGTGCCTCCCGGGTTCACACCATTCTCCATTCTGCCTCAGCCTCCTGAGTAGCTGGGGCTTTTTTCTTTTTTTTTTTTTTTTTTTGAGACAGAGTCTCATTGTGTCGCCCAGGCTGGAGTGCAGTGTCGTGATCTTGGCTCACTGCAAGCTCTACCTTGTGGGTTCATGCCGTTCTCCTGCCTCAGCCTCCCGAGTAGCTGGGACTACAGGCCCCTGCTACCACGCCCAGCTAATTTTTTGTATTTTTAGTAGAGACGGGGTTTCACCATGTTGGCCAGGATGGTCTCAATCTCCTGACCTTGTGATCTGCCCGCCTCAGCCTCCCAAAGTGCTGAGATTACAAGTGTGAGCCACTGCGCCCGGCCTAAATAAAATAAAAATTTGAATCAAGCATGACAGAACATTAAGGTTTGATGATGCTGGATATGTGGTAGGTAACACAGTTGTCTTCTGTTATTTTCTAATCTTTTCTGTCATGGTATGAACTATTTAATAATTTTTAAAAATCTTTTTCCCTCTTCTTACTGGGTAGAGGTAACTTGTTGACAGCTACAATTCTTCCACAATGCCCTGCTAGAGTGATATATTATGTTTTTGTCTCTATTTCTTGATTTTTCAATTTTAGAGAATCTCTCTCGATTTCCCAATACGAATTCACCTATGGGGTAACTTTCAAATGGTAGAGAAAGGTATAAAATGAAAAGTAAAATGACTTCTTTTTCTAGTTTCAACTCCCTGTGCATCTCTTAACCAGAGGAGTCTACTTCTGACAATTTCTTGTACATCTAAGTAGTATGCTTTCAATCTTTTACTTCTGATTGAAGAAAAGGTCTGTGTTCCACAAAGAGAAACAGTGGGCATCAGCTGACTCATAGAAGACTTTCAGCATAGAACAGAGTGAACAGATCTTTAATCTCTAAAAACTCTACTGTGCTGAAAGCCCGTTATTGACTTGACTTTTGTCCCCTGACACTTTGAGTGTCTGGAGTGCTGACTGTGCTGGGCTGGGACCAAGCCCTAGACCATGACCCTGAGCACAAGAGGTCAGTTTTTGGGTTTTTGGTTTTGTTTTGTTTTGTTTTGTTTGAGACAGAGTCTTGCTTTTGCCCAGGCCGGAATGCAGTGGTGCCATCTCCGCTTGCTGCAACCTCCACCTCCCGAGTTCAAGTGATTCTCCTGCTTCAGCCTCCTGAGTAGCTGGGAAGCTGGGATTATAGGCATTTGCCACCACGCCTGGCAAATTTTTGTATTTTTAGTAGAGATGGAGTTTTGCCATGTTGGCCAGGCTGCTCTCGAACTCCTGACCTCGGGTGATCCACCCTCCTCGGCCTCTCAAAGTGATGAAATTGCAGGCATGAGTCACCATGCCCGGCCTGTTTTGCTTTCAGCCTTACCCGTTTCTCTCCAGTGTCTTCTCTCTGGTGTGCTATTTATTTAACTAGTTTCTTACTGATGAAGATAAGAATATACTGGTTTTTTGTTATTAGAGATAAAATAACAAAATCACTGCTTCTTTTTGCAGTTAGTTCTTGAGAAATTTCTGGAGATGGACAGATATATTTGGTGGTTGGGGGAACCCTTTTGGCTGAGTATGGTGGCTCATTCCTGTAATCCCAGCACTTTGTGAGGCCAAGGTGGGAGGATTCCTTGAGGCCAGGAGTTCGCGAGCAGCCTGGGCAACATAGGGAGACTCTGTCTCTATAAAAAAAAAAAAAAGGCCGGGCGCGGTGGCTCAAGCCTGCAATCCCAGCACTTTGGGAGGCCGAGACGGCAGATCACGCAGGTCAGGAGATCGGCATCTCATCCTGGCTAACATGGTGAAACCCCGCCTCTATTAAGAAATACAAAAAACTAGGCCACAGGTGGCGGGCGCTCAGGAAATCCCAGCTACTCGGGAGGCTGAGGCCGGAGAATGGCGTTGAACTGGGAGGGCGGAGCTTGCAGTGAGCCGGGAGATCCGCCACTGCACTCCAGCCTGGCGACAGAGCAGACCGGCCTCAAAAAAAAAGCTGGGTGCGGTGGCACACACCTGTAGTTCCAGCTACTTGGAGCCTGGGGTAGGAAGTTCACTTGAGCCCAGGATTTCAACAGAGTGAGACTCTGTCTTTGAAAAAGCAAACAGGCCAGGCATCGTGGCTTACTCCTGTAATCTCACACTTTGGGAGGCCGAGGCGGGTGTGGTGGCACAGGCCTGTAATCCCAGCTACTCGGGAGGCTGAGGCACAATAATTGAGAATAAGTTGAACCGGCATGGCGGAGGTTGCAGTGAGCAGAGTTCACACCACTGCACTCCAGCCTGGGTGACAGCAAGACTCTGTCTTTAAAAAGAAAAAAAAAAAAAAGAACAAAAACCTCTTAATACATTTTGTTAGGTTGCTGCCAGAAGAATTTTGCTTGTTAATTCATGTAGGGACCACCCCCAACTTCCCTCACGCATTGGTCAGTGCTTGCCATTGTAAAATTGGTTCCTTTGCTTCAGAAGTAATGCGTGATCATTGCAGAAACTTAACAACTTTATAGAATTAGGCAATGCAGAAGGCTGAGCCCGCTCATCTCAACTTTTTTTTTTTTTTTTTTTTTTTTTTGAGACGGAGTTTTGCTCTTGTTGCCCAGGCTGGAGTGCAATGGCGTGATCTTGGCTCACCCCAACCTCTGCCTCCCGGGTTCAAGCGATTCTCCTGCCTCAGCCTGTCGAGTAGCTGGGATTATAAGCATGTGCCACCACACCTGGCTACTTGGAGTGTCTCCATGTTGATCAGTCTGGTCTCAAACTCCTCAGGTGATCTGCCTGCCTTGACCTCCCAAAGTACTTGGATTACAGGCGTGAGCCACAGCGCTGGGCCTAAAATTAGATGATATCTTACTGTTTTACAACTTTATTTTTCTAGTTAATATATCTTTCCATGTTGTTATGTGTATTCAGATCTCTAACATTCCTGAATTTGCCCTATCTTATTTAACCGTTATATTGATGAACATCTGTAACTATTTCCATCAATGCTATAATGAACATCATCATTCAGTTTCTTTGTACATTTGCTGAACTATGTGTTTTTTTTTTTTTTTTTTAAAGACAGAGTCTTGCTCTGTCGCCAGGCTAGAGTGCAGTGGCACGATCTCAGCTCACTGCAACCTCCGTCTCCTGGGTTCAAGTCATTCTGCTGCCTCAGCCTCCCAAGTAGCTGGGATTACAGGCATGCACCACATGCCCAGCTAATTTTTGTGTTTCTTAGTAGAGAGAGGGGTTTCACCATGTTGGCCACGATGGTCTCGATCTCTTGACCTCGTGATCCGCCCGCCTCAGCCTCCCAAAGTGCTGGGATTACAGGTGTGAGCCACTGCGCCCGGCCGGTTGATTTTATAATGTGGAATGGTTGGGTAAAATAGTGTGGACATTTGAAGTTTTCATAAGCGTTGCTGAATTGCTGCCAAAGGGATTGTACTGTTTAATTCTGCTATCAGCAGTATATGGGACTGCTTGTTTCCAGCCTCATTGTCAATACCGGCTATGGTTATATAAAAAAAATCTTTGCCAGTTTTAATGAGCAACAGATGCATTATCATGTTCTTATTTTGATTGAATTACTTTGGAGTTGATGGGTTTTTTTTTTCCAGCTTTATTAAGATATAATTGACAAATAAATTACATATATTGACCAGGCGCGGTGGCTCATGCCTGTATTCCCAGCACTTTGGGAGGCTGAAGTGGGCGGATCACTTGAGGCTAGGATGGTCAATATGGTGAAACCCCATCTCTACTAAAAATATAAAAAATTAACCGGGTGTGGTGGTGCACTTCTGTAGTCCCAGCTGCTCAGGAGGCTGAGGCATGAGAATGACTTGAACCTGGGAGGCAGAGGTTGCAGTGAGCTGAAAGTGTGCCTCTGCACACCAGCCTGGGCGACAACAAGACTCTGTCTCAAAAAACAACAACAAAAAAATTGCATATATTTATGGTGTACAACGTGATGTTTTGATTCATTGTTTTGGTTTTCATTTCGTTTACTATTAATGAGGTTGAGTAACAAATTACCCCTTAGTTTGTTATTTGGCTTGGTTGCCTTTTTTTTTTTTTTTGGTCTTGTTATTGATTTGTACATTTTATTTGTATATTAAGGGTGTTACTCCTTTATCATGTAGTAACTATTTTTTCCCAGTTTGCTAGCTTTTTTATTTCTTTATTTTATAAAGGTATAATTTACATACAGCAAAATTCACTTTTTTTGTTTGTTTGTTTTATAGAGATGGGGTTTCCCTATGTTGCCCAGGCTGGTCTCGAACTCCTGGGCTCAAGGGATCTGTCTGCCATGGCCTCCCAAAGTGCTGGGATTACAGGCATGAGCTACCGCACCCAGCGTTTTTTTTTTGTTTTTTTTTTTTTGTTTTTTGTTTTTGGAGATGGACTCTCACTCTGTCGCCCAGGCTGGAGTGCAGTGGTGCAATCGCGGCTCACTGCAACCTTCGCCTCCTGGGTTCAAGCGATTCTCCTGCCTCAGCCTCCCGAGTAGCTAGGACTACAGGCATGTGCCACCACGCCCAGCCAATTTTTTGTATTTTTAGAGACAGAGTTTCACCATGTTAGCCAGGATGGTCTTGATCTCTCGACCTCATGATCCGCCCGTCTTGGTCTCCTGAAGTGTTGGGATTACAGGTGTGAGCCACCATGCTCGGCCATTTTTTTTTTTTGAGACTGAGTCTCGCTTCCACTTCAGGCTGGAGTGCAGGGTCTGATCTTAGCTCTCGCTGCAGTCTCGGGCCTGGTTTACGCTTTATTCTTCTGCTCCTCTTAGCCTCCCGGTAGCTGGGACTACAGGCTTCACCACCTCACTCGCTAGTTTTTGTATTTTTTAGTAGAGACGGGTTTCACCGTTAGCCAGGGATGGTCTCGACCTCCCTGACCTCGCGGATCCGCCTGCCTCGGCCTCCCAAAGTGCTGGGATTACAGGCTTGAGCCACCGCCTTTTTTTAAATGAGACAAGGTCTTGCTCTGTACCCCAGGCTGTAGTGCAGTGGCGTGATCATAGCTCACTGCAACCTTCAACTCTTGAACTCAAGGGATCCTCTTGCCTGAGCCTTTCAGAGTTCTGGGATTATGGATGTGAGCCGCTGCACCCAGCCCCCTCCCCCACCCTTTTTTTTTTTATTAGACTCTTGCTATGTTGCCCAGGCTGGAGGGCAGTGGTGTGATCATAGCCCATTGCAACCTTGAGCTCATGAGCTCAAGGGATCCACTTGCCTCAGCCTCCCAAAGTGCTAGAGTTACAGGCATAAGCCACTGTACCTGGTCCTTTAATTTTTAATGTTTATTTAAGCTTTAAAAATTAAATTTTTAATTTTTTTTGAGACGGAGTTTTGCTCTTGCTACCTAGGCCGGAGTGCAATGGCACGATCTCAGCTCACTGCAACCTCCGCCTCCCAGGTTCAAGTGATTCTCCTGCCTCAGCCTCCGAGTAGCTGGGATTACAGGTGTGTGCCACCACGCCTGGCTAATTTTTTTTTGTATTTTTAGTAGAGACAGGGTTTCACCATGTTGGCCAGGCTGATCTTGAACTCTTGACCTCAGGTGATCCACCCACCTCGGCCTCCCAAAGTGCTGGGATTACAGGCGTGAGCCACTGCACCCAACCTCTGTGTACTACTACTTTCATCTGAGCCATTTGAGAGTTAGTTATGTAGCATAGTTTCCTAAGAATAAGGCCATTTGCTTACATAACCACAGTAAAGTTATATTCAATCCAGGGAATTTAAGCTTAATTCAGGATGTTTATCTACAGTTTATATTCCATTTTTCCCTGCCCATGATGCAGTCTAGGACCAGACATTGCATTTAGTTGTCCTATCCCTTTAGTCCGCCTTTCTTAGTCTCATGATATTGACATTTTTGAAGTATATGGTATGGCTAATTATTTTGTAGAATGTTTCTCTATTTGGGTTCATCAGAGTTTCCTTCTTAGATTCAGGTTGTGTGTTTTAGCTAGAAATTACTATAGAGTCTATATCTCAGCGAAATCCAAATGGTGTACTCTTGTGTCTTTCAGGGAAGTCTTCTGACCAACTGGCCCTCTGTCCCTCCTACCATAAAGGAGGAGGAAAGCAGTGAAGAGGAACCTGCAGCAGCCACCACTTCAAAGGAGCAGGAGCCCATCCCTAAAGATCTGGACGCAGTACGAACACCCGAGCCTTTGGAGGAATTTCCGAAGCGTGAGGACCAGGAAGGCTCCCCACCGGAAATGAGTCTGCCCTACAAGTGGGTGGTGGAGGCAGCCAACCTCCTCATCCCTGCTGTGGGGTCTAGCCTCTCTGAAGCCCTGGACTTGATTGAGTCGGTATGTTGGTCACAACATTTCACAGTAGGCACAGAACACCCCTAGCAGGAAGTGCTTCTCTCGTGGGCCCACATCCTTTTGCTCATTCCATCTCCGGGCTAACAGTTACTGACTTGATGCTGAGTGCCCAGCCCTAACCGAAGGGCTGGGGACACCAGGGTCATCACCATACAGTCCCTGTCTTTGGGGAACTCCTGGTGTGTGCAGCAGGAATTTGTGGTGGCATCTGACCTCTATGTATGGCACAGGGCAGGGTGGGAAGGCTGCCCAGAGGAGGTGGCACTGCACTGAGTCCTAAAGGTTGACTGCAGGTGACAGCACAGGACAGCGTGGTATTTGTGGCATCACACATGGTTGGGCCTCCCTGAAGAGGAGCCCAGGAAGTGCCAAGGCTTGGTGCTGGTCTTGAAGTGGAGTGGGTTCTGGTTACTCAGGGTGGGGCAGCCATTGAGCCCGTGTTGTGGTTACTGTGTTGGCTGTGGGGTTGTGTCCTTTGAGGAGGGCTTCTTGGTGTGACACCCCAGCTTCTGACTGCATCAGCCAGGTCTGCCGTGTAGAGCGGGTTTTGGGAGGTGAAAGACCAGAGGCCTGGTCACTGGGGTGCGGAGTCCAGTATGGGGGTCCATGTTCGCCTTCCCACTCAGGTGTCTTCCGTCCTAGAACATCCTACTGCCAGGGTCTGAGCTTAATATACAGTCTTCGTGTTATCCTGTGAGGCGTGTCATTTCTGTTTTGTAGGTGAGACTGAGGCTCAGAGAGGTCAAGTAGTATACCCATGGTTGCACAGCAAGTACACTTGGTGGTCTTGACTGCCGTGCTGTGCTTTTGCTACTACTTGATGAAGGGTTGGAGGGCCATCTACTCAGGCCCTCTTTCACTCTAGGTCTCACCTCTTGACCCCAGTGACTGGGACTGGACCCAGCTACAGGCTCTGTCTGTGGTGCCCCCACCTCCAGGGATTGTCAGAGGAGTTTGAGAGGTACTAGCACATTCATAGATTCTCAGCACAGCTCTGAAGCAAGCACTGGGCACCATCCCTCGCCCGAGCTCTGAGGGGAGTGTTGAGAGGAGACTCCGCCCCTCTATGCCTGGCACACTGTTTATACCACAGCATCACCTCCCTTTACCCTAGACTGTTCTGTTTTCTTTTGCTTGCAGGCACAGCTCGCCTGTATTGAGCACCCACTGATTGCCAGAGCCAGTGCTTAGTGAGTAATTACAGTACCTAAGATTTGAGTGCTTGCCACTTGCCAGGCCCATCACTTGCTACCTAATGTGTGGGCTCTTCGTTGGTCTTTTCTTTTTGAGATGGAGCCTTGCTGTGTCGCCCAGGCTAGAGTGCAGTGGTGTGATCTCAGCTCACTGCAAGCTCCGCCTCCTGGGTTCACGTCATTCTCCTGCCTCATCGTCCCAAGTAGCTGGGACTACAGGCGCCTGCCACCACGCCCGGCTAATTTTTTGTATTTTTTAGTAGAGACGGGGTTTCAGTGTGTTAGCCAGGATGGTCTCGATCTCCTGACCTCGTGATCTGCCCGCCTCGGCCTCCCAAAGTGCTGGGATTACAGGCGTGAGCCACTGTGCCCGGCTTTAGTTGGTCTTTAACAACCTGTGAGGTGGGTAGTGGACTCATCAACAGTGAGAGCACCCCACACTCAGAGAGGTTAGGAGAGACTTGGCCAGTTTTACATAGCTGGTGACCTCCAGGAACAGGAGTCAGGCCCTGCTGTCCGTCCGGCTCAGAGCTCAGGCTGTTTCCACGATGACCTTCAGCGCCTGTTGGGGGAGTTACTGCATATGTGGAAATCCTGTCTTCCTTCCTCTGCTTTGTCCACTTGAGTGGTCCTTGTAGGATGTACTTCTGGTCTACCAGACACTGTCAGTGCTGGGGCCTCCCTGAGGTTGGGGTGTGGGCCTGAGGTCGGTCCTGCCCCGAGCTGGCCTCCATCCTTAAGAGTGAATTGCCCCAGGCTCCTGCAAGTCCTGGGAACCAGAACTCGGCATTAGCATCTGGGTCCCCTCAGAGACCAGGACCCAAAGACCAGAAGCCTTTTGGTTTGTGCTGTGATTTACTGGGTAAAGGAGGGAAAACCTGTAATGACTCACGGGCTTGTTCTAGCAGCTGAGTAACTTTGGGAAGACCAAATCCCCTTAGCTCAGCTTCCTTGGTGTGAAAGGGAAAGTAATGCTTCCGTGGCAGAATTGTGGGGATTGGAAACAACTTTTGTGAACTGCCCCAAGGAGGCATCAATGATGAGTGATATCCCGTTCACTGCTCTATATTTCGTTCTATAAAAAATATCTGCAGGCTGGGTACTGTGGTTCATGCCTATAATCCCAGCACTTTGGGAGGCTGAGGTGAGAGGATCACATGAGCCCAGGAATTTGAGACCAGCCTGGGTAACGTAGCGAAACACAGTCTCTGTAAAAAAATCTTTTAAAAAATTAGCTGAAACTGGGTGCAGTGGCTCACACCTGTCATCCCAGCACTTGGGGAGGCCGGGACTGTCGGATCACCTGAGGTCAGGAGTTCGAGACCAGCCTGGCTAATATGGTGAAACCCTGTCTCTACTAAAAGTACAAAAATTAGGTGGGCGTGATGGCACATGCCAGTAGTCCCAGCTACTCAGGAGGCCGAGGCGAAGGTTGCAGTGAGCCGAGATTGCACCATTGCACCACAGCCTGGGCAACAGAGTGAGACTCTGTCTCAAAAAAAAAGAAAGATAAAAAATTAGCCAAGAATGGTGGTACATGCCTGTAGTCCCAGCTACTTGGGAGGCTGAGGCGGGAGGATCGCTTGAACCCAGGAGTTTAAGCCTGCAGTGAGCTGTGATTGTGCTACTATCCTCCAGCGTAGGCAACAGAGTGAGACCCTGACTCTTTAAAGGAAAAAAGAATCTATGAAAATATAGATGTATAGTCATAGAAAACTTTGAGGAAATGCATGAAATATTAATGATTGATCCTGAGCTGTGGGATCATACTTGACACTTACATATTTCCTTTAATGAACAAGTCCTCTTGTATTAAGAGCATAGTAATTGCAATTCCTAACTTCCCTCCCTGGGCAGGACCCCGACGCTTGGTGCGACCTGAGTAAATTTGACCTCCCTGAGGAGCCATCTGCAGAGGACAGTATCAACAACAGCCTAGTGCAGCTGCAAGCATCACAGCAGCAGCAGGTCCTGCCACCCCGCCAGCCTGCTGCCCCGGTGCCCAGCGTGACCGAGTACCGCCTGGATGGCCACACCATCTCAGACCTGAGCCGGAGCAGCCGGGGGGAGCTGATCCCCATTTCCCCCAGTACTGAAGTCGGGGGCTCTGGCATTGGCACGCCGCCCTCGGTGCTCAAGCGGCAGAGGAAGAGGCGTGTGGCCCTGTCCCCTGTCACTGAGAATAGCACCAGTCTGTCCTTCCTGGATTCCTGTAACAGCCTCACGCCCAAGAGCACACCTGTTAAGACCTTGCCCTTCTCGCCCTCCCAGGTGCGTGGACCCCACTGTGGCAGCTTACTGGGTTGGTACAGGCACCTAGTGTTCAGTGCTGGGGCAAGGGTGAGCAAAACCAGACCTGGCTCTGTCCTCATGCAGCTTACGCTCTGGTAGGAAGACCAGTTAACTGAAAAAGACCCAGAAAATGTGATAATCAGGATGAAGGAGAAGGCTTATGGTGCTGCATATGTGTATCTAGTCTGGGCGAGTCCAGGAAGACTGCCAGGAGGAGGAGGAGGATGCTGGTAGCTGGGTAATGAAGGAGAGGAAGAGAACTGTCGTGTTTGTTCATTCCATTTGTGGAACCTATTTCGTAGCAGACTTGCCAGCCCTGGGGAGCAAAGATGAAGATGATGGGTTGTCCCCAGCACTGACTCGCCCTGCCCGGTGTCGGGAAGAGCTGGGATAGCCAGTGCTGGGGATGAGCTTGTAATGAACCAGAATAGAGTGTGGGAAGTGCCATGTGATAGCAATTGCGAAGTCACTGAGAACTCACTGTCCTGGGTGTTGCCCCTGGGTGCCCTTTTAGTAACACACAGAGCTTCGGGAGCCGGGATGGATGCCAGAGTCTCTCCGAGACAGAGGTCATGGGGGGCACCTGGCCTGCAGAGAGGTATCTGGGCTGGTTCTCCTTGAGCACCTTGACCAAAGGCACAGAAAAGGAAGGGCAGAGAGGATGTGTGGAGTCGTGGGGGGTGGTGCAGGGCCTTGGTGGGCGTAGGTATAACCTCGGGCTTTGGCTGTCATTAGGTCTGTTCTTCCCGTGAGGCTGTGGGTGAGAGCGAGGCCCTGAGGTGGCCCGGTGCAGGAGGCAGCCCTGTCATCATGGGTCAGGATGGCTAGTGGCATTTTGAGAGAGTCCCCGTGTCGGTTTGCTCCAGCTGCTTAACATAGTACCACAGACTCAGTGGATTCGACAACAGAAATTAAGCATCATTGGTTTCTTCTGAGGCCTCTCTCCTTGGCTTGTAGATGCTGGCTCCTCCTGTGTTTTCACGTGGTCGCCTGTGTCCTAATCTATTATTTTTTCTTTTAAAACCTCTTATTTTATAATCTTATAAGGATACCAGTTATTGGATTAAGGCCCACTCTAATGACTTTATTTTTTTATTTTTATTTTTTGAGATGGAGTCTTGTTCTATTGTCCAGGCCGGAGGCTGGAGTGCAGTGGCATGATCACAGCTTACTGCAACCTCCACCTCCCAGGTTCAAGCAATTTTCCTGCCTCAGGCTCCTGAGTAGCTGGGATTACAGGCATGAGCCACCATGCCCAGCTATTTTTTGTTTTTGTTGTTTTAGTAGAGATGGGGTTTCACCATGTTGGCCAGACTGGTCTCGAACTCCTGACCTCAAGTGATCCACCCGCCTTGGCCTCCCAAAATGCTGGGATTACAGGCCTGAGCCACCGCGCCCAGCCTCTATTGACTTTATTTTAACTTACCACTTTATTTTTTATTTTTGTTTTTTGAGATGTAGTCTTGCTCTGTTGCTCAGGCTGGAGTGCAGTGGCATGATCTCAGCTCATTGCAGCCTGCATCTCCCAGGTTCAAACAGTTCTCCCACCTCAGCCTCCCGAGTAGCTGGGATTACAGGTGCCTGCCACCATGGAGTTTCACCATGTTGACCAGACTATAACTTACCACTTTATTTATTTATTTATTTTTTTGAGAGGGAGTCTTGCTCTGTTGTCCAGGGTGCAGTAGTGGAGTCTCAGCTCACTGCAACTTGTGCCTCCTGGGTTCAAGCAATTCTCCTGCTTCAGCCTCTCGAGTAGCTGGGATTACAGGGCCCACCACCATGCCTGGCTAATTTTTGTATTTTTAGTAGAGTCGGAGTTTCACCATGTTGGCCAGGCTGGTCTCGAATGCCTGACCTCAGGTGATCCACCTGCCTCTGCCTCCCACAGTCCTGGGATTACAGGCGTGAGCCACTGCGCCTGGCCTAACTAACCGCTTTAAAGGCCTTATCTCCAAGTATTAATACAGTCCCATTCTGAGGTGCTGAGAGTTGGGACTTGAGGACGTAAATTTGAGGGAGACACAGGTCAGTCTGTAACATGCTGCAAGTGAGGGCTGCTGGCTGGAGAAGGAAGGCAGCAGGTCCCTGAGCTACTATTTGGGCAGCTCAGGATGATGGAGCATGGTGGCCGCCCTACGCCAGAGACCCCATTTAGAGTGGTGACCCTGAGGGTTGCAGATGGCTCTCTATTACAGCATCTTCAGGGCAGGGAGGGAAGAGAGGGTGGTGCTTCAAAGAATGGATGCTGACTTAGGTCTAGATTTGAGTCTCACCTCTAGCATTCAGTGCAAGACTCAAAACTTCTCTAAGCTTTGGTTCTCTTACCTGTAAAAGGGAGATAGTAATAGTGCCTATGTCTCAGGATTTGTGGGAACTAAACTATTTGTGTGAAGTGCTTAGCACTGGCAAGAGAAGGTGCCTTCTAAATGATAACCCCCCACCACCAGGGTCACTACAACTGTCACATGCCTTGCACCTTCACAGGTCAGTTCAGAGCTAGTTTTATTTCTTCTGAGAAGGAGCCGCTCTCCCGCAGTTGGCTTCCTGTGCCTTAACTGCGTCATGGCACTTGAGTAGAGATGGCAAAAGCTAGGATTAGGGTGACGGAACCCCAGAGGCCTGTGTGAACCTGCTTGGT
This sequence comes from Papio anubis, assembly GCF_008728515.1. Classification (NCBI taxonomy): domain Eukaryota; kingdom Metazoa; phylum Chordata; class Mammalia; order Primates; family Cercopithecidae; genus Papio; species Papio anubis. The sequence goes on from NC_044991.1 coordinate 70,915,755, forward strand.
GGGCTCCTGGTATCGATCTGTCCCAGTCTTTGTTCTCTGGTGTCTGATGGTCAGGAGGGGACCTCAGTATCAGAGAGCAGACGTTTTGGGGGAGGAGCTCAAGGATCTCTACCCATGACCCCCTGAGGTCTCAGGAATCCACATGCAGGTGATCATTTTGTCTTGTTCCCTCTCTCTTCTTCGGCAGTTTCTGAACTTCTGGAACAAACAGGACACATTGGAGCTGGAGAGCCCCTCGCTGACATCCACCCCAGTGTGTAGCCAGAAGGTGGTGGTCACCACACCACTGCACCGGGACAAGACACCCCTGCACCAGAAACATGCTGCGTGAGTGCTGTAATGCCCCCAACCTTCGCCGTCCTCTCCCTCAGCAACGTGAGACTGTGGGCTTGAGGACCACTCAAGCTGGTAGAACAGTGGGAGGGGACACCCTTGGAATAACACTGGAGACTGTTTGAAGAAAGCCCTCTCCTTTCTGGCCACCACGATTTATCATTTTTGTCAGTATAGTCTGGGGCTCCACCCGTGCTTTTCCTCATTTGTTATTTTTTAATTTGATAGTTTCCTTTTTTGTGATCCTCCTGCCTCAGCCTCCTGAGTAGCTGGGACGCTAGGTGCATGCCACCATGCTCATCTAATAAAATTTTTTAAGAGGTGAGGTCTTGCTACTTTATCTGGGCTGATTTTGAACTGGCCTTAAAGTGATCCTGCCACAGCCTCCCAAAACGCTGGGATTACAGGCGTGAGCTACTGCACTTGGCCCTCATTTGATGATTTTCTGTCTCAGGAACAGACAGAGTCCATATTAGCCTGAAAAACATAATCTCTTCCCCTTCCTAAGGTTTCAAGTGCAAATTCTCTGTGTTTGAGCAGCCTTATGTGCAAGGCGGAAGTGCCCCAGTCCCTCCATCTGGACTGGAGGCTGCATTCCTCTCCTCTGAGCTTACGGAGCACGGCGTTTTCTGTCTGGAAGCCTGTGCAGGTTGCTCGACAGCCTGCTTTTATGGAAGTGCTTTTACAATAAATTTACTTCCTCGAGTCATGATTCTAAATTCCAGGTAGAGAGAGTTGCTTAACTATTCCTCTGCTTGATACATTAGCTGGAGGAGGAAATCATTATTTTGTGATTCTGAAGTCAGCTCAGGAATTTTAGCCCTGATAATGATATAATTTCAGGAAAAGATCTGTGACTCCCTTAGTCAGAAATCATTCTCCAAAGTCCGGCTCAGTGGCTCACACTTGTAATCCCAGTACTTGGGAGGCCGAGGTGGGAGGATCACTTGAGACTAGGGGTTTAAGACCAGTCTGGGCAATATAGGGAGACACTGTCTATCCAAAAAAAAGAAAAAGAAAATTTTTATTTATTTTTGAGATGGAGTCTTGCTTTGTCACCCAGGCTGGAGGGCAGTGACACAATCTCAGCTCACTGCAACCTCTGCCTCCCAGGTTCAAGTGGTTCTCCTGCCTCAGCCTCCTGAGTAGCTGGGATTACAGGTGTGAGCCACCACACCTGGCTAATTTTTGTATTTTTAATAGAAACAGGGTTTCACCATGTTGGTCAGGCTGGTCTCAAACTCCTGACTATGTGATCCACCCACCTCCGCTTCCCAAAGTGCTGGGATTACATGTGTGAGCCACCGCTCCCAACCAAAAAAATTTTTTTTAATTAGCTGGACATGGTGGTGTATGCCTGTAGTCCCAGCTACTTGGGAGGCTGAAGTGGGAGGATTGCTTGAGCCCAGGAGTTTGAAGCTGCAGTGAGCTATGGTTGACTACTGCACTCCAGCCTAGGTGACAGAGCGTGACCCTCTTTCTAGTTTTTTTTGTTTTTTTTTTTTTGTTAAAGAAAGAGAAAAGAAATCCGTCTCTAAAGAGTTGATCTGAAGTGTAACTTAGATAGGTTTCGTGATAAATGATTGTCCATTCAAACCAGAATCCTGGACTTTGGATCTAAGCCCTTAAACAGAGATGCTGTCACTACAAAAGGCATTGATACTTCTCTCTCTCCCTTTCTTTCTTATCCATGTGGCCTCATTTGCTGCCTCCCTCCAACTCCTTTTTTCTATAGGAAGAAGCATCTCCAGTGTTCATTCCTCTTTAGATCCATATGTCCATCTTATTCCTTCTGAAGGCCATCCTTTAACCATGTAGTGTGGGCCTGCTGGTGATGAATTCTAATTTTTATAGTTTTTGCTAATTTTTCTATTTTTTTTGTAGAGATGGGGTTTCACCATGTTGGCCAGGCTGGTCTCTAACTCCTGACTCAAATGGCCTGCCTTGGCCTCCCAAAGTGCTGGTATTATAGGAGTGAGCTGTAATCCAGCTGTTATTCTTTTGTAGAGAGTCTCTTTAGTTAACCCTCAAATTTGCCAGGCTGTATGGTGGTGTGGTTATTTCTCTATTTTTTTCCTCCCTGGCTTTCATATCAGACTAAAGATTCAAACCTTGAGCTGAGGAAGTGTATATTTCTTTAGTTTTTCTTTTCCTGTCTGCCCCTTCTCCTACCTTACGAATTCCTTCCTATATAGGCTGGATTGATCTGTGTCTTTTTCGTCTTCATACTCCTCTTCGCCATCTTGAGCCATATCCTTAATCTGCCAAGAACATGATGGGATTGTTTTCTGATTCACCAGTTTGGTTGTCTGTGGTTTCCAACTTGCTGAGTTCTCTGACGTACAGAGCTGCATTTTTTATCTCCAAGCAATCTTTTGAATTCCCTTTTCAAGTCAGCCTCCCTGCCTCCCTGAGGTTTCTTTTTGAGATAGTCTTGCTCTGTCCCCAAGGTTGAATGCAGTGGTCTGATCATGGCCCACTGTAGCTTCTACCTCCCAGGCTCAAGTGATCCTCCCACCTCAGCCTCCTAACTAGCAGAGACCTCAGGTGTGCACCACTATGCCTGGCTAATTTTCTTGTTTTTTGGAGAGACAGGGTCTCACTGTGTTGCCCAGGCTAGTCTTGAACTCTGGGACTCAAGCAATCCTTCCGCCTCAGCCTCCTAAAATGCTGGCATTACAGGGGTGAGTCACCAGGCTCGGCCTCTCCCTGAGTTTTCTAATGTGTGTATATACACTTTTTTTTTTTTTTTCCCATTTTTCCGAGACAGGGTCTCTCTTAGTCACCTAGGCTGGAGTGCAGTGGTGTAATCATGGCTCACTGTAGCCTTGAATTCCGGGCTTGAGTGGCCCTCCTCCCATAGTCTCTGGAGTAGTTGGGACTACAAGCACCACCGTGGCTGGCTGATTTTTTTATTTTTAGTAGAGATGGAGTCTCTCTGTGTTACCCAGGCTGTTCTTGAACTCCTGGCCTCAAGTGATCCTCTCCTGTTAGCCTAACACTAATCCTAGAGTGTTAGGATTACAGGTATGAACCACTGCCTTTGGCCATGTGTGGGCTTTTAGTCCTTGTTGATGCCACGAATTAGAGGGGTTCTGGAACTTTCTCATGTTCCTCAGAAACTCCATTGTCCCATGGAGATGCTTGAGTGGCTCAGATTCACCCCTGTGAGCTGTGGTTTGAACTGTAAGATGTGTACATTTGACCTGTGCTTACCTGTCTTCGCTCTTCCTTACAGAGGGGGATCTCTGTGTGTCCCAGATGGGGGATAACAAGGGTTTGGGAAGAGACTGTGGATCCCTGCCTGATCTCTAGGTCCTGAGGAAGGAAGAAAAGAATGGTCTGCACTTGTACTAGTTTTTTTATCCCCCCATGGAGTGGCTGGCCAGTTGCGGGAAGTGGAGGCGTCCAGGCCCCAGGCTGCTGTCTCTAGGAGTTGGCCTCATGACCTGAGTCCCTGGCTACCTGGGCTTTTCTCTCATCCTCTAAGTGCCTTGGTTATGCCATGAGAGTCAGCCATGGTGGCATCTCCAGGTGACTAAGGTCACATACTAGCACAAGGGCTCATGTTTGTGGAACCTGGTAGCTTCCTTCAGAGCTGACATTTGCCCACAGCCAGCCTGGCCCTGCCGCATATCGCCAGCCCTGGTGCTCTGGGGTGTGAGGTGCCTCTTCTGTCCCCCTGCTCCAGGGGCAGGCGGAAATCACCCATGGTGGGTCCACATCTGATAGAAGTATCTTACAGTTCTGCTTCTGGACCAGACCATCCTGGGTTTTTTCTGTGCTCTGCTGAAGGGTTTCCTCCGCATGTCCATCACCTTGGTGAACTCTCAGGAGACCTGGGAAGATGCTGGCCTCACCTCTCGCCCCTCCTTTCCCTCAGTGTGCTGCTGCCATCCTCACACAGGCTGTCCAGGGAGAGCTGGGCAGGATGGGATCTTCCTGGGTTCCCACCTTGCTCCGTGCCCCTCTCACTGTTCCTGAAGTGTGGCCATGGGCTGCCTTGTTTTCTGGAAAGTCCCAAGTCTGGACCGTGACTGAGCAGCATTCTCAGCTATCTGCCACCCGTCTGGAGCTCCTGGCCCCTCTTAGACTCCCCTTTTCCTTCTGTTTCCCCCGAGCCCCTGAGTTTGACCTGCAGGGTGGGGAGAGGGAAGAGAACTTGTGCTGGGCCAAAGGTCACATTGGGGGAAGGTGGAGCCAGGGCAGCAGAGTGCCTGGCGTTGGCCCCTGTCCTGTCACTAATTCCCCTGCTCTGGCCCCTGGCAGGTTTGTAACCCCAGATCAGAAGTACTCCATGGACAACACTCCCCACACACCAACCCCATTCAAGAACGCCCTGGAGAAGTACGGACCCCTGAAGCCCCTGGTACGTGGTGTGGTCACTGCCGTGGATCTCTGCCCAGTGGGATCCCTTGGGTTCATCCAACCATGTTCAGTCCACAGAGCTTCCCTCTGAGGTCTCCCTTGATTCTTCCTCCTGAGAAGATGCGGAGATCCTGATAGTATAAATGGGGAAGCTGAGGCTGCTCCTTGTCACTTCCTCCGACTGCTCCTGAGCACCTGAGTGTGCAAGCAGGCTCTGGCTAGTGCTGGAGACATGAGGGTATCCTGTGACACTCAGCCTCAGGATGGGGGAGACTGATGTGAAATACAAATAACTCAAACACTTTCAGGCAAAGATAAGCACTGTGCCTAGTTCAGAGAAGTGGCAAATTGCTGCTCTGGCCTGTCTTCTGACCAACTCCCAGTTCTCTACAGAGCACTGGAAAGCCCCAGGGACGTCTTTCCCACAGTGTGCAGGCTGCACTTCTCCCCTGCTCTTCCCAGTGTTGGGATGGTTGTGTTTTCTCTGTGAAAACAGGAGTTGGCACCTTGGGCTTTCTGAAACACACAGGTGTTTTAGAAATCGGTGGAGGGTTGTGGAGGCACTGGACTGTGAACAAGGTCTGCAGTTGGTCCCCCTGCCCTCTCCACTGCGTGGAGCCTCCTATGAAGCCCAAGGGTGGCTGGGAGCTGAGGCTCCCCTGGGCCTGCCATGGAACTGATTCTGAGTCAAGCAGACTTTCCATGGACCATGCTGCATGGGCCGAGGTGAGGCACAGTTAGTGCTCCTTTCCTGTTGCAGTGGAGATTCAGCTCCTCTACTAAAGTATCTGCGTGCTCTCCAAACAGGTGTGAGGGCAAATCTCATGACCTTGGCAGCTGCAATTAAAGTTTGCAGGGGCTTTTCGGGTGACTTCTGAGGAGTTGCTGTGCTTCACACCTTTCATTCTTAGTAGCACTCTCCCTCCCCTGTTCTCTGTTGCCTGAAGCTGGAGAGGTCCTTGGAACCCCCAGGCCTGAGAGAAGGAAATGGATTTGAGAGCCCCCATTAGTGTGGAACAAAGGGTTGAGTGAGCCTGGGCTTTGAGCCCTCCGGGTCCTAATTCAGCAGCTGTGTGACTATGTGCCGGGCTCTTGATCTCTGAGCCTCTGTTTCTACCTGCGTAAGATGACAGTGATTGCACAGGGCTGTGTGAGGGTTACTGTGTGTCCCTGGGCTGCTCCCAGCCATGGCAGGCCCGCGGGAATCAAGGTCATCAGCTGCTTGTCCAAGGCAGCAGTTAGTGGTTGTGAATGGTGCATGTGAGATCTGCATCCTGGCGTCAGGCCTTCTTCGTGCCTTACCCAGGACAGCCCAGTTGCAGCTGGGTTGGCCCCACTGTCCCACACACAGACAGCCCGAGTGTGGTGCCTCACATGGGCTGCCCCGCACCTACCCACAGCCGCAGACCCCACACCTGGAGGAGGACTTGAAGGAGGTGCTGCGCTCTGAGGCTGGCATCGAACTCATCATCGAGGATGACGTCAGGTCTGAGAAGCAGAAGAGGAAGCCTGGGGTGAGTGGGGTGGGGGTGGGAGAGCCTGGGCAGGGGGAGTTGGAGCCGTGGCATGGGGGAGGCATCCGGGGACAGGTTGTAGAAAGTGAGGCGCTGGGGAGAATGGGGGTGCAGCATGTCCCCTTTGCCCCCTTTCTCACGGTGGTTGTCAAGGAAACTGACAAGATAAGGACAGTGTCTCTGGGACCCTCCCCTGCTCCCCTTTGAAGGATTCACTTACTTATCCAACATTGTGTTCGGACCCTGCTCAAGTGGGGCTGGGCTGGATGTGGTGGATGGAGCAGCAGTTAAGACCCATACTGGATCTCCCCTTAGTGTTCGGGGGCAGAGACAGATGCTAGACAGACACACCATGACTAAATTCACAGGGTACCAAGGGCTGCAGAAAGGGAGGTTCCAAGGGAATCCTTCGAATGGAGGCGGGGCGGTCGAGACGAACCAGCCAGGCCAGGCAGCGCCGGGCTGAGTGTCAGCTGCATGAGCTGGGGGTGGGGGGAATGGGTTCAGGTGAGGTGGAGTCTGCAGGGATTCCTGGGCAGGGGGGCAGGGAAGGGACTGTCCCAAGCCTCCATTCTATGCCAGCCTTCCTGCCGCTGTGTTGTTAGCTTTCGTGACAGTGCGTGATCCCTTTGAGTCTCCTTGTGCTCCTCTTTTTTCCCAGACTGCTCTCCTCAAGGGAGAGCTGGGAACAGTGGGATATACAGGGTGTTAGGTAAGGAGGAGAGGTAGGCGGTCAGCCTGGGCGGGACTTGCCTGAGCTGGCACCCCATGTGCAGGTGGAGAGAACTTGGACCCTTGACTCCAGGGCCCTCCCTGGCCTCTCCTTGGTGGGGATGGTGGTTGTAAGACGTAGCAGCCCCTGCTGGGTGCACTGTTGGGTGGAGGGGTGGGGTGTGACTCTCAGAGCTGCTCCCTGGTATCGGAGCAGACCCTGGACCTGCTTCTGTGAGGTGCACAGTTAGGGATGGGACATTCCTTGCTTGTACTAGGTGTTTGAAGAGGGGCTTGTCTCAAGCGATTTGTGTTCCCATATTACTGGCCTGTGGGTGGTATTTTAGGTGTTACTGGGATGATTCTCTGCTGGGCCTGTTTGAGGGGCTGTGTCTGGTCCATTCGGGGTGAGAGCAAGTCACTTTGTGGTGGAGGTTCATGCTGTGTTCACTGCTCACTGTTGCAGCACCTGGCAGGACAGGGTCTACCTTAGGTACAGAGTCTGTAATGGGGCCATAGGGCCTAACTTTCCCAGCACCCCGCCCCCCCATTCTTCTAACAGCAGATTCCCACTAGCTGGGCCTTGCTCCAAGTCTGCACTGCAGCAGGGCCTGGTTTTGTGACCATCCATGGCCATGACTATCCAGGCGCTGACCATGGGGAATCCTGACACCCACCCTAACCCCCTTCTATCTGTTGACCCCCAGCTGCGGCGGAGCCCCATCAAGAAAGTCCGGAAGTCTCTGGCTCTTGACATTGTGGATGAGGATGTGAGGCTGATGATGTCCACACTGCCTAAGTCTCTCTCCTTGGTAAGGGTTCGCCCACCCCTACCCCACTCCAGAGCTGCCCCTAGGAGAATGAGGTCTCCTTGGAAGGCTTCTGCCCCTTGGAACTGTTGAGTTTTGGAGAGGACCCTGAAGGTGGAGTTAGTCTAGTGGCTCTCCAGCTGGGCTTCTGGAACGCTGGGTTCTGCGGGGAGGGGCTGTCAGGGAGGGTGGGTCTGGGCACCCACTGCTGGCTTCAGTCAGCAGCTCTGCTTGTCTCTCACAGAAGGTTTTGTTTGGCAGAGGTGTGTGGCTAGGACATGTTTAAAACCATGCGTCTCAGTCTCCAGCTCCTTCCCAGAAAGGGTCAGTGATGTGTCTTTTTTTTTTTTTTTTGAGTCAGAGAGTTTCGCTCTTCTTGCCCAGGCTGGAGTGCAATGGTGCCATCTCAGCTTACTGCAACCTCCGCCTCCCGAGTTCAAGTGGTTCTCCTGCCTCAGTCTCCCAAGTAGCTGGGATTACGGGCATGCACCACCACACCTGGCTAATTTTGTATTTTTAGTAGAGATGGGATTTCTCCACGTTGATCAGGCTGGTCTCAAACTCCCAACCTCAGATGATCGGCCTGCCTTGGCCTCCCAAACTGCTGGGATTACAGGCGTGAGTCACCGTGCCTGGCCTAGTGATGTGTCTTAAGGTACAGCCAGGCACTTGGGTACAGCAGCCCTGGGATGGGTGCTATACGGCCCCCAGGCCAGTGCACTTGCCGTGCCCGGTGCTACAGTCAGGTCGACCTCGGAAAGGGGGTTGTTGCCTGTGCAGAGCCTGGGTCCCCAGAAGCCATGGTGTGCGGCTGATCCCTCTGCTAACAATGGGGTGAGTTGGCTTGCCCTGGCTCAGAGTGGGGAGGCAGGAGAGGCACGGCGGCATCATGAACAAAGGTTAAGGGTTGCCTGATCTTTGAAGTAGACTGCTGCCCTCACGATCCTTGCAGAGAAACCTTGTCCTGGCTAGGGGTCCTTGACAGGACCTGCAGTCAGATTACTGCAAAGAAAAAAACGTCACTGCAGGGAGTGAACAGCACAGATTGAGTCAGGCGGGCCTGGGTTTGAGCCTGGCACCATTGCTGCTCTCTGGGATTTTTAAGGTTCCCTGAGCCCCAGTTAAAAGCCTATAAAAGGGGTGCCAAGCCTAAGTCAGGAGGGTACAGTGCCAAGCAGGGCACAGAGGCTGGAAAGGCATGGGAGGGACTTCGTGCAGCTCTGATGTGCTTGGGGTTGAAGCTGCATCTTTATGATGCTTGTGGATGTTTCTGGTCCCAGGAAAACAAGGAACAGCTTTGGTTCCTGAGGCTTGATGTGATGGAGGCAACATTATTGAGTATGTTATTACTCGACAATGCTCAGTAATACTCCACATTTATCAATTATGTTATTATGGCCTGGGGACTGCACAGCACCCATCCCAGGGCTGATGCGCCCCCAAGTGCCTGACTGTGCCTCAAGACACATCACTGAATCAGGCTCTGAAACGCACACAGATGTTTCTTTACTTGATTTTTGTTTGTTTGTTTGTTTTTGGGGGGAGACAGAGTCTTGCTCTGTTGCCCAGGCTGGAGTGCAGTGGTGCAGTCTCAGCTCACTGCAAGCTCTATCTCATCCCAGGTTCACGCCTTTCTCCTGCCTCAGCCTCCCAAGTAGCTGGGACTACAGGCGCATGCCACCACACCCAGCTAATTTTTGTATTTTTAGTAGAGATGGGGTTTCACCATGTTGGCCAGGATGGTCTCAATTCTTGACCTCGTGATCCGCCCGCCTCAGCCTCCCAAAGTGCTGGGATTACAGGCGTGAGCCACCACACCTGGCTCCTTGCTTAATCTTCTAAGTATAAAGTAAGATTAAGCTCACGTAAACTCCCCATCTGAAAGTAGAAACTGAGGCTTGGAAAAGTGTGCATCCTCTTTCAGGTCTCAGCACCCAGGTGGTGGTGCTGGGGTGGGATTGTGGGTTTTTTCCTTGCCTCTCACACCTTCTGGCAAAATGGTGACTCCTTGGTTTTGGTTTCAGCCGACAACTGCCCCTTCAAACTCCTCCAGCCTTACCCTGTCAGGTATCAAAGAAGACAACAGCCTGCTCAACCAGGGCTTCTTGCAGGCCAAGCCAGAGAAGGCAGCAGTGGCCCAGAAGCCCCGAAGCCACTTCCCGACACCTGCCCCTGTGAGTGCTGGCCATCCCTGGGGGTCCTGCAGTGCCTGCCTTCTTAGCTCAGGGCCTTTGCATAGGCTGTTCCTCTGCCTGGGTGCTCTTCCTGTTATTTCCTATGGCTACGTTTGCTTAACTTACTCTCTGATCTCAGTCTCAATGCTGCTTCCTAAGGGGGAAGCCTTCCCTGACCCCACATACTGTAGAGACACCGCCATTCTGCCATTCTCTCTTTTGTGACCTGGGTTTTACTTGTAACTAAATCATTATTCTGCATTTGGTTTGCTTAGTACATGTCTGTCCTCAGGCAGGGGCTGGCCTCAGGCTGCTGACCTGTCTCAACTGCTCCTTCTCACCCGCCTTCTGGCTGTGGCTTCTCCTTGAGAGGCTGGTGCTGCACGGCAGCGGGGCGGGGGGGCAGTGCATGGCCATGTCTCCTTGTCCAGCTTCCTGCTTACAGTTGAGGAAGCCCACAGCCAGGAAGTGACTTGTCCAGGGTCACAGGGAATGTGGAGAGAGAATAAGAAGGCTCTGGCTTCTGGGGAGGGAGGCTTATAACTCCACCTGTCTGGCCAGGATCACCAGGGTCTGTTGGGAACACATAGTCCCTACCTGGATGGTAACCCTCTCGCCTTCTCCCAGATGTCCAGTGCCTGGAAGACGGTGGCCTGCGGGGGGACCAGGGACCAGCTCTTCATGCAGGAGAAAGCCCGGCAGCTCCTGGGCCGCCTGAAGCCCAGTCACACATCTCGGACCCTCATCTTGTCCTGAGGTGCTGGGGGTGTCACGAGCCCATTCTCATGTTTACAGGGGTTGAGGGGGGCGTAGGGGGTCTGTGAATCTGAGAGTCATTCAGGTGACCTCCTGCAGGGAGCCTTCTGCCACCAGCCCCTCCCCAGACTCTCAGGTGGAGGCAACAGGGCCATGCGCTGCCCTGTCGCCGAGCCCAGCTGCGGGCGGCTCCTGGTGCTAACAACAAAGTCCCACTCCCAGGTCTGCCTGGTTCCCTCCCCAAGGCCACAGGGAGTCCAGTCAGCTTCTCCGAAGCCCAGGTCAGGCCTGGCCTCATCTCAGACCCTGCTTAGGATGGGGGATGTGGCCAAGGGTGCTCCTGTGCTCACCCTCTCCTGGTGCATTTTTTTGGAAGAATAAAATTGCCTTTCTCTTTGTGCTGGTCTGGACTCTGCCTCTCTACTGGGCCCTGCTCATGGTTCCCTGGTGGCCCATGGGCCTTCCTTTCTGGGATATAGGGACCTGAATGCTCATTCTCAGAGGCCAGCCTTATCTGCACAGCCCAGGCCTGGGCCCTTGACCCTGTTTCCACAGAGAGGCCCAGTGAGCTGGGAGCAGTTTCTCTCATCTCTGCACCCAGTGGGCATCTCTGCAAAGCTCTGAGTACTATTAGCCATGGGGTGGGGTAAGGGTGGACAGAGACTGGGGGCAGAGGAGGACGATGGGTTGGTGCAGTAGGGTCTTGCCTGGCCCTTGCCTTGGGTAGCTCACCTGCCCACTAACAAGCCCCTGCCTCAAGCTGAGCCCGGCTCACAGGTCAGACTGGTAAGCAGGGAAGAAGGGTGAAGGCAGCTGGGCAGAACCCTCTAGCCCTGTTGGCCAAGGCTGAGCAGGAGACCAGGATGGGCTGGAACCCCCTTGTGGCCCTAAATCCCTAGGGTTGTGGCTACAGAGCACAGTGCTTGGCAGGTGGTTGGGAAGAGTCACTGGGGTTTGAAGAGGGGAAGATGCCAAGTCTGAGAACATCTAAATGAGGAAGTGATGTTTTCAGCAGTAGGCTTCATGGGACAGGCACATGGCCATCCCTGTGGGCAGAGGTTGAGCGGACTTGGGGCAGGTCCTCACCTGGGGCAAGAGATGTGGCCTACTCTAGAGGGGTGGGGACTGAGTTAATTAGGGTGCCAGAGTTCAGATGTGTCTGGTCTCAGACACACCCCTTTCTCCCTGCTGAGCTCCCACCTGCGGTCCCTCTACTCCCATCCATCCACACACAGGGATGCCATGCTTGATCCTGGCAGTGTCTCAGTTCTTGATCTAGAGCCGAGGAGGGGCGGGGGCTCTGCGCTTCCCACCCTGCACCACGCAGCCCATGTGGTGGGGCCACATGCTCCTGCAGGTTCCATGGATGAACCACACCTAACTCACGCCCTGAGCTTTTGTGATTTGTCAGCCTGAAGCCCGTCCCCTCCCCAACTTCTTTCCCAGGCTGTGTCACTGGCCACTCCGTACAGGCCTTGGTCGCCCCCCCCACCGCAGGGCTGTCAGCATTGGTGGATGACCCACGGTGAGGATGGAGACTGCGTTACTTTGTCTCCTATAGCTCACACCAAGACTCAGTGGAACAACTTTGTCAAACTCAAATGCAGTGCGCTGCAGGCTAAAGATGAAAATTCCTGGGCCCTCTGAGTCAGGCACCTGGTGCGGAGCCTGGAAAAAGGGATTTTTAACAAACCACCAGTGGGTGATTCACATGCGGGGCGTTGGCTGGCCACACTCTGAACTGACTGGCCTGTGAGGCTCCAGGGGCTTGTGCCCCATGCCCTCTCTTGCCTGAGGTCTTGCTCATTCCTAGGGACTGCCCTGAGGCCCTTTCCTGTCCTAGAGGGAGGAGTCTGTAAAGAACAGAGCGGCTACAGGTAACTGCAAGCTTAACATACCATCCTCACTGAGCTCTGTGCACTGTAGGCTTGTTCTTTGGCTCATGCATTAAGTAAATACTTACTAGGCCGGGTATGGTGGCTCATACCTGTAATCCCAACACTTTGGGAGGCCGAGGCGGCCAATTGCTTGAGTCCAGAAGTTTGAGACCAGCTTGGGCAGCATCATGAAACCCTCTCTCTACTAAAAAAAAAAAAAAATACAAAAAATCAGCTGGGCATGGTGTTATGTGCCTTTAGTCCTAGCTCCTCAATGTGGGAGAATCACCTGGGCCCAGGAGGTCGAGGCTGCAGTGAGCCGAGATGATGCCACTGCACTCCAGCCTGGGCAACCAGAGTGAGACCCTGTCTCAAAAACAAAACCACACTTATTGAGGGTCCCTCCAGCCCCGCCCCCACATGTCTGGCATAGTTGTAGTGCTGAAGATATAGCAGTTAAAGGACAGAAACCAGGCTTGGTGGCTCATGCCTGTAATCTTAGCAGTTTAGGAGGCTGAGGTAGGAGGATCACTTGAGCCTAGGAGTTTGAGACCAGCCCGGGCAACATGGTGAAACCCCATCACTACAAAAAAATTTTTTTTTTTTTTTTTTTGAGACGGGAGTCTCGCTGTGCTCCCAGGCTGAGGTGCATGGATCTCAGCTCACTGTAAGCTCCGGCCCGGGTTCACGCCATTCTCCCAAGCCCTCAGCCTCCTGAGTAGCTGAGACTACAGGCTCTGCCACCACGCCTCGGATAGTTTTTTTGTATTTTAGTAGAGACGGGTTTCACCATGTTAGCCAGGATGGTCTCGATCTCCTGACCTCGTGATCCACCCGCCTCGGCCTCCCAAAGTGCTGGGATTACAGGCTTGAGCCACCGCGCCCGGCCAAAAAATTTTTAAAACTTAGATGAGTGTGATGGCTCAGGCCTGTAGTCCCAGCCAGTCAGGAAGCTGAGGTGGGAGGATCTCTTGAGCTGTGGTTGTGCCTCTACTCCAGCCTGAGTGACAGAGCAAGACCCTCTCTCAAAAGACAAAAACCAAAAAACCACTTTACTCTCATGGAGCTTAAATTTTTATTTTTATTTTTATTTTTATTTTGTTTGAGACGGAGTCTTGGTCTGTTGCCCAGGCTGGAGTGCAGTGGCACCATCTCTGCTCACTGCAAGCTGCGCCTCCCAGGTTCACGCCAGTCTCCTGCCTCAGCCTCCCGAGTAGCTGGGACTACAGGTGCCTACCACAGCAACAGGCTAATTATTGTTATTATTATTTTTGTATTTTTAGTAGAGACGGGGTTTCATCGTGTTAGCCGGGATGGTCTCGATCTCCTGACCTCGTGATCTGCCTGCCTTAGCCTTCCAAGGTGCTGGGATTACAGGCGTAAGCCACCACGCCCAGCCATGGAGCTTAAATTCTAAAGAGCAGATATAAACCAACCAGTCTGTATAAAATGTGCCAGAGAGAACATGAACTTTGAAGTGAAGTGGGGGGTACTGTGAGACCAGTCATCTACTCAGAGAAAATGGGGAGGAGTCAGATTTGACACAGCTCCCGGCCATCGTGGGGACAGGGAGGGAGAGCCCACATGGGAAGGCAGATTAGTTGCCACTCAGGTGGTGCTGGGGGCCCAGCTGCTGTTCATGAGTTTGGGGAACTTGGTCATGAGGATTGATCCAGTCCTGGTGTTTCCCAGGCTAGTGTGGCAAGCAAGAGGGAGTTAGCCAGATAGTGCTGAGGGGCAGAGGACCTGAGTTCAGGATGGGAGTACAGGAGTGGGGGCGCTGTGGGCAGCCTGGGAGATGGACAGGCAGGAGGGAAAGATGAGGCTTAGTTAATTAAGATGGCAGAGAGGGAGGCTGGGCGCGGTGGCTCACGTCTTTAATCCCAGCACTTTGGGAGGCCAAGGCGGGCGGATCATCTGAGGCCGGGACTTTGAGACCAGCCTGACCAACATGGAGAAACCCCATCTCTTCTAAAAATACAAAATTAGCCAGGCATGGTGATGCATGACTGTAATCCCAGCTACTCGGGAGGCTGAGGCAGAAGAATCGCTTGAACCCAGGAGACGGAGGTTGCGGTGAGCCGAGATCGCGCCATTGCACTTACTCCAGCCTGGGCAACAAGAGCAAAACTGTCTCAAAAAAAAAAAGCAGAGGGTGAGTGTTCTGGCAAGATCCGGATGGTTGCCTGGCATCTGGTGGCCAGCATGGCCTGGAGGTGAGAGGCTCACAGATAGAGAGACTGCGGTAGATTATTCCAGCAATGGTTCCCAAGGAATCACTGCTCCCTGTAGCTATTCCCTTGAGTGGGTCATGTGGTTGGCTTTGCCCCTATGGGACTCTGGGAGAATCTGCTGAAGGAGGTGAGAATTCTAGCTGTTCTGGTTGAGACTCCAGACATGTGAGTAAGGCCACTCTAAACCACCCAGCCTCACCTGATCTGGCCCAGACTGGAGGAACTGCCCAGCTGATCACAGAGTCATGAGAATAATAAATCAGTATTGCTTTAAGCCCTAAGATTGAGGATGGTTTGTTACACAGCAGAAGCTGACTGATACAGATGCTGGCATGAGGAACTGGGACATGTGAGTACTTGTGTGGTCCAGGATAAATGATAACATGTCCTGTTTCTCACAGCAAGGCAGGGACTGGGGCAGGAGCAGGCCAAAAGCCTGTTTTGATAGGCCAGGAGTAGTTTGGGAGTCTTAATTAGCCACTTTCTGAGCAGACCCTGGTGTCTCACTGAGGAAAATGAACACTGAGCCATGGGCTCAACAGGGTTGGGGAGAAACAGGAGACCTAGGGTTCCAGGAACTTCGTGGGAAATGAGTGGAGGGAAGGATTCTGGAGTTCAAAGCCATTGTGACCATAGCTGTGTCTTGTTCCGAGAGGTGAAGGCACTGGGGAAGAGATGTGGCTCATGGCATCTGACAGACTCTCCCAGGTCCAAGAGCAGTCCTGGATAGAGCTCTTACTTTGGATCAGACAGACTTGGGTGTAAACCCAGCTTAGCTCTTGGGAGCTATGTGTCTCTTTACTGCTCTGAGCCTTGGCTCCTTGGCTGTAAAGTAGGGAGAATCCTTCAACTTCAGACTTGTTGAAGGGATTGGGAAGAACATGGCACATACTCAGTGCTCAGATAACATGGGCTTTTAGTATGTTATTTCTTAGTATGTTTTTACATGTTAGTTTCTCATTTCTGTGTTATACACAATATACCTTGCAAAGGAGAAATTAGTGCCCTCGTTTCAGGTGAGTGCTGGGAGGGAAGATGGTAGATAGTGGTTAAGTCAGGACTTGAGCCCAGTCCTGGACAGCGAGTCTGGCATTTTAGTATGCCCCATTCCATGCCATCCTCTGTGTCATACTGTTATGGAATCTTTGAGGTGTCACTTTTCTGGTCAGAAACATCTGTGGCTGATGGCACCTTTACCCGAGTTCTTGTCCTGTGTCCAGGAGGTACACGGACAAATGGAAGGTGAACATGATTAAAAGAAGCTTTATTGAGTGTTACAACAGTTCACAGGAGACCGGCAGTGAGTAGCTTCTCTCTGTAGGCAGATGGTCTGCAGTGTTCAACTCTCAGCAGAGAGGAGGCCCTGGAGAAGGTTGCTCCTCTCTGCTGCTGTTTATCCCATTATCTTCAGTTATCAGCAGAGAGGGTAGCTCCTCTCTGCAGCTGGGCATCCCTTCCTCTGTCCTCTCTCCTGCTCTGGCTGGGCCCGGGGCTTTTGTGGACCTCAGAGGGGGTGAAGTGCATGCTGATTGCCGCATGGATGGCCATGGGCAGCAGGGAGGGGGTACCACAAGTCCCCACTCTGGTCCTCGGAACTGGCAGCTGGCTCCCAGCCTTCAGGCCCTCCCTGGCCTGAAGGAGGGGCCTTACTGGGGACCCACGCCCTTCTGCCCAGGAATCTGACTCCTGCTGCCATCCATGGCCCCCCACCGGGTGCGGCGCTAACTCAGCTCCCAGATTGGAGCAGATGCCGGCAGAGGAGAGAGACCAGGCAGCAGGAGCAGACACCCCTGAGCCTGCAGGGATGGGGAGCATTCCCCGCCCGAGAATGCAGGCTGCAGAGATGCCCAGGTCCTGCACCTGGGAGGGCCGCTGCAGCTGCACCCAGGGAGCTCCCACCCTGCCAACTTGGAAGGGGCGGGGCTCCTGCTTGTCCCCAGCTCCTGCCTGCTTTGTGGAGCAGGAGGCCCAGTTCTGCAGCCACCAGTCGGGTGGCTGCAGCTGCACCCAGGCGAGCAGATCTTGCCTACTCCCAGCCCCTCCTAAGAGCACAGGAAGGCTTGGATCCACAGTTGCAGTTTGGGCAGCTGCAGCCCTGCCCAGGAGGGCAGGTTCCTGCCTGCTGTGTGGAGCCGGAGGCCTGGGTCTGCAGCTGAGATTTGGGCAGCTGCAGTGGCACCCGGGGAGCACCAGATCCATGCAGTGTGCAGCTCCCGTGGTGCCTCCCTGACACAGATGCCTCCCTGCTGCAGCCCATGTGATGGCAGCGGCCACTGACAATACCTGTCAGCCAAGGAAGGAGTATGGTGCTATAGAAAAAACCATAAGCATGAGATAGAGGTTCAGTTAAAATCTTTCCATCAGAGTGCAATATTGATACAGAAGAGTGCATGAATCCAAGTGGCTGTGGATATGTTTTCACAAAGTAGACAGACTCGCATAACCAGCATCCAGATCAAACAACAGAACAAGAGCAGCACTGGAAAGCCCCTCTCCACCCGCGAAGGGTAACCGCCATCCTGACATCAAACACCAGATTTGCTTTGCCTTTTTATTTTCATTAAATATTATGTCAACAGAATTTCACATTGTGTGAGATTTATCCAAGTAGATCTGGGTAGTTATGATTTATTCATTCTCATGACCATTTTGTTTTATTTTATATTTTATATATTTTATTTTTTATATTTTATACGCGGTCTTATTCTAGCCTTGAAATCCTGGGCTCAAGTGATCTTCCTTAATCTCGGGTGTCCCTAATAACTGAGACTGCAGGTGCACCACCACGCTTGGCTAATTTTTTTAAATGTTTCTATACAGACATGGTCTCACTGTGTTGCCCAGGCTGGTCTTGAACTCATGGGCTCAAATGATCCTCCTGCCTCAGCCTCCCAGAGTGGGGCTGGGATGAATTAGAGGCATGAACCACCACACCTGGCCAATTTTAATTTAATTGACAAATAATTGTGTATGTTTATGGGGTATGATGTGATGTTTTGATTATATATACATAGTAGAATGATTAAACCAAGCTAATTAACATATTCATCACCTCCCATACTTATTTTTTTGTGGTGAGACCATTTAAAGTTCACTCTTCTTAATTTTGAAGTATACAATATTGTTTAGTTTTTCATTGTGTGACTTCCACAATTTACCCATTATCTCAAAGGAAGTGTGGATTGCTTCCAGACTGGCTATTACACATAGCGCTGTTAGCACCTCTGCCCGGCCAGCCCACAGTCTGGGAAGTAAGAAACGCCTCTCCCTGGCTGCCGCACCGTCTGGGAAGTGAGGAGCACCTTTACCTGGCTGCTGTGCAACCCTCCAAGTGTGAAGTGGTAGCCTTGCGTGTGATCTCTCTGCCCTCTCCAAGTTTGCATTTTTGACATTAAAGTTTACTTTTAAATTTAAAAAAAAAATTAGCACTGTTATGCACATCTCATCCTCATGTTTTGGTGAACTCTCTTGCACATCAGGTTTGTACATATCTAGGAGTGGAATTGCTGGGAATGGATTCAATTAGGCCACTTGCCATGAGAACCAAGGCACATTATTTGTGAATCAAGGCACATTATTTAGGGTTTTTTGTTTGTTTGTTTTTTGTTTTTTTGAGACAGAGTTCTGCTCTGTCGCCCCGGCTGGGGTGCAGTGGTGCGATCTCGGCTCACTGCAACCTCCGCCTCCCAAGTTCAAGTGATTCTCTTGCCTCAGCCTCCCGAGTAGCTGGGATTACAGGCGTGCACCACCGTGCCCAGCTAATTTTTTTGTATTTTTAGTAGAGATGGGGTTTCGCCATGTTGGCCAGGCTGGCCTCAAACTCCTAACCTTAGGTGATCTGCCCGCTTTGGCCTCTTCAAGTGCTGGAATTACAGGTGTGAGCCACCACACCCGGCCGTTATTTACCTTTTCTGAAACTCACTTTTCATATCTGTATATTGGAAATAAAAATACTTGCCCCTCAGTGTTGTGGCCTGGACTTAATGAAATTATTTCAGCAAGGCACTTAACCTGAATACAGCTCCTCTTTCCTCTTCCTCAGCCAGCGAGAGCACCCTCTGCCCCAACACATAGCTTTTCCACGGCACTCTGTTTGCCAGGAACCCTCAACATGAACCTGCAAATCTTGCCTGTTGCCCAGGGTCGGTGGGGCTGCCTTTCCCCACTGCCTGTTGGCCAGCTGTCCTTTGGGAGCTTGGAGGTTACCTTCAGAATACTCAACAGAATGCTCCAGGCTGCCACTACATAGTGACAGATGTCAGCTCTGTCTGGCTGTGTCTTGACAGAGCCCCTGTGGGTAGCGCTTCCACCAGGCTCACTCCCTCATGGCCCAATTCAGGGAGTTTCAGGAAGAGTAAGTTTTCCCGGTCCTATTGGCCTTTGGTTTATAGACATATATTCTGCACATCACTTTTTCCTCCTATTTCAGTTCTCTAGTTCATGCACTTCATTAATCACTGTCATCCAGAACTTTTTCCCCCCAAGAAGTCTTTAATACTTACCTCGTGTAAGCATTTGAAGGGGCCAGCCAGGTGGCAAAGTTATGATTACTTAAAAAAAAAAACCAGCAGTGAGCCTAGGCAACATAGTGAGACCCTATCTCTACAAAAAATAGAAAAATTAGCCAGTTACGGTGTTGCACACCTGTGGTCCCAGCTACTTGGTAGGCTTCGATGAGAGGATTGCTTGAGCCTAAGAGGTTGAGGCTACAGTGAGCTGTGATTGTGCCACTGCACACCAGCCTGGGCGAGGACTCTCCCAGCCAGAGCGAGGACTCTGTCTCAACAAACAAAAAACCAAAACTTAACAGTTAAGATTTCCTCCTGAAAAACTTTCAAAAGACTTAAGTCTTCTATCTGCTGTTTAAAAAAGTATATAATTTTTGACCAATTAACATATTCACATGTATTCCCATGTAAAAGATACTAAAGAGTCGATAGTAAAGAAGGGCTCTCTCTTCCCTGCCCCACATTCACCCCGTTGTCTTCCCTGGAGGCAGCCAATATTAGTGTCTAGTGAAGAGGCAAGCAAATATTTCCATTAGGCAACAGGTTTAAAAAACATTTCAGGCTTTGTGGGCAGATCTCCATTCTAGAGTATCCTTAAAGAGAAATATTATGCGAAAACAAGCACATACATATTCATGTCTTCTCCCACAACTCTCCCCAAATGGTGGCATACTGTATAGACTGTTCTGGACTTGTTTCTTTTCTTTCTTTTTTCTTTTTTTTTGAGATGAAGTCTCGCTCTGTCACCCAGGCTGGATTGCAATGGTGTGATCTCGGCTAACTGCAGCCTCCGTCTCCTGGGTCAAGCTATTCTCCTACCTCAGCCTCCCGAGTAGCTGGGATTACAGGGCCCTGCTGCATGCCCGGCTAAGTTTTGTATTTTTAGTAGAAATGGGTTTTGCTGTATTGGCCAGGCTGGCCTCGAACTTCTCACCTCAGGTGATTCCCCCGCGTTCGCCTCCCAAAGTGCTGGGATTACAGGCATGAGCCACTGGGCCCGGCCTGGACTTGGTTTCTATCAGTTAAACTAGAGGTTGGCAAACCATGGCTCACCAGTCAAGTCCAGCCTGGCACCTGTGGCTGTAAGTCATTTTAATGGAACCTCTGTTCATTTGTTTACATGTTATATGTGGCTGCTCTCGTGTTGCAGTGGCAGGGCTGAGTAGTTGCAACACACCGCATGGCTGGCAAAGGCTAAACTATTTACTATCTGGACTTTTACAGAAAAAGTTTGCTGACCTCTGAGCTCAACAGTGTGTCCCAACCTTTCCATATCAACACAGAAAGAGCTTCCTCACTTTTTTTCAAGGCGTCTTACTATTTTATTATATGGCTGCAGTATAACTTATTTTTAATCAGGACATTTTAATGGATATTTAGGTCACTTTTAACTTTTTGTTGTTGTTTAAGACAGGATCTCACTATGTTGCCCAGGCTGAACTCAAGCGATCCTCTCACCTCAGCCCCCAGAGTAACAGGCTACAGCTGTGATTCAACACACCTGGCTCATTTCTAACTTCTTTGCTGCTGCAAATAAGGCTGCAGTGAATAGGCTGGTACTTAGCTCATTTTCCACATGTGTGATTATATTTACAGAATAAAGCCTGGAAGTAGAATTGCTCGATCAAAGGCTATGTGTATTGATAATATTTATGGCTATTGTCAAATAGCCCTCCGTGGAGGTTGTACCAACTGACGTTCTCACCAGTGTTATGAAAGTGCTCGTTTTGTCCTACCTTTGCCAGCGGAGTATTTTAAGCCTTTTGATAGTTACCAATCTGCCAGGTAAAAAAAGAGGTAGCCCAGGGTAGTTTTGCTTTGTATGCCTTTTATTCTGATGCATTGCATGTTCTTCCATGCATTTACGAGACGTGTGCTCTTTCCTCAGCTGGCCGTTTACTGTCCCGGTCTGAGGATCTTCTGGGGACTGATCTCTCTCGCTGACTCTTTTGTGTCATTTTCACAAACAAGCTTTTGGGGAACAAAAGTCTTAAGGACAAACATATGCTGGCAATTAGCGCCATCGACATTCCAGATATCAGGACTGGGAAGGCAGGGTGAGACCTGCTGGGGGTCATCGTTCTGCTCTGAACTTGGAAGACTAACTTTCAGAGGGTTCTCGGTGTCCTCTTCCTCCACAGAGCTCCTGTTGACACAAACAGCCTCATGTTCCTCCAGCTTTTTGATGGGGACCACGTGGCAGGCATTGTATTTGCAGATGGCCATCTTTTTGGCTTTCTTGGGGTTCTTTCTCCTGCATGATGCCAGGTGGTACTGGAATCTGCTGAGTGGGATTCGGTGGTGAGGATCGTAAGGGCAAATTTCAAAGGCTTCTGGCTCCATGAGAAATTCTTCTTGAAGCAGGGTATCTCACTGCTCAGAGTCTAACAGAAATGCTTTTTGTGGAGAAGCCCTTTTGAAAGAAGGATGGAGTTGTCCTCTGCCTGCTGTTGCCCCTTGGGATTCTGTAGGTGAAGGTCTTAACTTGTGGTCTCTGTTCTCTAGGACCATGAGTGGTGGATTAGAAGAGAGATGAGGAGCTGTCAAAAGCAGCTACACAGAGAACAGAGTTAGCAAATGGCACCTGAGACAGATCTATACACAGCAGATGCAAGAGCTGAAAAACCACAGCTGCTTGACTCAGGGATACACTGTGATGTCAAGCCACAGTCACCTGTGGTCACAATGGGCAGCCTAAGTCATCAGGAAGAGGCTATTGTACACTGCTTGGGAGGGGTGGATGGCTTTGGGGAATGCTGCCATCTAAAATTATTCATGGATATATGTTGTGACTTACGTCTTTTAACTGTACGTATTTGTTTTTGTTTGTTTTTTTTTTTGAAACAGAGTCTCACTCTGTTGCCAGACTGGAGTGCTGTGGTGCGATCTCGGCTCACTGCAACCTCTGCCTCCTGGTTCAAGCAATTCTCCTGCCTCAGCCTCCTGAGTAGCTGGGATTACAGGCGTGTACCACCACACCTGGCTAATTTTTATATTTTTAGTAGAGACGGAGGTTTCACCATGTTGGCCAGGATGGTCTCGAACTCCTGACCTCATGATCTGCCCGCCTTAGCCTCCCAAAGTGCTGGGATTACATGCATGAGCCCCTGCACCCGGCCTCTCCTCTGTTTTTGGGACCCCAATGCTGGACCTACTCACTGCATCCTTATAGCATCTGTCTCTCTTCTGTGTTTTTTTTCCTCTGTGTACTATACTCTGGATAATTTCTTCTGTACTCTAGTTTACTATTTCTCTTTTCTGCAATGAGCTGGCTGTTACCAAATATGCCCATTGGTTGTGTTTTGTTGTCTTTGTTTTTGAGACAGGGTCTTACTTTGTCATCCAGGCTGGAGTGAGTGGCACAATCCCAACTCACTGCAGCCTCGACCTCCTGGGCTCAAGGGATCCTCCCACCTCAGCCTCCTGAGTAGCTGGGACTATAGGTGAGCACCACCACACCTGGCTAATTTTTTTTTTTTGTAGAGATGGAGTCCCACTGGTCTTTAATTTTCTTTTTCTTTTTTTTTTGGAGACAGGGGCTCACTCCCATCACCAGGCTGGAGTGCAGTGGCATGATCACAACTCACTGCAGCCTTGACTTTCGGGGTGCAGGTGATCCTCACACCTCAACCTCCTGAGTAGCTGGGAGTACAGGCACATGCCACCATGCCCAGCTAACTTTTTGTATTTTTAGTAGAGAAGGGATTTGACCATGTTACCCAGGCTGGTCTTGAACTCTGGGGCTCAAGCAATCTGCCCACCTCAGCATCCCAAAGTGTTGGGATTATAGGTGTGAGCCGCTGCATCTGGATTTCTCATTTTTATATTTTGCATTTCTAGATATTTTGGTTGTTTTTCCAAAGCTGCTACATTACTTTGTAGAGTATCTTATTCCCCACAGGTGTTTTCAGCTCTGAGTTGTTTTAAAACCTGCGTCTGCTGTCGCCGGTATCTGAAGCCTGTATGGGTCTATTTTTGCAGATTTTCACCAATGTGTGCTGTTCCTTTGTGTACTGGTTGTCTTTGACTGCTTGTGGTTTATTGTCCTTGAAAAATTATTTGTGAGGATTTTCCAAAACCTAGGCTACATGTGCCTGACTGAGAGAGGCTTTGCCAGGCACCAGGAGACACCATGGTCAAGGACCTCCTCAATCGAAGTCATAGCCTCATTGTCTGAGCCAGGCTTCGTGCACTCAGTATATATTGGTATAAGGGCTGGTTTTTGTTTTTTGTTGTTGCTGTTGTTGTTGTTTTTTGAGATGGAATTTCACACTTGTTGCCCAGGCTGGAGTGCAATGGCATGATCTCAGTTCACTGCAACCTCCGCCTCCTGGGTTCAAGCTATTCTCTTGCTTCAGCCTCCCAAGTAGCTGGGATTACAGGCTCCCGCCATCACGCCTGGCTATTTTTTTGTATTTTTAGTAGAGACCGGGTTTCACCATGTTGGCCAAGCTGGTCTTGAACTCCTGACCTCAGGTGATCCACCCGCCTCGGCCTCCCAAAGTGCTGGGATGATAGGTGTGAGCCCCTGCGCTTGGCCGGGGCTGGTTTTTGGATATGATTCTCAGGGCTGTCTTTCTTTACCCTTCTGCTCTGCTGAAGCCCACAGCAGCCTAGTCCCCTTGGGGGCGGGGGAAGGGTTTAAATCTATCCATATATCTCAGAAGGTGAAGCCTTTTGGTGTTCCAGCTTAACATGGGAAACGTTTCGTATAAAACACCCCATCTTAGGTGGACCCTGCCATTGTCCCTCTTGTCTCTCACAGAACTGGACCGAAGTCTGGATGGATGCAATTGACACATATCTCAGGGTGTAAGTGGTTTTGCTTCTCTGACATTCTGTTTACCTGTCTGGTGTTAGGTAGAATTTCTTCTAAAAATTGGCCTGGAGCGCCTTCCCACCCCCCACCCTGTTAAATTGTTTCTTAAGATCTGAGTAACAGTAGAGAAATACCATATTCCTGAATAAGAAGACTCAAAATCATACATTAATATTCTCTGTAAACTAAATTATATAAATTACATAGTCACCCTAAATTAATATATAAATATAATGCAATTCCAAATAATGTTTGTAGCTTTATTTTACGTGCTGATATCTGATAGAGCAAGTCTCTGCTTGTTATTAGTTTTTCCCCCAAAAGCCTTGACTATCTTCAAGGATTTGTTATTCTAGATCATGTGTCAACAAACTATGGGCCCATGGTCCAAATCCAGGTGACTGTCTGCTTTTGTAAATAAAGTTTTGTTGAAGCACAGCCACAGCCATTTGTTTATATATTGTCCATTGGCTGCTTTTGAGCTAGATTTGAGTAGTTGCAACAGAATCCAGATGACCCAGAAACCTCAAATGTTTTCTGTCTGGTCCATTGTAGAAAAAGCTCACCCATCCTATTCTTGGTGGTGGTTAAGGAAGCTGACTGTATTCAAATCCTCCCTCCTACCACTTACCAGCCACGTGACCTTGGGGAAGGTGTGTGTGTGTGTGTGTGTGTGTGTGTGTGTGTGTGTGTGTGTGGTTCCTGGTATTTACTAAGCTCTATTGATGGTGTCTTTTCAGGTAGGCTTTGTAGTTTTCTTTCTATTTTTTGCACATTAAAAATAATTTAATCGATGATGCTTTATGGTTTTTTCTTTTTCTTTTTTTTTTTGGTCATTGTAAATGACACTTTTTCCATCTCTCCACGTCCTAACTATGGTGTTCAGCCCTTTTTGAGGCTTGAAGTGATTGGCTTTGTCAACATTGTTACATAATTGCAACTGATCATACATGTGGGATGTGTTGTTACTATCATATGACATGCAGACAATTTAGCAACATGACACTCACTGATGTCATAGTAAGACATTGTAATGGGAACTCATGTATAGACAAAAGATTAGACAAAGGATTCTAAAAAAAGGCATCTTTCATAACTATGCCATTTATTCTGGGTGTGCCAGTCAGGATAGGCAAGGTTAGGCTGCAATAACGTACAGCGCCAAAACTTCAGTAGCTTAAAACAACAAAGACTTAAGAGTCACTTTCATGTCTAAAGCAGGTTTCTGGGTTGGGGAGGGGTATTGGGGATCTGTTCCTTGTGGTTGATGGAGCCAGGCTGATGGAGCCTCCATAGCAACACTTGCTTCCTTCTAGAAGAAGGAAGGGGATGTGGTGGGTCATGCGCAAGCTTCCACCAGGAAATGATAAACATAACTTCCGCTACTGTTTCATGTTCAGAGTAAGTCCTAGGCCCCACCTAACTTCAAAGAGCAAGGAGGTATTTCCACATGCCCAGAAGGAGAAGAATAGGAACTCTGGGAAGTCCCGAGAGCTTCCTCAGGCTGCCCTTCTCGTCACCAGCATTCATTTCTTTTTCTCCACACACACAGAGCATACTCCCCGCCATGGGAGAAAAGCCAAAGTCCTAGCTCAGAGTGGGGGATCAATGGCTTGCTCATTGCTCACCGGGGGTTCTTGAGATCTTGAGATCCGGCTCTTACCCCAGACCGGTGGAATTCTAGTGCCTCAAACCAAGCTGGCTCCTATGAGGAATGTGAGGCCAAGAAGTTGTGTTCCCTGTACCCCAACCCAGTCACCCTAGGGATAGCTCCTGGTTTGCTCTGCTGAGTGTCCTTGGTAAACTGTACCTTCCATATCATGCGTGTAACACAGTGCCCATTTTCTCCAAGCCCACAGCCCACTATTAAAGGAAATATGGTCGGGTGCAGTGTGGCTCACTCCTGTAATCCCAGCACTTTGGGAGGCTGAGGTGGGAGGATCGCTTGAGCCCAGGAGTTCGAGACCAGCCTGGGCAACATGGCAAAACCCCATCTCTACAAAAAATACAAAAATTAGCCTGCTGTGGTGGTGCATGCCTGTAGTTGCAGCTACTCAGGAGGATGAAGTGGGAGAATCGCTTGGGTCTGGGAAGTTGAGGCTGCAGTGAGCCTAAATTGTGTTACTGCACTCCAGACTGGGCAGCAGAGTGAGACCCTGTCTCAAAAAATATATTAAAATTTTTTTTTTTTTTTTTTTTGAGACGGAGTCTCGCTCTGTCGCCAGGTTGGAGTGCCATGGTGCGATCTCCGCTCACTGCAAGCTCCGCCTCCCAGGTTCATACCATTCTCCTGCCTCAGCCTCCTGAGTAGCTGAGACTACAGGCGCCCGCCACCACGCCCGGCTAATTTTTTGTATTTTAGTAGAGACGGGGTTTCACTGCGTCAGCCAGTATGGTCTCCATCTTCTGACCTTGTGATCCGCCTGCTTCGGCCTCCCAAAATGCTGGGATTACAGGCGTGAGCCACCGCACCCAGCTGAGGCTGTTGTTTTAAGCCACCCCGCTTGTGGCACTTTGTGCCAGCCTAAAATAATATTTTTTTTTTTTTTTTTTTTGAGACGGAGTCTCGCTCTGTCCCCCAGGCTGGAGCATAGTGGCCGGATCTCAGCTCACTGCAAGCTCCGCCTCCCGGGTTTACGCCATTCTCCTGCCTCAGCCTCCCGAGTAGCTGGGACTACAGGTGCCCACCACCTCGCCCGGCTAGTTTTTTGTATTTTTTTTTAGTAGAGACGGGGTTTCACCGTGTTAGCCAGGATGGTCTCGATCTCCTGACCTCGTGATCCGCCCGTCTCGGCCTCCCAAAGTGCTGGGATTACAGGCTTGAGCCACCGCGCCTGGCCTAAAATAATATTTTTTAAAAGAAACTATAGTGTTGTCCTTACTGGGAGTTAACAGGGAGTTCAGTATTTGCTCTTCCACATCCCCAAGACTGGTGGAGTGTCTGCCGATGATGCTGATAGCAATCTTCTTTTTTTCTTTTTGGAATAGGGTCCCTCTCATCACCCAGGCTGGAGTGCAGTGGCAAAATTTGGGCTCACTCCAGCCTCAAACTCCTGGGCTCAAGTGATCCTCCCACCTCACCCCCCTAACTGCTGGGACTTACAGGTGCAAGCCATCACATTCGGCTAATTTTTTTATTTGTTGTAGAGATAGGGTCTCTCTATGTTGTTCAGGCTGGTCTTGAACTCCTGTGCTCAAGTGATCCTCCCACTTTGGCCTCCCAAAGGTCTGGGAATTGCAGGCATGCGTCACCATGCCCAGCTGACTTTTTAATCTCTAGTGCCATAGTCTTTCATGCTCCCGACCAGAGGTGGCCCAGCCTGGAGTCTTCAGGCTTCTGTAATTCTGGTTGTCTTTGATTGTGGTTTATTGTCCTTGAAAAATTATTTGTGAGGGTTTCCCAAAGCCTAGGCTACATGTGCCTGGCTGAGAGAGGCTTTGCAATTCTGCATATGGAGATCACAATGAAAGCACTGTATCCATCGTTGAAATCCACATAATGAGGAATAAGACATTGATGTTGCAGGTTTCTTTGTGGCCAAGCACCTATTAGTGTGGCAGGCTGAGATTCAGTCCATTATGGAGAAAGGGAAGGCTGGGGTTGTTTGTGCTGCCTTTTGTTTGTTTGTTTGTTTGTTTGTTTTTTGAGACAGAGTCTTACTCTGTTGCCCGGGCTGGAGTGCAGTGGTGCGATCTCAGCTTACTGCAACCTCTGCCTCCCGGGTTCGAGTGATTATCCTGTCTCAGCCTCTTGAGTAGCTGGGATTACAGGAGCCCGCCACTACGCCCAGCTAATTTTTTGTATTTTTAGTAGAGAGGGGTTTCACCATGTTGGCCAGGCTGGTTTCAAACTCCTGACCTCGTGATTTGCCCGCCTTGGCCTCCCAAAGTGCTGGGATTACAGGTGTGAGCCACCGCGCCCAGCTGTTTGTGCTTCTAATGGACATCTTGAATGGTACTCAAGCCTGCAGCCTCCTCCTGGCACCTGCTCTGAGCCTGGGACCTGAGAGGTTGCTCACCATGGCAACCCAAGAGGATATAGGGAGCTCTTTTCCTTTCACAAGCCTTAACCCTCAGTGTGACTGATTTTGAAGATAGGGCCTTGAAGGATGCAATTAAGGTTAAATCTGTCTGTGTGATACTTTTCAACCCTGTCTGTGCATGTGACCAGCGCTGCAAGTAAGATGGGACCTGCTTTCCTCTCACTCCCCCCTGATGCTGCTCTTCATCCTGAGAGATGCTGCCAACGGATGGTAGCACAGGCGTGGAGAGGAGAAGGTCACAGAGCGGGCAGAAACAGTGTTCTCTGAAAGTGAGAAATGGCATGTCCTGGTTGGCTGAGTCTGCAATTATCATTATGGGGTGGGATGTAGCCATCAGAGGATTAGTCATCATTAGTCATCAGGTGAGGAGAGAGTCTGATGCCATCAAGGCCAGCTTCTCTCCCAGTGTTGGCATGTCCCCCAGAGCATCCTTGGAGGATGGTACAGCGATGGGGAACTCACTACCTCTCCAGACAGTTCAACTGTTAGATTGTACACTGAGCTGACTGCCTCCTCATACCCTGTAGCAGTTAGTGTCAACACTGTGCCCTCTGCCCCAGGCACCCCCTCCAGGTTAAAGGATCCTAAGCTTGCTAAACTCCAGCTGTGTGTATGTGGCATTAGCATGGGTGGCTGTTCCATTTCTGGCTCCTTGGGTCTCCCTGCCACATCCAGGAGACAGGTGTGGACAGCATAGGTAGCCCCTATGGGCTTTTGGACTCTGGCCCAGGGCTTCTCCACGCTGACCGCCTCTGTGGGCCGCTCCTTGCCCAAGGTCTCCTCTGGTCTCAGCCGTCTGGGCACCTGCCAACTCCTTTGACTCAAGGACCTTATTTAGAAAATTCTCTTCGTGCAGTGACAATGAGTGTACTCCATGTAGCATTTCTCAAACTATAACGTGGCCAGGAATCGCTTGGGTTCTGGTTAAAATGCCCAACTGGGTGAAGTTTGATTGTCTGTGTCGGGTTCCATGTCACAGCTATGCTAGATTTGTAAACTGAATCAGAGCACATTCTCTTGTTTTCTGGATGGTTTCTTTTTTTTTTTTTTTTTTTTTTTTTTGAGATCTGGAGTCTCGGCCTGTTGCCCAGGCTGGAGTGCAGTGGCTGGATCTCAGCTCACTGCAAGCTCCGCCTCCCCGGTTCCCGCCACTCTCCTGGCTCAGCCTCCTGGAGTAGCTGGGACTCAGCCAAGCACCTCACCCGCTAGTTTGTATTTTTTTAGTGGAGATTTAACACCCATATTAGCCAGGATGGTCTCGATCTGCCGACCTCGTGATCCGCCCGTCTCGGCCTCCCAAAGTGCTGAGATTACAGGCTTGAGCCACCGCGCCCGGCCTTCTGGATGGTTTAAACAGCCTACAAACATTCTTTGAAAGTCTGTGAGAGCTTGTCTACTAAACTCTCTGACCCACACCCTTTTGGGAAATAGTCGTCTGTCAGTTTTAAAGCTGGTTCCGTGGTTTTTTACTTCTCTTTTATAACAATTCTCGTTTTTCTATAAAAGTATGCTGTTATGGATTGAACTGCATCCCTCTCAAGTTCGTATGCTGAAGCCTGTGACCTCCAAGTATCTGAGACAGGTCTCAGTCGATTTAGAAAGTTTATTTTGCCAAAATTAAGGATGCGCCCGTGACACAGCCTCAGGAGGTCGTGACAACATGGGCCCAAGGTGGTCGGGGCACAGCTTGGTTTTATACATTTTAGGGTGACATGAGACGTCAATCAATATATGTAAGATGAACATGAATTCCATCCGGAAAGGCGGGACGACAACAAAGGTGGGGAGGGGCTTCCAGGTCGTAGGCAGATAAAAGACAAACAGTTGCATTCTTCTGCGTTTCCGATTAGTCTTTCCAAAGGAAGCATTCAGATAGCATTATCTCAGTGAGCAGAGGGAAGACTGAATAGAATGGGAGGCAGATTTGCCCTGACCAGTCCCCAGCTTGACTTTTCCCTTTAGCTTAATGATTTTGGGGTCCCAAGATTTATTTTTCCTTTCACAAACCTTAACCTTCAATGTGACTGATTTTGGAGATAGGGCCTTGAAGGATGCAGTTAAGGTTAAATGAGGTCATAAGGATGAGGCCCTGATCTCACAGGACTGGTGTCCCTGGGAGAAGAGGAGGAGACACTAGAGCTCCTTCTGCTCCTGCACAGAGGAAAGGCCAGTTGTGCACAGAGCAAAAAAGGCTGACATCAGCAAGTCAAGAAGCAAGGCCTTACCTTTCCCTGCTGGCATCTTGGTCTTGGACTTGCAGCTTCCAGAACTGTGAGAAAGAAATTTCTGTTGGTTAAGCCACCCAGTCTGTAGTATTTCCGTAGGGCAGCCCGAGCTGAGGAAGACACTTGTGTTCTCCACTGAACTCTCCCAGCTGACTAGTACACTGCATACATTTAATACTCTTCTAATCTGAAACCTCTCCTCTGTGTCTTTGATTACATTTCCTTGACTTCTCTAATGTGTTTTTGCCTCTCTCGCTCACTTGCTTCCTGCCCCCTTCCCCTGCCACCCTCCAACTCACCTTTTTTTTTTTTTTTTTGAGATGGAGTCTCGCCCTGTCACCCAGGCTGGAGTGCAGTGGTGCGATCTCAGCTCACTGCAACCTCCACCTCCTGGATTCAAGCGATTCTCCTGCCTCAGCCTCCCAAGTAGCTGGGATTACAGGCGCCTGCCACCATACCCGGCTGATTTTTGTATTTTTAGTAGAGAGAGGGTTTCGTCATGTTGGCCAGGCTGGTTTCAAAGTCCTGACCTCAGGTGATCCACCTGCCTCGGCCTCCCAAAGTGCTGGGATTACAGGCGTGAGCCACGTGCCCGGCTATGTGCCCCATCCCTTTATTGGGCTTCCACAAGGCTGGGTATCCGACAGCTGTTTACAAGAAACCGAGTCTTAGATTTATCAGTTCTATGGATTTTTATGTTTTCTATTTCATTAGTTTTTATCTTTACTTCTGCTTCTCTCCCTGCGTTTATCGTGTTGCTTATTTTCTAGCTCCTTAAGTTGGATGCTTCATTTGCCTTCAGTCTTCTTTGTTGAGTAACAGAAACATTTGGAGCTATGGGGAATACTTCGGTTTCATTCCCTAAGTATTGCTACATGGCGTTCCAATTATTATGTTCTGAATGGCCCATAACTGCAGTTTTGTTCCTTTCTTTGATCCAAGTTATTTAGGCATAAATTTTCAACTGATTTCATTTTTTTGTTGTTGTTGTCTATCCTTTTGTTTTTAATTTCTGTTTTTATTGCATGGTGGCTAGATAATGTGGCCTGAGAAAACGATGGTTTGTTAGTGCTTGTGAGGTGTTCTTGGTGGCCTAAAATGTCATCAGTTTTGGTGGGGCACGGTGGCTCACGCCTGTAATCCCAGCACTTTGGGAGGCCGAGGCGGGTGGATCACGAGGTCAGGAGATCGAGACCCTCCTGGCTAACAAGGTGAAACCCCGTCTCTACTAAAAATACAAAAAATTAGCCGGGTGTGGTGGCGGGCGCCTGTAGTCCCAGCTACCTAGGAGGCTGAGGCCGGAGAATGGCGTGAACCTGGGAGGCGGAGCTTGCAGTGAGCTGAGATCGCGCCACTGCACTCCAGTCTGGGCGACAGAGCCAGACTCCGTAACAACAACAACAAAGTATCATCAGTTTTGGCCATTTCCTTACAGATGTTTGAATTAAATTGTCTTTCCTGTTTATACCTATTTGTTAAATGAAGCTTGTTTTTCCAAGCTGGCCTTGCATGGAATGCGAGTCCTACAAGTTGCTCTGGGGATTGTCACACCGTACCTTCTCCTGGGGAATCTCAGTGAACATCAGCACAGATCCAAGAAGGCCTCAGGAAAACCATGAACCTTTGCTTCACTCAGTGTCTCCCAGGTGCAGCCTTTTCTCCTTAGTGCCTGTCGCTACCTCTAGCTAGTTTCCTGTGGAACATAGTTGAGAAAACTGTGTTTTAGGGTTTTCTCCTATTTCTTGGGAAGCAACTATTTGTTAAGGGTCATCAGGACTCATTCCTCAGATGTAACCTCACTCTGTCTCACCAAGGCCGGTGTGCAGTGGCGCAATCTTGGCTCACTGCAGCCTTTACCTCCTGGGTTCAAGTGATTCTCCTGCCTCAGCCTCCCGAGTAACTGGGTTTACAGGTGCCCGCCACCATGCCCAGCTAATTTTTGTATTTTTGGTAGAGATTGGGTTTCACCATCTCTACTAGTTGGCTAGGCTGGTCTCAAACTCCTGACCTCAGGTGATCCACCTGCCTTGGCCTCCCAAAGTGCTGGGATTACAGGCGTGAGCCACTGTGCCTGGCCAACCTCTTCCTTTTTTTTTTTTTTTGAAACAGAGTCTTGCCCTGTCACCTAGGCTGGAATGCAATGGCTCGATCTCAGCTCACTGCAACCTTTGCCTCCCAGGTTCAAGTGATTCGCCTGCCTCAGCCTCCCGAGTAGCTGGGATTACAGGTGCACACCACCATGTCCAGCTAATTTTTTTGTATTTTTAGTAGAGATAGGGTTTTACCATGTTGGCCAGGCCAGTCTCAAACTCCTGACTTTGTGATCTGCCTGCCTCGGCCTCCCAAAGTGCTGGGATTATAGGCATAAGCCACTGCATCTGGTCAACTTCTTCCTTTTTAAAACAAATTAGAGATGGAGTCTTGCTTAGTCGCCTAGGTTGGAGTGCAGTGGTGCAACCATATCTCACTGTAGCCTGGAACTCCTGGGCTCAACCAATCTACCTGCCACAACTGGCTAAGATTTTAAAATTTGTTTAAGAGACAAGGTCTCACTATGTTGCCCAGGCTAGTCTTGAACTCTTGGCTTCTGCCTTAGCCTCCCGAGTAGCTGGGATTGCAGGTATGAGCCACAGTGCCCAGTTGACCTCATCCTTTTCATCTCTGAGCCCATCTGTGAGTGCTGAGCTGCTTTTCTGCTGGAGTGGAGCATGTCCGTGTGACTTCTGTCTGATGCTGAGGCAGTCTCGGTTCAGGCTGGCTTTGCTGTCCTTTTGCTCTTGGAGGCTTAGTTATCTGGGGGACCCAATGGAGGAGTGAAACTGCGTAGTGATTTTACCGATGGCACCCAAGGGTTTTTTTCTTTGTTCTAGCAGCCCAAAGTTAGCTGGACCTCAGGAACAACCCACAC
Organism: Papio anubis; assembly: GCF_008728515.1. Classification (NCBI taxonomy): domain Eukaryota; kingdom Metazoa; phylum Chordata; class Mammalia; order Primates; family Cercopithecidae; genus Papio; species Papio anubis. Next base: position 70,949,034 of record NC_044991.1, read on the forward strand.
CTCATTCCACCATCAGCGCAGGAGGGCGTGAGATGTGGCCACAGCCTGCGGCACCATGGGATGGGCCAGCCCTCCTGCCCTTTTGGCAGGGCCAACATCAATGCTGAGCTTTAGTCCTCGGTGATACCCGGTGGCATTTGCTTCCCTGCCACCTGCTGCTTTGAGCTTGCCAGTTTTGTGGAGTCCTACTGGTATTATGCTAGAGTTCTTCCAGAAGTAGACCCTAAGACGAGATTTCAGATATAAGTAGTTCATTCGGGAAGTGCAGGTAAGGCTGTAGGAGAAAGAGTAAGGAAGATGCATTTATAGATGCACTCACATACCAGTATTTAAAACTAACAAGAGTCAAAAATTATAACCATTTTTGTATTTTCTTTTTTTTTTTGAGATGGAGTTCCACTCTTGTTGCCCAGGGTGGAGTGCAATGGTGTGATCTCGGTTCACTGCAACCTCCGCCTCCCGGGTTTAAGTGATTCTCCTGCCTCAGCCTCCCAAGTAGCTGGGATTACAGGCATGTGCCACGATGCCTGGCTACTTTTTTGTATTTTTAGTAGAGACAGGGTTTCTCCATGTTGGTCAGGCTGGTCTCGAACTCCCGACCTCAGGTGATCCAACCCCTCTGGCCTCCCAAAGTGTTGGGATTACAGGTGTGAGCCACTGCGCCCAGCCTTATTTGTATTTTCTAAAGTTTTAATGGGCATATCTTTCTGTAACAAGAAAAATCAAGCAAAAATTGTATTTAGAAAAACATGGAAACTAGTAAAGACTTTCAAAGGTCAAAGTGTGAAAAATCCCCCACGTGATTCAGCTGTCTACTTCGGTGGGCATCTGAGGCCTTTAGGGGAAACTATGGGAAGTGATACAAAACACACAACTCAGAACTACTCCAACCAAGGGGTCGGGGAGCTGGGGCATTTACACCCCAACCCTCAAGAGAGTCGTTTGTTAAAAGCTATTTCTGGGGTTGTGAGATAGGAGGTGAGACTTGACTCCAGAGGTGGGGCTCAAACACTGGACTAGATTGAGGACTAGCTAAAACAGGGCTGGGGTGAAAACAGTTTTCAATCTGTCACAGCCACCAGTGTGTTAAGTCAGTTTACTGTTGCCATGGCAACACCCGGGGTTACCACCCCTTTTCAAGGCAATGACCACAAAGTTACCACCCTTTCCCTAAAAATTTATGCATTAACTGCCCTTTAATCTGCATGCAATTAAAAGTATGTGTAGGCCGGGCGCAGTGGCTCAAGCCTGTAATCCCAGCACTTTGGGAGGCCGAGACGGGTGGATCACGAGGTCAGGAGATCGAGACCATCCTGGCTAACGCAGTGAAACCCCGTCTCTACTAAAAAAATACAAAAAAACTAGCCGGGCGAGGTGGCAGGCGCCTGTAGTCCCAGCTACTCAAGAGGCTGAGGCAGGAGAATGGCGTGAACCCAGGAGGCGGAGCTTGCAGTGAGCTGAGATCTGGCCACTGCACTCCAGCCCGGGCGACAGAGCGAGACTCCATCTCCAAAAAAAAAAAAAAAAAAAAAGTATGTGTAAATATGATTGCAAAAGTGCCCTAAGCAACTACTGTCTGCCTACGGGTAGCCCTGCTGTGCAGGAACAGTCACAGAACTATAACACCGTCTCTTCAATAAAGCTGTTTTCTTTTACCTCTGACTTACCCTTGAATTCTTTCCTGGGCAAAGCCAAGAACCTTTGTGGACTGAGCTCCACTTTGGGGCTTGCCTGCCCTGCATCATAAGGTCTTTGGCAGTTCCAACCTGCCAGGCATGGGCAATTCTGGGAGCAACAGCCTCATTTCTAGTTGCAGAGGCTGGAAGTGGAAGCTGGCCAGAGCACACTGAAAAGTCACAGGGATACAGGTGGGGTGCAGGCTACTTGTGCCATGGGTCCCTCTAACTTCAGAGATTCATTTCTTCTTACTTGATGACTTACGGGGTAGTCAGTCCCACAGATGCTTAAACAGCCAGCATTTAAAAAATCATTGATTTGTAGCATCTGCCAATTTCCATGGTGTAAATATTCCCACCATGGCCAATTTCAAGCTACGAGTGGTTTAACAGCTGTCAACAGGTGAGGAGAACAGTAAAGTGACACTCCTAGAGATAGACCTGTAGCAAGTGGCAGAGTTGGGGGTGCAGCCCAAGCCTGCCAAACTAAAATACTCTTGCGCTTTTTTTTTTTTTTGAGATGGAGTCTCGCTCTGTCACCCAGGCTGTAGTGCAGTGGCAAGATCTCAGCTCACTGCAACCTCTGCCTCCTGGGTTCAAGTGATTCAGCAGCATGAAAACAGACTAATATAGCCATGTTGGTCTGGCTGGTCTCCAACTGCCGACCTCAGGTGATCTCCTCATCTCAGTCTTCCAAAGTGCTGGGATTATAGGCATGAACCACCGCACGCAGCGGCCTACTCTTGCGCTTTTCATGACATCAAGTTCAGGTGAGCTCAGGCATTTACGATATTGACCTTGTGGGTCAAAGATCTCCGGTGGGGAGACAGACAGACATCCTTCTGATCAGGATACAGTGAGTGCAAGGATGAGGGGACAGCCGGCTGCTACCTTTCAGATGAGAACGGAGCTGGCCTGGATAAACAGGAACCAACAGGCTGTAGGAAGGGTGTTCCAGGCAGGTGGACCAGCACGAGCGAAGCACCGAGGCAGTAAGAGTGGCCGGGCTGGGAACTATATATGAGATGTCCCCTACAAAGTGGGACAGGGGAGGGGTGGAAATGCACATGGAGTTCAGGCCTGAGGGCACCCTTGCTGGGTGCTGAAGTGATGGGGAGCTGAGGAAGGCTTCAAGTAAGGAAGTGATGTGGACAGGTTTCCATCTTATTTTCTGTCTCTGGGGCCTGTGGTGTTAACAGCAGCGAGACAAGGCAGGGGGCCTGGTTAGGGGGCTAAGGAGGCAGAGATTAGCCTGGCGTGGTGGCTCACACCTATAATCCCAGCACTTTGGGAGGGTAAGGTGGGTGGATTACTTGAGCCCAGGAGTTCGAGACCAGCCTGGGCAATATAGTAAGCCTCCATCTCTACAAAAAATGAAAAAATTAGCCAGGCATGGTGGTACACACCTCTGGTCCCACCTACTATGGAGGCTGAGGTGGGAGAATTGCTTGGGCCCAGGGGGTTGAGGCTGCAGTGAGCTGTGATTGTGCTGCTATACTCCAGCCTCGGCAATAGAGCTAGCCCTTGTCTCAAAAAAAAAAAAAAAAGAAAAAGAAAAAAAAAAGGCAGAGATTAGAGAAATCTGCCCAGAGAGGTGGTCTATAGAAGCCCACCCACAAAAAGCCATGGTCTAAGCACAGCTGGACTGTACAGTAACCCAAGCACACAGCAACCACCATTCTTAAGCACAACAGGAGGATCCCCTCTGAAAGGCCAGGGCAGGAGAACACATCCCAGACAGAAGGCAGGACCCCCTGCCAGCCCCTCCCAGCCCCTCTCCCCTGGTGAGGGCCACACTGTGGCAGAGGGTAAGGAGAATTGGATTCAAAACCTAATAGACTGGTGGCTTTGAACAAAGCAATGCCCCTCCAGTGCAGGCTTCTTATCTGTAAACTGAAGACTGATTAGAAGATTGTATTAAACACTGCCATGCTCAGGACAATCTTTTCCTAGACTAGGCATTTAGCAAAGGTGAAGCTGATTGAATTGGGAAGTAAATTCCAGCCGTGTGGTTTCAGCTATCCTGGTCTTTCAGCCTTGTGGAAATGTGAGTGAGTCGGTGTGGGCCAGTTCCACTGGACATAGCACTGGGCCGATTCCTCACTCTGCCGGGTCCGCCTTATGTTCCAGTTCACCTCGAGGTGAAGCATGTGTCTGGCCTCCTCGCTGGTTTACATGTGAATATAGATTTTCCTGTGTTTTTCCTTTGACCATTTTAGGAAGCATTTGGCAGGGAGCTGTTAAATGGATCCCAGAGTCAGTCATCTGGAAATCCCTTTGCTTTTAACCTTTAGGTAGCATTTCACTGGTGGTGGGCTTTTTGTAAACGAGCTATTTGTATATGGGGAGGGAAAGCTCTGCCCTTTGCTCTCACTCTGTCTTCTCTCCAGGAGGAGCCGCTGACCTGGGATTCCAGATTGAGGAACCCACTTTTCCTGGTGGGAAGGTCGCTCCCTCTTTTACTTTACTCCTCCTAGGTCTGGGAAGGGGCTATCTGCCCCTTTCTTGGCTCTCATTTTCTAACACACCCATTGTGGCGTGCTGGGTTGCTACATGCGATCCAGGAGGCCAAGTTAAATTTCAGATAAACAATGAATACTTTTGTTTTAGCACAATGTCCCAAATATTGCTTGGGACATATTTATATTTTTAAAAAGTTTAGGCTGGGCGTGGTGGCTCACACCTGTAATCCTAGCACTTTGGGAGGCCGAGGTGGGTGGATCACCTGAGGTCAGGAGTTCATGACTAGCCGGACTAACATGTTGACACCCTGTCTCTACTAAAAATACAAAAATTAGCTAGGTGTGTTTTCCATTTTCTTTTGTTTCTTTTGAGTATCTGTTCCTTGGAACTTCATGAGGAAGGTTAATGGGCGCCTGTAATCCCAACTACTCTGGAGGCTGAGGCGGGAGAATCGCTTGAACCTGGGAGGTGGAGGTTGCAGTGAGCCGAGACTGCACCATTGCACTCCAGCCTGGGCAGCAAGAGCGAAGCTACGTCTCACAAAAAAAAAAAAAAAAAAGTTTAGTGTTTGTGTGAAATTCAAATTTAACTAGGCGTCTTCTATTTTTATTTGCTGAATCTGGCAACCCATATACTCTAAGGACTATTCTAAGGGGTTCTCTGGAACAGCTGGCCGTCAGATCCAGATTTGGGTTTCCAGGGAGCCTCTGGTTAGGTCTCCAACGTCATTATAATGATGTGGAAACATGTTTTCCATTGTCTTTTGTTTCTTTTGAGAGTCTGTTCCTTGGAACTTCATGAGGAAGGTTAATGGGCCGGGTAGGACTTGGGTATTCCCTCCAGTAAGCTGCCATCTTATGTCATTAAAACCTCCCTTTGGCTAGGCGCGGTGTCATGTGGCTGTAGTTCAAGCCACTCAGGAGGCTGAGGCGGGAGGATTGCTTGAACCTAAGAGTTCAAGTCCAGTCTGGGCAGCATAGCAAGGCCTTGTCACTGAAAAAAAGGCCCTGTCACTGAAAAAATCAAAACAAAACGACCAAGCCAAAAACAAAACACTAAACACCTCATTTCTTTGAGGTCTAACAATTTGTAGTTTAGATTTTGTTTTTTGATTCAACCTAAGCATTTCAGATGAATTTAACTCATGCACATTTATTATGACAGCTGTTATGTGTGGTCTTCTGTTATCTTGTTATGCTTTTTGTTTTTAGGGAGCCATGTTTTCTTGAATTAGTTTTCTTTGGTGTCTTAGAAGTTATACATCCTTTATTATATCAGAGGTTATTTTAAGTAGAAAAACATTGAGACCATTTTGTTTACTTATCAAATGGCAAGAATAAAAATAACCATAATACCATCTCATTGGTTGACAACATGACTCATCTACTTCCATTCATTCCCTTAAACCAGGAGTCTTGATTCCTTTCTTTTCCTCCTTCCCTATGTCAAATCCATTATCAAGTCCTGTAACTCTTAACTTCTGACCAGTTTTTGGATCTGTCCAATTCATCCTCATCACTAATACTCCAGGACTATTGACCATTATCTCATGATCTCATGCCCAATCTAAGATATGATTCCCCATGCCATTCTTCTTTTACTTCCTTTCATATATTTCTTTCTTTTTATTTATTTGTTTATTATTTATGTATTTATTTTTGAGACGGATACTCCATTTGTCTCCCAGGCTGGAGGGCAGTGGCATGATCTTGGCTCACTGCAACCTCTGCCTCCCGGGTTCAAGTGATTTTCCTACCTCAGCCACCCAAGTAGCTGGGATTACAGGTGTGCACCACCACACTCGGCTAATTTTTTTGATATTTTTAGTAGAGACAGGGTTTCACCATGTTGGCCAGGCTGGTCTTGAACTCCTAACCTCAAGTGATGCACCTGCCTCGGCCTCCCAAAGTGCTGGAATTATAGGCGTGAGACACCATACCTGGCCCTTTTCATATACTTCACATTTGGGGAAATTATTTGGGATTTTCAGAACCAGATGATTATGACCTTCCTGCCCCAACCTAGTCATTAATAAAAAATTATTTTAACATATTGTGTATCTTCAGCTTTAATATTTATTTTGGACATTTGCAATAGGTTTCATACCTCATTATTTGTAGTCAGCCCTGTATTTTTGCATTTTCATGGTTGGTTTTTATTTTCTCTGTACTGTTTCTTCCCTATTTCTGAATTTGCTGTTTGGACTCCTCAATCTTATTCTCTGCTGCTAGGCCATCAAATGCTGGAGTCCTATGAGCTTAGTTTTCTCTTCTCTCTTATTGTCTAGATGTAGATAACTCACCAATATGCATCTGGAGGTCTAAACCATCTGCTTAGTGCAAGCCTGTGAATCCACCTTGGATATCTCATGGATACCTCACACTTAACCTTCTCAAAACCAATCTAAAACTGACCTTCCCACCCTAACCTGGTCCTGTTTCAGAGTCTCCATCTGTACTAGTCAGGGTTCTCCAGAGAAACAGAATGAACAGCATTTGAAAAATGAGGAATTGGCTCCCATGATTACGGAAGCTGAGAAGTCCCATGATTTGCCATCTGCAAACTGGAGACCTAGGAAACCTGATGGTAGAATTCAGTTCAAGTCTAAAGGCCTGAGAAGCAGGGGAGATGATGATATAAATCCTGGTTGGAGGACCGGAGAAGATGAGAAGAGAAATATCTCAGCTCAAGCGATGAGTTAGGAAAAAAGGGACAAATTCCTCCTTCCCCTGCCTTTCGTTCTATTCAGGCCCTCAGTGGATTGGATGGTGCCCACCCACATTAGGGAGGGCCACCTCCTTCACCGAGTTCAGTGATTCAAATGCTCATCGCAGCCAGAAACACTGTCACAGGCACACCCAGGAACAGTGTTTAATCTGGGTACCCTGTGGCCCAGGCAAGTTGACGAATAAAATTAACCATCACCCATTTCCTCTGCTGACTTCACCTCTCCACTTCCATTCAGTCCTGCAAACCAGGAGTTTTGATTCCTTTCTTTTCCACCTCCCCCATGTCTAATCCATCACCAAGTCCTCCTACTCTTAACTTCTGAATAGCTTTTGAGTCTATCCAGTTCTCTTCATCCTCATCACCACTGTTCTAGTCCTATTGGCTATTATGTCTCACCTCGTCTAAGGCAGTAGTCTACTAACTAGTCTCCCAACTCCCTTCTGGTCTCTCTCTTCTAGACCTGACCTGGAGAGGTCTAGAAATGCGGGCAGGCTGTCCCCATTCTGCTTCCTCTACACTAAGATCTAGCCAGGATCCTTCAGGTGCCCACAAGGCCCTGCACCCTCCGAGGGCTGCCACACCTGGCCATACCTGGCATGCGCTTCCTTCTTATCCTCTCTGCACACCAGCCACACTGGCCCATCCTGGCCACTCCTGGGCTCCGTGCTCTCTGCCATCACAGGGCCTTAGCATCTCCGGCTTTCTCTTGTTTTCTTTCTTTTCGTGCAGAAGCTCCTGCCTGGCCTTTGGAGTTCAGCCTCCCCTGAACTCTCTGACTCAATTAAATTCCTCTGTTCTTTACCCTCGTAGCCTCACATGCCTTTCCTTCATAGCGTTATATGACAACTGTCATTTTATATTTATTTATTTCTATTTTCTGATGAACATCTGCCTCCCCCAGTAGACTGTCAGTCCCCAAAACATGCACCTTGTCTTTTTCAATTCGTTGCTGTATCTCCAGTGCCCAGCATAGCACCTGGTGCATAGCAGGTGCACAAGAAGTATTTGTTCTGAGTAAGTGAATGATTCAGAGCTGATCACAGCTGGAAGAGCCACTGAAGGTCATCCCTATTATTAAAAGTAGACCTCAAGGCTTAGATCCCAGGGAAGGGAGGACCCCAGAGAAGCCTGTGAGATGAGAGTCAAATTTTAGAGTGTTGCCGGGCGTGGTGGCTCACGCCTGTAATCCCAGCACTTTGGGAGGCCGAGATGGGTGGATCACCTGAGGTCAGGGGTTCGAGACCAGCCTGGCCAACATGGCAAAACCCCATCTCTTACTAAAAATACAAAAACTAGCCGGGCGTGGTGGTGCGCGTCTATAGTCACAGCTACTCGGGAGGCTGAGGCAGGAGAACTGCTTGAACCCGGAAGGCGGAGGCTGCAGTAGGTTTGTTGTGATTTTAGTTTCCTAAGCTTGGCTTGGCACAGCACACACAAAGCCACGGGGACCCAGAGCTCTGACTTACACCGTGAAGCACACGGTGGGGAAGAATGGGTGACAGTGAAGAATGTTCCCTTGCCCAGAAGGAGATGGTTCGGAAAAGACCAGATGGAGGAGGTGTGGTTAGGGATAGGAGTTACTGGGTCCCCAAGAATGAGTCCAGCACCCCATCCCTCAGGGGGTAGAAACCCACGTTAAGGTTGTAGGGATCCCAGAAGACTCACAGAGAAGCCCACTTTGGTGGAGCAGCAGTGGCACAGGGAGGTGTTGGAATGCAGTGGCCTCAGGACAGGGTCCGTGGGATCATGGACCCCTCACAGTGTGAGGGAGCAGATTAGAGTTCTCAAGCCCCTGGAGAGAGTGCGCATGTAGCTGGGGTGGATGGCTGTCCTGGATGGGCTCAGGCTCCCAGGACTGGGTGATCAGGGACCATGGCAGACCTATAGTCACCTCTGCAGAGGCAGTGGGGACTGGGGTAACTCAGACTCCAGGGAGGTCAGCGAGGAACCCTCCCAGCCAGACGACTCACCCCAGATGCTGGCGAGGTAGGTAAGCGCCTCCCCACACCAGCTGCGCCGCCTCTGGGTGGGGGGTGTGTGTGTATGCATGCCGAATGCGTGTCTGAAATCTGAATGCAGTGAGTGTTTACCCAAAGAACAGTGGAGTGAAGTGGCTGCTCTGCTTTATGTTTGCAACTGTTTCCTACCTTCAGTGGAAATGGGAGCTTAAAAGCTCAGGTAAGCCGGGGCAATGGCTCACGCCTGTAATTCCAGCACTTTGGGAGGCCAAGGTGGGTGGGTCACTTGACGTCAGAATATAGAGACCAGCCTGACCAACGTGGTGAAACCCTGTCTCTACTAAAAATACAAAAATTAGCTGGGAGTGGTGGCTTGCGCCTGTAGTCCCAGCTAACTCGGGAGGCTGAGACAGGAGAATCACTTGAATCTGGGAGGCAGAGGTTGCAGTGAGCTGAGATCACACCACTGCACTTCAGCCTAGGCGACAGAGTGACAAAAAAAAAAAAAAAAAAAAAAGGCAGTCGGTGCTGCATCCTCAGCCTACAAGCTGGTGCTGATCGGGCACGGCGAGAGCGCATGGAACCTGGAGAACCGCTTCAGCGGCTGGTACGTCGCCGACCTGAGCCCAGCGGGCCACGAGCAGGCGAAGCGTGGCGGGCACGCGCTGCGAGATGCTGGCTATGAGTTTGACATCTGCTTCACCTCAGTACAGAAGAGAGCGATCCAGACCCTCTGGACAGTGCTAGATGCCATTGATCAGATGTGGCTGCCAGTGGTGAGGACTTGGCGCCTCAATGAGCGGCACTATGGGGGTCTAACTGGTCTCAATAAAGCAGAAACTGCTGCAAAGCATGGTGAGGCCCACGTGAAGATCTGGAGGCGCTCCTATGATGTCCCACCACCTCCGATGGAGCCCGACCACCCTTTCTACAGCAACATCAGTAAGGATCGCAGGTATGCAGACCTCACAGAAGATCAGCTACCCTCCTGTGGGAGTCTGAAGGACACTATTGCCAGAGCTCTGCCCTTCTGGAATGAAGAAATAGTTCCCCAGATCAAGGAGGGGAAACGTGTACTGATTGCAGCCCATGGCAACAGCCTCCGGGGCATTGTCAAGCATCTGGAGGGTCTCTCTGAAGAGGCTATCATGGAGCTGAACCTGCCGACTGGTACTCCCATTGTCTATGAATTGGACAAGAACTTGAAGCCTATCAAGCCCATGCAGTTCCTGGGGGATGAAGAGACGGTGCGCAAAGCCATGGAAGCTGTGGCCGCCCAGGGCAAGGCCAAGAAGTGAAGGCCAGCGGGGAGGATACTGTCCCCAGGAGCACCCTCCCTGCCCATCTTGTCCCTCTGCCCCTCCCACCTGCACATGTCACGCTGACCACATCTGTAGACATCTTGAGTTGTAGCTGCAGATGGGGATTGGTGGCTCCCATTTTCATTTTAGCCATTTTGTCTTCTGCACCAACTCCCTTCGTGCAATCTAGTCAGAATAGCACTTCTAGAGCATAGGTTCTCAGTCCAAGCTGTGGAAAAGCTCCCCTTATCCAACAGAGTTTAAAGGTAGTGACTTGGGTTTTTGCGAGTTCTTTGTTTACTAAGGACTTGTGGGGAGGAATCATGCTAAGCCATGACCAATGAGGAGAAGCAACAGAGCCTCTCTGTCCCCAGGAGCCAGTCCTCTGCTCTTCCGCAGTCAGGCCACTGCCTGGGGGCTCTAGTCATTCCAGTGGAAGATGAATGTAACCTGCATGGTGTTGTGACAACTGTTTCCTTCCTGACCCTAGAGGACCTGGCTCTAGAAGTTTGGGATCAATCCTGAATTTAGTTACGTGTTACATTTACTTTTATTAAAAAAGTATAGTATATATAAATAATACAAAACAGTAACCCTTCTGGGGTTTCTTGTGGCGGTTGAAATAGTCCCACATGTGGTCATCAGAAAATAAGCCATTCCTCATACCAGTATGGGATCAGTTCCTTGACCTCTGAGGGGCAGGAGTGCTTCCTGCCTTGTTTCATGGCAGTGAAATGCCCCTTGGTCCTGTCCAAGTGTGTCTTTCACTGATTTCCGAATCATGTTCTAGTTGCTTGGCTCTGCCACATGGGTCCAGTGTTCACCTTAGCATAACTGTACTAAATCCTTTTTCCAGATCAGTATAATAAAGGAGTGATGTGCAATTAAAAAAAAAAAAAAAAGCTCAGATAAGCTAAATATGCAGAAATAGAGAAAGTCATAGGTTTTTATCCCTGAAGATATGGTCTGGGAAATTTATACTTGTTCCATAGTATTTATACGAGTATTTATACTGGTTCCTTGTATTGCTTGAAGTTCCAGCAAGGAACAGAATCCTACCCGGTGGATTTCATGGACTATTATAGGGAGGTGGGCGGGGTAAACAGCCCCAGCCAAGGTTGCAGAGGCTCCCAGGCACCAGTAGCAATGGGGAGCCTGCAGGGGTGGGGTAGGGGATTGTGCTGTTGAAGTCCACTGACAGCTGGAGACAGAAAGTGGAACCACCCAGCAACAGCTGGGGTTGAGGGACTAAGCCACTGCCCGGAATGAGACCTGAAGAAGGAAGGAAGCAGGAAGAAATATCCCTACTTCTCTCTATCCTCCTAGCATCCGAAATCTGAAAGCCAGCCAGCAACAATGTGCGGGTGATGCAGTCCACAGGCGCCAATCTTCCAGAGGGCCCACGGCAGGGCGGAAAGATGGGTGGAGTGGGGCTTGAGTTAAAGAACAGATGGGGAAACTGAAGCCCAGACAGGCAAAGGACTTGCCTGAGGTCATTTAGCAACTGAAGGGCACTGTGAGGACTCAGCCCCTGACTTCCTTACTCTCACAGGAGGGCTTCCAGCTCAACAGTGTGCTTGATTGCCTACATACACAGCTGCGTTGTCGCTTCTCATTTCCAAACTTTGTTGTAAAAAAGAAGTTGGAAAATGCAAACATTGTATGAAGAAGAAAAGAACATGTTGGCGTCTAGTCTTCCAGGCTGCCTTTCTGTGTGTGGACACATACTGATTTATTTTTAATGTCCTTAATTTTAGATTCGGGGGTGTGCGTGGGCAGGTTTGTTCCGTGGGTATATATTGTGTGTGTGTGATATGGGTTTGGGCTTCTGTTAATCCTGTTACCCGAATAGTGAACATAGGACCCGATGTGTAGTTTTTCAACCTCTGCCCCTCTCCTTCCCTCCCTGCTTTTATTTATTTATTTTGGAGACAGGGTCTTGCTCTGTCGCCCAGGTTGGAGTGCAGTGACGCAGTCTCAGCCCACTGCAACCTCCGTCTCCAGGGTTCAAGAGATTCTTGTGCTTCAGCCTCCAGAGTAGCTGGGACTACAGGTGTAACCACCACTCCCGGCTAATTTTTGTATTTTCAGTAGAGAAGAGGTTTCATCATGTTGGCCAGGCTGGTCTTGAACTGACCTCAGGTGATCCACCTGCCTTGGCCTCCCAAAGTGCTGGGATTACAGGCGTGAGTCACCACTGCGCCCGGCTCCTCCTTGCTTTTAGAGTCCCCAGTGTCTATGTTCCCAAATTTGTGGACACACATTTAGTAAAAGTGGGAGTGGGTTTTGTAAACCTAAAAGTATTTGAGACAGGTCTCAATCAATTGAGAAGTTTATTTTGCCAAGGTTGAGGACGTGCCCAGAAGAACAGAACAGAACTACAGAAACAGTCCGCGCCTCTCTATAAAGATGATTTGGAGGGTGTCAGTATTTAGAGGGGAAAAGCAGGCTGGAGGGGAACGAGGGAGGGTGTGGTCATATTACTGAACTCACATGTTGCAAGAGAAATGGAGTAGGTGGGGGAATTGTCAATTACGTATTCATCTAGCACTCAGTAAATTGGCACTTTAAGTAAGATAAGGTGAACCAGAGTAATTGGAGATATCTGGCCTTTTATCTGTACCTATCTGCTTAGGCACAAAAGGGAAGGCGGTTTCTCGCATGACTCAGCTTTCAGTTTAATTTTTTTTCCTTTGGGTAGAGTGAATTGGAGTCCCAAGTTTTATTTTCCTTTCACAGTTTAGGAAGTCGGGAGAGGTGGGTTCACCTGTGAACTCATAGTGGGACCTGCACTCTGAATTTCTTGGAAGAAAGAGGAGGAAAATGAAGGGGAAAAAAAAAAAAAAAAAAAAGCAAGGAGGTGGTGGAGGGAGAGAGGGACTGGTTGGTGCTTTGGGCAGCCTGAGTTTCCCCAGCTGCTCCTTGTTTAGGCAGGAGAGACAGGCAAACCACAGAGTACTTGTGAGCTCTCACGGGAGCCCCTGCGCCCTGTGGGTCTGACTTGGCGTTGTCCTCCGTGCTGGGGATATCCCAGCTGCCAGCTTCCTGGAAGGCTGTTGCGTTAACCAAGTGAACACTTGGTGTGTGGTGCTCAGCTCTTGTGAGTGCCCATGTAGTTCTTAGAGTTGCCCTGGGAGGGGCCAGGTAATGCCTACCGCGTCCTAAAATGCAGTGCCCCACTGGAGGTATGTGAGTGACATTTCATGGTGTTTTGGTGGACAGTTTTAATTTCAGTAATTACATATTGATATGGTTTGGGTTTGTGTCCCTGTCCAAATCTCATGTCAGATTGGAGGAGAGCCTTAGTGGGAGGTGGTTGGATCATGGAGGTGGATTTCCCCCTTGCGTTCTCATGATAGTGAGTGAGTTCTCATGAGAGCTGATGGTTTAAAAGTGTGTGGCACCTCCCCCTTTGTGCTCTCTCTCTGCGGCTGCCATTGTGAAGATGTGCCTGCTTCCCCCGGTCTTCTGCCATGATTATAAGTTTCCTGACACCTTTCAGCCATGCTTCCTGTACTGTCTGGGCAACTGTGAGTCAATTAAACCTCTTTTCTTTCTTTCTTTCTTTTTTTTTTGAGACAGAGTTTCACTCTTGTTGCCCAGGCTAGAGTGCAATGGCGCAATCTGGGGTCACTGCAACCTTCGCCTCCCAGGTTCAAGTGATTCTCCTGTGTCAGCCTCCCGAGTAGCTGTGATTATAGGCACGCACCACCATGCCTGGCTAATTTTTTTTTTTTGTATTTTTAGTGGAGATGGGGTTTCTCCATGTTGGCCAGGCTGGTCTGGAACTCCCGATCTCAGGTGATCCGCCTGCGTTGGCCCCCTAAAGTGCTGGAATTACAGGTGTGAGCCACTACACCTGGCCTAAACCTCTTTTCTTTATAAATCACCCAGTCTCAGGTAGTTCTTTTTAGCAGTGTGAGAATGGACTAATACACATGTGTTTTAATGCATCTCAGCAGGGCTGATCATAAACATCTTTGACAACTGAATGGCACAGGCATCAACCAGTCAGAACAGATGCTAGCAGTAAATAGCCATGAATGTCCCTGGGGCTCATAACTGAACTGAAAGGAGCTCAATTTCCCCCATCCGCCTAGTGATTGGGGTGCTAATAGTCCCCTGAGAGTGGGTTCCTGCTGTTTTCACCACACCACCCTGGCCTCCATAAATCCACTCTGAGCTTTGAGCTTCCATACTGGGGGCTCAGGGGAGGGAAGGGAAGAAGAAAGGAGGGTGGGGATAGGGGGAGGGCTGCTGCCTGGAGCTGCCTCTCACACAGGACGCCCTGGATGGTCACTCTGTTTCTGGGGTATTTAACCCCTGAAACTGTCCCCTAAGCAGCTGTGTCACCCCCTCTTTTATTTTAAGAGACAGAGTCTTACTATGTTGCCCAGGCAGGAGTGCAGTGGTGCAATCATAGCTAACTACAGCCTCAAACTCCTGAGCTTAAGCAATCCTCCTGCCTCAGTCAACCCTCCTGAGTAGCTGGGACTACAGGTGCACGCCACCATGCCTGGCTAAGTTTTAAATGATATTTTGTAGAGACAAGGTCTTGCTATGTTGCCCAGGCTGGTCTCAGATTTCTGGGCTCAACCAATCCTCTTGCCTTGACCTCCCAAAGTGTTGGGGTTATAGGCGTGAGCCACGGTGCCTAGCCTCATCTCTCCTATTTTCAGGTGTGCCTTCGTAAATTACTTGTATTTCACTGGTTACTTTTTGTTTTTATAACATGTTTTATTGTGACATATAAAATGCAGGAAAAAAATGCATAAAGTTCGTATGTGCAGGTTAACACAGCACTGTAAAAATGTCCTACACAAAGAAGGAGAACTGGGTTCCCTGGGGCCCCCACCATTTCTTCCCATGATAGCCTCCTGATCCACAGAGGAAAGCACTATCCTGATTACTTCTTTTTTTTTTTTTTTTTTTTTGAGATGGAGTCTCGCTCTGTCACCCAGGCTGGAGTGCAGTGGCACAATCTCAGCTCACTACAACCTCCGCCTCCTGGGTTCAAGCGATTCTTCTGCTTCAGCCTCCTGAGTAGCTGGGACTACAGGCCTGCACCACTATGCTGGGCTAATTTTTGTATTTTTAGTAGAGACAGGGTTTCCCTGTGTTGGTCAGGCTGGTCTCGATCTTCTGATTTCAAGTGATCTGCCTGCCTCGGCCTCCCAAAATGCTGAGCCACCGTGCCCGGATATCCTGATTTTTATAATGCTAATTTCTTTGCTGTTTTTTATAGTTTCATCACTTAGGAAAACCCTTGTTTGTTTTTGTTTGTAAAATGGCAGTCTTTTTATTTACGAAAATCTTGGTAATCCTGGTTTTATTTTCATCCCCTCCCCACCAAGTCCCCTCCTCTCCCCTAGCCCACCATTTATGGCAAGTGAAATCCACCCCTGTTTACTATGGGTATTCGTTTCTCTCTTAACATGAATTATAATACATACATGTTTAATAATTTCTTTTTTGAGACAGGGTCTTGCTCTGTTGCCCAAGTTGAAGTGCAGTGGGTGATCATAGCTCTCTGCAGCCTCAAACTCCAGGGCTCAAGCGATCCATCCTCCTGCCTCAGCCTTCTGAGTAGCTGGGACTACAGGCACCAGCCACCACCACACCCAGCAATTTAGAGAAAAATTAAGTACAGAATAGTATGTATACATGAGATGGGCAAGATGATGAAGGTGGTACCCAAAGAACTGAAATTTGGGAAACCTTGATTATGTTCCATTTATGAAGAAAAAAAAAAAGTCTTGGGGAGGTCTCTGGAAGGTCAGGGACTGGAACCCAGGTGCACTGACCCAGACTGACGCGGGCCACCAGGACACCACGGCCCTTGGGGTGCCCAGAGGCTGCAGTGCCGCTATGCACCACCAGAGGGCAGCACGGCCCCAGCTTGCGGCGCCCGGCCACTTTCCGCGTGGGCGGCCTGGGGTGGCGCTGGGTGCCTCTCCCTGGGGATTGCGGTTTGCCTGGACTCACCTTAGTCCAGAGATTCTCAAACGAGCTCTAGCACACACTCCCTTCTAAATTACCTGAGCGCTTGTTAACAGTGTAGAGTTTGGGGCCTTCCTGGACCCACGGAACCAGCATCCCCGAAGCTCCAGGTGTGTGGCGGGAGCTGTGGGGTTTGGACAGTGGGGTGCTGGTCAGGGGAGTTTTGAGAACACCGCTCCAGGGAGGTGGGCACCGTCTGCCAGGGTCAGAGTTTGGGGGTGATATGTGTGTGTGTGCAGAGGATTATCACACACACCGAGAGGGATTGCCGGTCGGAGGCCTGGGCTTGCATTTGGGCCCACCTCTTACTTGGATGGGTGACAAATTCTTCGTTAAGCATTTTGCATCTACCCACTCTCCATCTGACCACCCATCCATCCATCATCCATAAATATATGATGAACTAAACCCTTACTATGTGTCCTTTCTGTGTGTGGAGATATGGTGGTGGGTAACACAGACACCATCCCTGCCCTCCTAGAATTCGTGCTTGTGTGGAGGAGCCAGATAGCAGCAAATAATCCCTTATTGCTTGAGGCCAGGAGTTCAAGACCAGCCTAGGCAATATAGCAAGACCCCATCTTTACAAAAAATTTAAAATAACAATTTATAGGAGCTGCCTTGAAGGAGGAGGGATTCACAGGGTGCTCTGTGAATGAAAGAGCTCTAGGAACCTGAGGATGTGAAGGATTCTTCCCTTAGGAAATTATGCTTGAATTGAGATCTGAGGGTGAGAAGATGTGAACCAGGCAGAGTCAGAGGGAAGAGTGTTTCAGACAGAGGAATCTCACGTGCAAAGGCCCTGTGGTGGAAATGAGCTCACCGCCTTGGCAGAACAGTGTGGTTGGAGCAGGGAGGAAGAGAGGGACTGGCTGGACCTCGAGTATGGGCAGTAGACAAGGACCAGTACCCTCAGGTTCTCAAATTTCCCATCTTCAAATGGGACAGCAAGAGAACCATCTATCTTGCAAAGAGGATAAAATGTAATGATGAGTTCAAAGCATCTAATGTAGTGCCCGGTACACAGTTGGTGTCAATATTGAGGGTGGGGGTGGATCTGGTCTGAGGGTACAGCCTGATTAGAGAGCTGTGGGGAAGCACTGGGCAACTGCGGGGACCAGAGCTGTCTTGGCCGCCTGCAGGGACCAGCTGAGAAGCATGTTTAACCACGGTGAACATTACCGTTGGCATGGCTCTCTTGTTGAAAACAGAGAGAAATTGGAGAACATACTGTTGTCTCGAACTAGGCCAAGATGACTAATTATTAGTCTCACTTTTGAAAGGTTACCATATACAGACATGCGCCGAGGTGGAGAGAGGAGAGTTTGGAAATCTGATTCATTCTGAAACCCCAATAGATGGAACTCTTGCTCAGTTTCTGAGCATAATGACTGTGACTGTGGCATTCGGTTTAACTCAGCTGTCACCACAGCCATAGTGCAAAACAAAATGTTTTGCATCAGCTCCTTGGAGTGTCATGGAGCTCATGGCAGCCCTGGGGAGATCTCTGCTAGATGGTGAAGGGTGTGCAACGTGGGAGCTGGTGTTGGGGAATTGAGGGGACGCCAGACCTCAGATCTGGGATCTGAGTCTGAGGGATGGCTTTGCCACAAGCGAACCATGTGGCTTTGGTTAACTTCCTCCTTTCTTTGGGCCTCAGTTTCCTCATGTGGAAAATGAAGACTAGACCAGATGCTCTCCAAGAACTTCTCCAGTTCTGTTGTTCCGTGGCCTTTGCTGGTGGTGTGACTTTAGATGTTACCTTCTGCTCCTTGGGTTTTAGTTTCCTTTTGAGCATTTTAGAGTTCCCCAAGGGTGTTGGTTTATTTCACTCCCCATTTGCTGCCCTCACCATTGAAGTCTACCGACTCTAAGTCCCCTTCTCCAGACTCCACTGAGAACAAACCACCCTTGTTCCTTGCCCTGTGGGTCAGTGGTTTAATCTGGGGATGCATGAGTCCCTTGGTCCTGTCTGGAGATGCATAAATCCACTGTGACCCAATGTGGGGATTCCGAGTCCCTGAGTTCTAATCTGGGGATGCATGTGGTCCAGTACTCACAGACCCAAGGGGGCCTGAAGCCACCTGGACCCCTTCAGGAAGCACTTCCTGTCTCTGGAACTTGCAAGGGAACATTCGTGAAGCTGGTATCGGCGCCGAGCGTGGATTGGGGCTTTCTAAGGGCCAAGTGCAGCACAGGCACTGTTCTCCTTCTCACATTATTTCCA
This sequence comes from Papio anubis, assembly GCF_008728515.1. NCBI lineage: Eukaryota > Metazoa > Chordata > Mammalia > Primates > Cercopithecidae > Papio > Papio anubis. The sequence continues at coordinate 70,967,389 of NC_044991.1, forward strand.
CCTCTGAGGGGCAGAGGGGCTAAGTAATTTTCCCAAGGCCACACAGGGAGCAAGGGTCAGAGGTGGCACGCGTTTTCAAGCCTATTTGATTCAAACTGTCATTGATTTTGGAAACTGACCCCACTATCTCATTTATTTCTGACAACAACAAATACATCCATTAACAGGCACCAAGTGAAGGGGTGGCCTGCCCCTCCACACCTGTGGGTGTGTCTCGTTAGGTGGAACGAGAGACTTGAGAAAAGAAATGAGACACAGAGACAAAGTATAGAGAAAGAAAAAGTGGGCCCAGGGGACCGGCGCTCAGCTTACAGAGGACCCACGCTGGCACCGGTCTCTGAGTTCCCTCAGTATTTATTGATCGTTTTCTTTACCATCTTAGAAAAAGGAAAGTGGCAGGATAATAGGATCATCGTAGGGAGAAGGTCAGCAGAAAGACATATGAATAAAGATCTCTGTGACGTAAGTTTAAGGAAAAGTGCTGTGCCTTGATATGCATATGTAAACATCTCCATAAACCTTTTTAGTGCATAAAGAGCAGCATTTCCGCTAGCAAGTCCCACCTTCAGCCCTAAGGCAGTTTTCTCCCATCTTAGTAAATAGAACCTACAATCAGGTTTTACACCGAGATGTTCCATTGCCCAGGGACGGGCAGGAGACAGATGCTTTTCTCTATCTCAACTGCCAAGAGGCCTTCTTTCCTCTTATATTAATCCTCCTCAGCACAGACCCTTCACGGGTGTCAGGCTGGGGGACGATTAGGTCTTTCCCTTCCCATGAGGCCATATTTCAGACTATCACACGGGGAGAAACCTTGGACAATACCTAGCTTTCCTAGGCAGAGGTCCCTGCAACCTTTGGCAGTGTCCCTGGGTACTTGAGATTAAGAGAATGGTGATGACTTTTCACAAGCATACTGCCTTCAGGCACTATGCTTGTAACAAAGTCATCACCCTGCACAGCCCCAAATCCTTTAAACCTTGAGTCACCACAGCACATGTCTCTTGCAAGGACAAGGTTGGGGGTAGGGTCACAGATTAACAGCATCTCAAATACAGAACAAAATGGAGTCTCTTATGTCTACTTCTTTCTATGTAGACACAGTAACAGTCTGATCTCTCTTTCTTTTCCCCACATCAAGCCTTAGAGGCTTCATAGCAAAACAGAGTGGAGACCTCGTAGGTAAGCAGACAGCTTCCAGATTTCTCCACCCAGCCCCCACTTCCTGGCCAGGGACTGGAGGCAGGGAAGTTCCATTGCCCATATGGCTGCACGACTTTCCATTTGCCCTTTCCTGTGGTCAGACTCAATGGTGTGAGACTTCCTGTGGTGGAGCCGAGTGATGCAAGCATGTCGCTGTGTGGGGCTGCGGTCCTACACAGTCCACTTTATTGGTTGTCTAAGGCATTTTCAATGGTAAAATGAGAAAGGCATAGTTTTTGTCCTGAACATTGGCCTTAGACGTAAGCCAGACTCGATCATATGCCATATGGGGCATATCCTCCTGAGCATCTCATGTCTACCGCCTGCCTTGGATGTCTGACATCAAGTGTGTGAGCGCTTGTGTCTGGACCTGAATTTCACTCCAAACAGTGAGATTGGCTACAGGTCAGTTACCCATGTGAGATTATAGTGCCCTGACTGGTGATTATTATTATTATTATTATTATTTATTTATTTATTTTTTTTGAGACGGGAGTCTCACTGTGTCTCCCAGGCTGGAGTGCAGTGGCGCGATCTCGGCTCACTGCAAGCTCCGCCCCCCAGGTTCACGCCATTCTCCCGCCTCAGCCTCCCAAGTAGCTGGGACTACAGGCGCCCGCTACCGCGCCCGGCTAGTTTTTTGTATTTTTAGTAGAGACGGGGTTTCACCATGTTAGCCAGGATAGTCTCGATCTCCTGACCTTGTGATCCACCCGCCTCGGCCTCCCAAAGTGCTGGGATTACAGGCTTGAGCCACCGCGCCCGGCCGATTATTATTATTATTATTATTATTATTATTTTTTTTTTTCTTGAGACAGCGTCTAGCTTGGTTGCCCAAGCTGGAGTGCAGTGGTGTGATGGCTCTGCCTCCTGGGCTCAGGTGATCCCCCCACCTCAGCCTCCTGAGTAGCTGGAACTACAGGCATGCACCACTGTGCTGGGTAATTTTTGCATTTTAGTAGAGATGGGGTTTTGCCATGTTGGCCAGGCTGGTCTTGAACTCCTGGCCTCAAGTGATCCACCCACCTCGGCCTCCCAAAGTGATGGAATTACAGGCATGAATCACTGCGCCTGGTCACCTGAGTGGTTATTCTTATCAAAATGAGAGCAGAACTGAAATTGAACATAAGCCACCATTAATTACTGTCAGTAATGTATTTAAGAATATAATGCATAATTTAAAGTCACACTAAAATAAATATAAATGGCTTGACACAAGTAAACATTCTTGCTCAACCCTTGACACCCTCTAGGGATGGATCTGAAGATCCCCCAGACATATGAATATGATTTTTGAAATTATTATTATTATTACAATTTTTTAGAGACAGGGTCTCACTCTGTTGCCCAGGCTGGAGTACAGTGGTGTGATCGTGGCTCACTCCTGGGCTCCAGAGAGCCTCTGTATTTGTCTGTCCTGGCACTGCTATAAAGAAACACCTGAGACTGGGTAATTTATAAAGAAAGAGGTTTGATTGCCCCGTGGTTCTGCAGGCTGGACAGATGCTGGCATCTGCTTGGCTTCTGAGGAGGCCTCAGGAAGCTTCTCATAATGGTGGAAGGTGAAGGAGAAGCATGTGCATTGCATGGCCAGAGTAGGAGTGAGCAGGAAATGGGGCACTGCTACACACTTTTTTTTTTTTTTTTTTGAGACGGAATCTTGCTCTGTTGCCCAGACTGGAGTGCAGTGGCGCGATCTCAGCTCACTGCAAACTCTGCCTCCTGGGTTCACGCCATTCTCCTGCCTCAGCCTCCCGAGTAGCTGGGACTACAGGCGCCCACCACCACACCTGGCTAATTATTTGTATTTTTTAGTAGAGAGGGGGTTTCACCGTGTTAGCCAGAATGGTCTTGATCTCCTGACCTTGTGACTCGCCCACCTTGGCCTCCCAAAGTGCTGGGGTTATGAGTGTGAGCCACCACCACGCCCGGCCTGCTATACACTTTTAAACAGCCAGATCTTGCAATAACTCACTCACTCACTCAACAAGAACAGCACCAAGGGGATGTTGCTAAACCATTCGTGAAGGACCACCCTCATGATCCAGTCACCTCCCACCAGGCCCCATCTCCAATTCGACATGCTATTTAGGCAGGGACACAGATCCAAACAATATCGTCCTCTCACGTAGCTGGGACTACAGGTGTGCGCCACCTGCTTGGCCTCTGCTTTTCCAAATGATATCCCACATCGGAGCACCTCTCACCACTTCCACTTTGCCACTTTCATTCAAGCCACTAGCCAACGAGGTGGTTATTGCAGAAACAGAAGCCTCCTCTCTCCTTTCCTCCTCCAAACTTGCTCACCTTGTAGGTGATTCTCTGTGCTGCGGGATCTGTTAAAGCTTGAGTCACATGGCGGAGTCTCTGCTCAAGGCCCTCAGATGGTTTCCCTTCCACCAGGAGTCAAAGCCAAAGTTCTTACCGGGGCCTCCATGACCTTACTGGGTCTGCCCTGGTCCTTCTCTGGGCTCACGTCCTGCCGCTCTGCTTTGGTCCCCTCGTTCCAGCTTCTCTGGCCTCCGCGCTTTTCCTCCAGGCACGTTTCTGCTGCATGGCCTTTGCACTTGCTTTTCCCTCTACCACGAAAGCTCTTGCCCCAAATATCCATGAGGTTCCCTCTCTCCCCTCCTTCCGGTTTCTGCTCCATCCCAGAGAGGCTCTTCTTGACCACTCTGTCTAAAATATCAGCTTCCTACAATAAAATATCAACTTCCTTCACTCTTTGTTCCTTTCCCTCTTAATTTTTTATTATATCTCCACCTGACATATACTTGTTGATTCTTTCCCCACTAGAATATAAGCTCCACAAAAGCCGCGTCTGTGCTCCTCTTCCTGCTACATCCTTACAGTCAAGCCTAGTGCCTGACCACATCAGTGACATGGGTTGAATTGAATGAAGAATCAATAAAGGAGTAAACCGAGGCCGGGCACGGGAGCTCATGCCTGTAACCCCAGCACTTTGGGAGGCTGAGGCAGGTGGATCACCTGAGGTTGGGCGTTCGAGACCAGCCTGACCAGTACGGTGAAACCTCGTCTGTACTAAAAATACAAAAATTAGCCAGGTATAGTGAGGTGCGCCTGTAATACCAGGTACTCGGGAGGCTGAGATGGGAGAATTGCTTGAACCCGGGTGGCGGAGGTTGCAGTGAACCGAGATCATACCACTGCATTCCAGCCTGGGCAACAGAGTGAGACTCCCTCTCAAAAATAAAACACAAAAGGAATAAACGGAGCTTTCTGTGGTAAGTATCTTTGCTCATGGCAGGAACACTCACTGGCAGTTTCCTGAGTCACACTTTCCGGTTTCTGTATTGCGTGTACATTGAAGTCATTCCCATGGTGGATCTGGAGCCTCAGGATAATTGGATATCGCTTTTCAGTATGTAGTTCTACATCATCACTTTTTTGGATGCTTTTAATTTTTCTTCACTTCTTCTTCCGTCCCATCACCAACATGAGCAGTTGGATTTATTTTAGGGGCCTTTCTCACAAAAAGCAAAGTTTCATCACTTTGTGGGAGTAGCTGGGGACACATCGGACCAGGAGAGAGGAGCAGAGCCCTGCTGAGAGGCCCTGGCGGTGGCTGCCTCTCTCGCTGGCTAAGGAACTCAGCTTCAGCACCTGCACCCAGTTCTGCAGGGCACGATTTGAACCCATCCCTCAGTGAAATAGCGAATGATCCCAATCATAGTCCTTGAGGACAGCTTACAAGTGACTCATGTGGAACTCAAGAATGCTGAGGAATCCTGTGGGTTTATCTGCTCCATCTCTGCTTTAACCTTGATGTCCTCCCGGCTCCAATGACTCCATCCTATTCTGAATTTCTCTTGGTGTACTCATGGTTCTAGAATCCCAACCCCTAGATTCCTGTCTAAGCCTCAATCTCTCGCTAGGAGGAAAGACATCTTATCAGATGTTAGGTGTGAGATGTGGAAACTGTGTTTGGTCTCCCAGCATTCTTGTGAGCGAAGGGCTTTTAGCCACGTTCTCTTTGTCCCTTGATTTCTCTCTCTCCTTGTGGGAAAGTAGACAGTGGGACCATCACCCCAGTTCAGTACTGAAAACTCTTGAGATGTTTAACTTTGCAAACTCATCATGGGTTTCTCTCCTTGGCATGTGGTCTCCTTTATTTGAGTTGTATGTTGAGGACCTACTGTGTGCGCTAGGGCACTCCATGGGTATGGGGAGGAGCAAGACAGAGCTCTTGTCCCTCAAGACTGGAATCCAGAAAGGGGTGGGGATGGGTGTGGCAACAGTTCTGGAGTAGGAAGAGGGACATGGGGGAGAGAGGAGAGAGGAGAGAGCTGTGACTACAGCTGCGGTGGGGTCAGGAAAGGACTTACTGTTTCCATAAAAATAGCACAGATGAAGGCTGGGCATAGTGGTAGCTCATGCTTATAATCCCAGTACTTTGGGAGGCCAAGGTGGGTGGGTGGATTGCTTGAGACCAGGAGTTCAAGACCAGCCTGGGCAACATGACGAAACCCCATCTCTACAAAAGGAAAAAAACAAACAAAAAAATTAGCTAGGCATGGTAGAATGCACCTGTTGTCCCAGCTACCCAGGAGGCTGAGGTGGGAGGATCACTTGAGCCCAAGCGGCGGGGGTTGCAGTGAGACGAGATTGCACCACTGCACTCCAGCCTGGGCAACAGAGCCAGACCCTGTCTCAAAAAAAAAAAACAACAAAAAACTCAGATGTCTTGAAAGGCAAAAAATTTAGAAAACATATAATAGATAAAACAAAGAACCTTCCAAGTTTCCTCCCTGCAAAACCATCATTGAAGCTGTGTTTCTATGTGGAATTTCTAGATGGAGAGACAAATAGGCCTACTTTTATGAAATAGGATGCTTTTGAAAGTAAAAGCTATTAGAGGTAATTTTACTTAACATAAACAGAAGACAAGGAAACAAGTAAAACCAAAGGAATCTGAATCTTAAACAAATATTACACTATCACCAATGGAATTGGTTCCTAAAAGATCCCTCTATTTTTTTTTTTTTTTTTGAGACAGAGCTTCACTGTTTTTGCCCAGGCTGGAGTGCCATGGTGCAATCTCGGCTCACTACAACCTCTGCCTCCCAGGTTCAAGCAATTCTCTTGCCTCAGCCTACCAAGTAGCTGGGATTACAGGTGCATACCACCATGCCCAGCTAATTTTGTATTTTTAGTAGAGACGGGGTTTCACCATGTTGGCGAGGCTGGTCTTGAGCTCCTGACCTCCAGTAATCCACCCGCCTTGGCCTCCCAAAGTGCTGGGATTACAGGCGTGAGCCACCGTTCCTGATCAAGATCCCTCTAAATTTAACAAGAGATTAGGAAAAACATTACGATTGGAGTTACACAGTTTTTTCAAATCTTTGTATTTTATTATAAGTACAATTAACAATGCTATTCTTCTCAGATAAAATACTTAAATTAATCCAATGGTAGGATTTTTGAGAGAGTAGTGTGAATTTGTTCATCATTAAATCAGAAGACAGGCATATTTTATGAAAAGTCTGTAACCAAGTTTTCCATTTGTATTAGTCCGTTTTCATGTTGCTGATAAAGACATACCTGAGACTGGGCAATTTACAAAAAAAAAAAAAAAAAAAAGGTTTAATGGACTCACAGTTCCACGTGGCTAGGGAGGCCTCACAATCATGGCAGAAGGTGAAAGGCACGTCTCACATGGCAGCAGACAAGAGAAGAGAACTTGTGCAGGGAAACTCCCCTTTATAAACCCATCAGATCTCATGAGACTTATTCACTATCACGAGACTAGCACAGGAAAGACCCACTCCCATGATTCAATTACCTCCTACCAGGTCCCTCCCACAACACGTGGGAATTGTGGGAGCTACAATTCGAGATGAGATTTGGGTAGGGACACAGCCAAACCATATCACCATTCTTGTCCTTTTCTCACACACCCTTCACAGATGTGTACACTTAGTGCTCTGAGCTCTGAATAAGCATAGCCATGTGTCCATCAAGATGTAGAGTGGCTCCATCATCCCCAACAGTCTGCCCTGATGGGCTCCTCCTTCCTCACTTGGACCCTGGCAATCACTGATCTGCCTTCTGTACCTGTAGCTTTGCCTTTTCCAAAAAATCACATAATTAGAAGATAATCTGTATCAGTCTATTGTTTTATACTCTACTCAGGATCTACTTGAAGGCTCCAGCCTGTAATCCACCCAGCACTTTGGGAGGCCAAGGCGGGCAGATCCTGGAATCAGGAGTTTGAGACCAGCCGATGAACATGGGTGAAACCCTGTCTCTACTAAAAATACAAAAATTAGCTGGGTGTGGTGGTGCGCGCCTGTAATCCCAGCTACACAGGAGGCTGAGGCAGGAGAATTACTTGAATCTGGGGAGGACAGTGTGAGCTGGGATAGCCGCTGCACTCAGCTACTGATGACAGGGGCTACATGCCAAAAAAAAAAAAAAAAAAAAAGGTACCTGAGACTGAGTAATTTATATAAACAAAAAGTTTGTGGGCTCACGTTTTCCGCGCCAGCAGGGGAGGCCATAGAAACTTATAATCATGGCAGAAGGTGAAGGGGAAGCAATGCAAATCTTAATTCTAATGTTTTCATCACAGTATCTCATACCTATTATTAGCTGTGTGTGGTGTTTCTTTTCAAGTCTCTGGCTTCAGCATCTCCAGGGAGTAAAATTCCCACCTGCTGGGGGTGGGGAGCACCATTACCTGACTGTGCAGGCTCATAAAAGGGCGTCTGGGTTCTAAATGCTCATCAAACAGATTCTCAGCCACCTCTGTTTTCAGCCTCTCTTGCACCCCAGCCTTCAGAGGGATTCTGGTCAATGCAGAGTTTTGGGTCTCAAATAGATTTTCTGTTCTCAGGCTCTTCACCCTGCAGGCACACATAGGACTTAACTTTCTCTGATTTGCTGAGTCAGTTACCACTCATTCATTCACTTTTTAATCTTCCAAATTTTGATGACATCTTTTTTTTTTTTTTGAGACGGAGTCTCGCTCTGTCGCCAGGCTGGAGTGCAGTGGCACAATCTCGGCTTACGGCAATCTCTGCCTCCCGGGTTCAAGCAATTCTCCTGCCTCAACCTCCCAAGTAGCTGGGACTACAGGTGTGCACTACCATGCTCAGCTAATATTTGTATTTTTAGTACAGACGGGATTTCACCATGTTGGCCAGGCTGGTCTGGAACTCCTGACCTCAAGTGATCCACCCTCCTCGGCCTCCCAAAGTGCTGGGATTATAGGTGTGAGCCACCACACCTGGCT